>NC_068937.1:110359493-110664493 GCF_016801865.2 Culex pipiens pallens
CAGAAATGAGGGTGAACAAAATTATGTGCCGACTGGTGGGAATCCTGGAGCAGAATATGAGCACTTGATAAGGGGTAATCTGACATTGCTGCTATAATGTAAAAGATGCTGTTGAAATGATTCTCTATTCTCTCCAATTGTTAAATGTTGAAAGTCATAATCCACGATCACAATTTATGGATGAAATGATCAGCAGTAATGAACAATGTTTCAAATCTCATATTAAATTGGCTATCCAATTTTTGCCTCAAGGGATTGAATGTAGATCGAAGATCCACCTGGAGCTTGCTTCTTTGATTTTATGCCATTCTTAAAAGCTATTACCACCTAATACCTAACACGACTGAGATAAGGCATAACCAAGTTTGATATAAACTGTACTTTCCTATAACTCCGCTGCCGGGCAGTGGATTAATATTGGATTGAAAACACATACATGTATCACAAACTTCTGGAAAAGATTTGGTTCCTGCAAAGCTTTATTATAAATTAGGATCAAAATTGATTCTCTAAAAATCATAACTGTTTATAGTTAACCATATGCCTAGTTCTGCTTGAAAGCATCAAATTAAAAGTTAATAAAATCTGGTGAAACAAATATATATGTTTGATATTTTAATTAAATTCAGTGGACAAAGAATAGACACAAAGAATAAACTTCACAGTGGGACAGCTTTCCCCGTTCCACCACGTGATAATCAAGCACACAGCACTTCAGGCGCAACAACCCGCTGAAAAAAGGGACGAACTTTACCTTCGAGGCTCATTTTCTGAACGTGCTTCCGCACAATTTGGCCTTTCCCCTTGGGAGATTGAAGCTCTCGACGAAACGACTAGAAAATCCAGCGTCCCGTGTCGTCTTGTTGCGACAGGTGGAAAAAGAGCGGGGAAAACTCATCCAACAGTCGCGGGAATTCATGAAAATCTGAGATTCTTCTAGCACCCGGGCAGAATGAGTGGAGACTTCATGGCTGCGTGCTAAAAAGTAAGCCAAATTCATTAGACACTATTGAGGAGGCTCATCTTGGAACGAGAGGCAGCTGTTTGAGCAAGATGATCTCACAGAGGTGAAGACTGGGAGCGGCGTTGATAGGACACGGAGTTCTTACTATTCATGCTTATTACATTTAAATTAAAAAAAAGCTGGCAAATAAAGGTACAACGTTAAGGAAGAAATTTCTTTGACTGCATTACCTGAATATAAATTTCATTTCAGTGTAAACACACTCATCATTACATTTTTTTAAAGAATGCAGCTATTTTGAATACTATTTCAAATATCACGATTTAAAAACAGATTTTTGAAGATCTGCAAAATCCACATGGTGTTGCAAAGAAATATGTACTAAATTACGGTTTTAACTCAACTGGAGCTAGTATTGACAAGCATCTACCGAGTTCAACAATCCACAACATCGGACCATCAAGGAGGAGAAAATTTCTTCAGTTGATCAATGGCTACATCCATTTCATTGATACAGTCAATGGAAGAATCGATGTGAACGCTCTTGATTTTCACTTAAACTGCGAAGTTTGAACAATTATGTAGGTAATTCTTTACAGCTGCAAAATAAACCAAATTTTACAAAAAAAAAAAAACAATAACGATTGAGAATTGAGAATTCTTCTGCTTGAAGTTATAAATGATTCCGTAGTTCCGTAAGTAAGTTCAAAAAGGACAAAACCATGGATGTAAACAAACAGTCACTAAAACAGTTCACGTTAAGTGCGATTTTGATAGGCTGCTTGTTGACAGCCAAGGTTTTGCACTACAGTTAAATTACTACGGACTTAAACACTCTAACGCTCGGGTAGTCATTTGACTTCTTATTTTTTTTTTAAATCTTATAACTTTTGGTAAAATATGGTTCACTTTTACCGGAGATATTCCGGATTCCGTTGGGGTACCTCGGCCCTCCAACATGGTTTATTGGTTAATAAAACATAAACCTTTTCACAGAACAATGCCAGAAATGATGCAAAACTTCGAGGCATCATTCTAATACATCATCCTGCAAAAATAATTGACATGGTTAAATCCTACGGGGCACCGGAACCGGTTCCAGTTGGGCACCAATCGACAACAGCTCAGTGAACCGTTTCCGGTTGGAACCTGTTCCGGTGCCCGATGGTCTTGACCATGTAACGTATCTATGCAGGATGATGTATTAAAATTATGCCTTGAAGTTTTGCATCATTTTCGGCATTGTTCTGTGGAAAGGTTTTTGTTCTATTGACCAAAAACCCATATTGGAGGGCCGAGGTACCCCAACGGAATCCGGAATATCTCCGGTAAAAGTGGACCATATTTGTCCCCCATCTGACAGTTAAAAAAAAAACAAATCTTGATCTTTTGCAACCGGAAGCATCCAAATTGGTCAATTCTACAAAAAGTTATGAGATTTTTGAGAAAAAAATAGAGGTCAAATGACTACCCGAGCGTTTGAGTGTTAAGCATACCGTTTCTATTTTTGGATTAAGCACATTGCATCAAATTACAGCTTTCAAGAAATGTTGTCGACTGACTTAAAACAATAGAAAGCACGAATAAAAGTTAGCAGGCAACTTTTTCTTATGATAGTGTAAAACTGTTAAATTAAAAAGTATTTGATGGATACGTTTTCTTTTGCAATACACGTAGCTATATCACAAAATTCAGAAACCGAGTAGACATTATTAAAAAAAATAAGGATTGATGTTTCCTAATTCACTGCAGACACTATAATTCAACAATGCCCGACTAATTAACGCATGCAACAAATGTTTCACTAAGGCACTTTTCCTTTTCGGATAATATTTCATTTTTACACCCTCCATCATCATCATCAAACCGTCAGAATCCACTGGCTGCCACTTGCGACAAGCCTCCTTCCGCCCAGTACTGGCCAATGTTCTTCTTCGACTGTTGGGGTGGTAAAAAACATCCATGAGAAAAATCCCATCGTGTTCAACATCAAATTCGCCACCGACTTTGGTTATTGCTCTTTTACGAGTGCTTTGGCACTCCCCCACCTGGAGTTGGGGTGCAGGAGAAAAGAAAATCAAAAACACTTTAAGCACGGTTTAGCTTTATTGCTCAGTTTAAGTACTGTCCTCCGTGCCGAAGGTGGCGGGGGATGGGAATCAAGGCCAACAGGAAACCCTTTGGGCAGACGAGGAAAACAAAATCATAAACATGGAATTTTTTTCGTGCCTGAACATAAAAATTTGGACTGCAGAATCTTGTGCGACATACACCAATTCACTTGGGTACTTTGGTGAAGGATTTTGATGAATATTGCAGGATATGGTCGTAAGTTTCAATTTGAATGATATTAAGAAATTTTTAAAAATCAATGAAACTCTATCGTTGCAAAGGAAAAGCATTTAAGAAAATTATACATCAATTCAAATTTTTGGTACCGTGGTGAAGAGGTTAATTCTATGCATTTCGATTCCGAAATACTTTATTGAGGATTCTATTTTTTTGAATAATTATTAATATTTTGATTAATATTTCGAATTGACTGTTGAGAGCAGAAGGTATCAAGTTATGGAACGGAAAAATCAAAGCATGAAGGGACTGAATAATATATCGGAACAGAAAGTTTATTGAAGAGTCGATGAACGACAAATCGAGAGTCGACTAAATAGAAATAGAAATTTGCAAAACAATGTACAATATGTGCCCAGAAGAAATAACCCCCTGCTCCACAAGCAGAAAACGGTTTTTGGGTTATTTTAAGCATATGTGCCAATTTTGAGCGATTTTGGTTAAGATAAACCCATTGGAACCCGAGCCTGAAGTCGGCGAATAAAAAGTTTTTCTTACAAAAATTACATTTCAAAGTATCTAATAACTTTTCCGAATCGAGTTTTACAGCTTTGGCATGTTCTACAAAATTGTAGAGCATTAAATTTCCTATGAAAATCTCACTTTTGGGAATATTTGAATGGAAGTAGTGCACCGTGCAGCTCAAACTGTAAGAAAATTGGATTTTTCATACATTTTTCCAATTTTTCTCATAGAAACTTCATCTTCGAGTATCAATGAGTAAATGTTGACCGATTTTGCTGATATTTAACCCAGAGTCCTGAAATAGCTCAACGACCAATATTTAGCTTGTGGAGCGCGGTTTTCATAAAAAAATCGAAAAAAATTCAAAGAAATTTCATATCCTGGTCACTCCAATGTACGCCAAATATTTTTCATGATTTTCAGGATGTTTGACGTAACATAACAAAAAATGACGTATTCGAACGAATGACGGGATTCTGAGACAATATTTTTTAAAGATAATTCAACGGATGTCAGTCAGCAAAATGTACTGCGATCATATTTATATGAAGAAGCATGGAAGAGAGTAGAACATGGTGTTTTTGGTGTTTTGGTGTTTTCTTGTAGATTTTGCTCGGTTTTTTTTTCTAGAGGTCATATCGAGGTGCACCGATTTGAAAGTCCGATGAAACTTTTAACGTTTATTTGTCTATACATGAGATGAACTCATGCCAAATATGAGGCTTCTACGACAAAGGGAAGTGGGGTAAACCGGGCAATGAAGTTTGAGGTCCAAAAAACATAATAAATCTTAAAGTTGCTCGCAATTTTGTAAAACTTAATCAATTCCAACTCTCCTAGTTGCATTCGAAAGGTATTTTGAAACACTTCAAAATGTGCCATAAAGATCCGGGACTGGTTGGACTTTTTCTCATAGCTTATGCAAATTACTGTAAAAATTAAATTTTGAAAACCCCAATATCTTTTGCAACATCCTCCAACTCAACATTCAAACTCCCTATGGTCAAAAGTTAGGGAATTCATGAACTACAAGTCTACGGTTTTAACTTTTTGGTCAATCGTAGTTTTTCTCAAATTTTTCCGATTTTTCAATTACAAACTTTGTACAGCGTAGGCCTACATGACGGCAACTTTTGGTCTCAATTTTGACATATTCGAAATCCTCGGGAAATTTCACGAAGTATTGGAATTGTAAATTTGCAATGAAAAAAAAAACGATTTATGTCACACGCTCTGCCGATAAGCTTCTCACTAACAACATTCAGCTAATGGTTTTGTCCTCAGAACTTACCGGCGCTATCATTCTTGAAGCGTCATATTGCAACATCAGAAAATGTCTCCAGCAGAGCTGAAAATATCGATCACATCGAGGAAAAAAAACAACGCAGTTCGAACGGAAACGGGAATCTCACACATCACGATGTTAATAAAAATCTGCAGAAATAAAACGAAACTGGTGTAAAGTACGAGAAAAGAATCTACACAGTTAGTTTTTCTATTTGAGGGAAGGGGGGAAACTCATGAAGAAAAAGAACCCAAGCCGGAGTACATGAAAAGCATGACGGGAAATTCACTGCTTGCGCCGGGTGCTCCACAAAGAGAAGTTCTGTATCGAAGCCCAGGCTGTTCGAGGGAAATTGAAAATTCATAAAATTATATTTATTCCTTGGTAATAGTGTCACGAAACGGAACCAGTTTTTATTGGAGCGAGTAGGTGGGAATAGGAAAATTCTTCTATATTCTCCGAATAATTTGATCGAGATGCTCAAAACCAAACATGCTAGATTTATGTTATGTGAATTTATCTCGCAATAAGCAATATAAATCTTATTATCAAATATATAGAAATATCAACCTTACAGTTATTTTTACATAAGATTTAAAATTAACTCAAAACCGATCATCTCTATGCACTGAAACAAAGTAGGAAAGTAAACAGTGTTTTGCTGGTAACTGATAGAAGGACAAAAAACCAGCTTTGTAAAAACGTGCTTCCTTGCATTTCTATCTATTGAAAAGCTTAAAATTCTAATAAAATCTTTTACAATGAAAACAGTACTTTTAAATGGAATTAGGGCATTTTTTCGAAACAAACTTCTTTTCGATTTGATCTTCTGAAAGATAAATGATTTAGGATACGCCCTAAGAAATCATTGTGATTATTGGAATTTGAAATATCATAATTTAAACATGATACAATCAACAGATAAATGTTTTGAAATATTGCAAATGTTCATAAAAAATAATTTTGCTTTGGATGTTTGATTTTGAAAAAAAAAGTGATTCAAATGTAGGTGGATCCCTCTTTGCTTTCCACACATTTTTTTCACTCCAAAGCTTTCTCATTCCAGGCACTGTGCTTTTATTTTACTACTTCGATTCAAATTTCCCCCAACTGCTGCTGCTGCCTGCCTGCCACTCGGTGACAATATGTGTGAAGGAAGTGTGCTGGTGGATGAATTCAATACAAACGCTCTAGCGTGCTGTGCACCATGTTTATATCGAGCTCTCGGTGGGTTTGGAAAATAGAACGATTTCCACGAGAACCCAATGCAGGGTGGTGGTGGAACAGTTATGGCAAAGTGAAATGCTTCGCAAATGTTGTCCTTGGAAATTATTTCCCAATATCGAGCACTCGTACACACAGATGTAGCCCCTCGATCGTGCATCCCTTTTTTTCTATTGATTTTATTCTTTGGTTCAGTGAATTTGATGTGCCGACAATGAGAATCATCAGCTAAAAATGGAAAAAGGGTCGGGGTTTTATTGCACGAGTAGCGAATTGTTTTAAAGAATAAGCTTTAATGATCGAAATTTCTTTTAATAATAATTCAAAAAAATTAAATTATTCAAATATTAAAATTTATTTTCATGCTCTGCAATCAAATCAATTCAATAAGAAAATATTTTAGCAAATGAGTTACTGATAAAAAGGTTAATAATTTCAAACGTTGCTGTAATTTTACAGGTTTCTGAAATGAGCCATACCATGCAGGTTTTCCGCGAAACAGTACACTGGCAAAGGAGCCATACATAATCTTTACTTTTGTGGTTTTTCCCAGAAACCTTTTCGCCCACAGTTGATGGCCAGTGATTGGTTCATTATAAAATCAGATTGGCCGAACGGTGGCGAGGGAAAACGGTGAGGCTGATGAAGGGAAAAAATAATTTCCAACTGGAAAAGCGTGCGGAAATATTTTGCTTATTACTCTCGAAATGCGCTAAGTCTTTGAAAAGTAAACGAAAATTGCGTAATCTGAAAACTTTGCTCAAAGAGGCTTCTGGTGATTTGTAAATGACTTTTTGGCTGCATCTACACTGAAGTGAAAACTGAAAACGTAATCAAAATAGTTGCGAACTTCCTTCAAGTTCAAATATATTGCATTTTTGTAAAAGAACAATTTATTGCAATAAATTTTAATATCTTTAACGCAACAGTGTTACCAAAAAACTTTCGCTGAAGCTTCATACAAATCCACAATATTTTTAATATTTATTTCACCTTTTCGAGAAATTAAAGACCTGTATCAATGCATCGGTGCTTTAAAATGGCAGTTTGCAATCTATATTTAGAATATATAATAAAAATTAAAAACATTCTACGAAACTGAAGCCACACTGCTTTCTGAACTATCCATTATACTCCACAGGTCCATAATGAGCAAAATAATGAATATTATGCGAAAATTGCTTCCCCCTGGGTGTAGCCTGCATGCTACCGGCAGCGCCCATCATCGTATCGTTTTTGCGGGGAAAATAGACCGCCTGGTAGAATGAGGGTATCAAACCATACATCCTGGCAGCCACCACAAGCAGCCACCAGCTTCCCAGCGAGAGAAGAGATGAATTGTGGAAGCCGGTATGACCGCAAAGCGATTCACGTTCTTCCTGCTAAATTTCAAATTTATACTCACGTATGTGTGCACAACTCGTGCGGTGCTGGTGTATGTGTGCATACACACACTCACACAAACACTGTAAATTTGCTGCACCATGGGGATAAATTTGTGGCCACAACCACCCCCGACCCCCAAAATGAGGAACAAAAGGGCGCAACCCTATCTCAAATGAGTCGGTTCGCAGATTCATTTCTAGCAGCAGATGGTTCACAGGAAAGTTGGGAGGGGGGGAGGTAGGAAAGAGACAGCACCGGAAACGGAAGTTAACCCATTAGAAATTATCAGTTCCCGCTGCGTAGTCACCTGTTCATGTAAGTAAGAGTTTTCACCACAATAGCAAGAATCCCACGGCTTAATTGATTATGTGATGCGTAACGAGCAATACTAGCAAATAAGGATCTCTATTGTCACTGCTATTTTCGCTAGAAACTTCAAACACTAAACGCAACAATTACCTGGTGATAGAGTAAAAGTTGATCAGAGAACAATGTGACAGAAGCTGCAAACTTACCTGTAAAGAAAAAGAGATGGTAACATTTTAATATGTGGCATTTACAACAATTATCAACCATAATAAAACAAAACAAAAAAAATCATAATCATAATAATGATTGAAACCGTTAAAAAATATGTGTGTCAAGTAAAATTTCAATAGACAGTACCGAAGCAAAGTTTTTTTAGAAAAAAATATGTTTCCACAAAACATAGATTTTTCGAAAACTACTACTCCATATAGTACGCTTAAATTGGCAATAAATGAATGTGTGATTGTTGAGTTATTCCAACCAAAATTCTTGTTTTATCATAATGTTTCTAGTTAACCAAAAAGAATCAACCCCTTGAAACTGTGTTCAGTGGAATTTAAATCAAAATTTGGAGAAAATCGAGCCAAAATGTCCCTAAGGAATAGAATAAGATAATACGTTTAAATATTGATAGTTTTGATTACCGATTTTTTAAGTAGACTTTGGTTAATGCTTTTCGTTAAGATGCAACAAAAAAATCTCTTTGTTACGTTTCGGCCTAGGGGAAATTCTCATATGTTTGGCAGGTTAAGCACTCGCTCCTAACTCCATTCAATTTGCTGATTTGAAATTTAAATAACTAATTTTGCAAAACTTTTGATAGAAACTTGCTTGCTCACTTCTTATTGAGCTATATGTGAGCTAAATGAGCTATATTGAGCTAAAAATACTATATATATTGAGCTATGTATATTAGTCACTCGATTTAAGTTGAAAACGCTTTTAATGAGTTGTGATTGAATGTCAAAGTGCTGATATGGCAACATTAGATGCTGTTCCCCTACTTCTTGGTTTCGGCCATCTTCTGAATCTATTAAAACACAATTCGATGTACACAGCAAATAAAGTAGTAATCCAGCTGGGTGTAAAAGGCCTGGGTGTAAAATAAATATTGCATTATTTTATGCAATTTTATGTGATTTTACACCCTGAAATATGTAGCCTATCAGTATGGGAAACCTACTTGACCGAAATGCCAAGTTCATATATGCGTTTATCCTTACAGCTTTTCATCGGTCTGATGGCCGAGCGGGCTAAGGCGCCCGTCCTTACTGTAGGTGCTGGGTTTGAGTCCCGTCGGTTGCAATTTTCTTTTGTGTTTACAAAAATTGTACATGCAGCGTTTAATATTAAGTGTCTTTTTTGACGCAGGTGATGTGCATGCTTTTGCATGCGATTTTACAATCGGATTTTTTGCTGTGCAGCCAACTTCTTTAAGCATCACAAATCGTCGCTGTCTTGCTAATAGGGGGATGGCGTCAATATTTTTAGACAACGTTTTTCACTTTTTATTCATCGAAACCGACTACTTTATCGACTTCATTTTGCTGTCTATTTTTAGACGATGACTCAGCACAGCACTTTTCCACTCTTGCACTTAAAAAAAAACAGATGGCAGCACGATGTAACGCCACGTCCCTATTTGTTGTACGTGCATTTTGGGCAGCCTGATGGCAAGATTGTCAAATTGTATGTATGGGCCGCGATACTCACATTGGTTGGACCGTGGACCCCGCTATTTGGTCGCTTTACCCCTCTGACGCTTAATATAGGGTAAAAGAGCCAGCAAATGTGCAATTGAAAAACAAGTTATTTTTTTGTGAAAAATTATTTTAAATTTTATTTTTGATGAATAATTTTGAATATGTTTTGTCAAAAAATAAATAACTGGAAAAAATAAAATATTATGCAACCTTTTGAGGAAGAAGTCAATCGTTTATCTTTTTTTAATGTTAACTTATAAACATATTTTAGTGTTAAACGTCAATATTCCAAGAAGATAATGTCCAGCTTGTGACGATAAACTACTTTTCCTTTACTTAGAAATCGATTCCAGAAGGGAAACGATAACCTGCTATGTTGGTTCGCACCGGGTTCTGAACTCCCATTTACGAGGCGGAAACGTTGCCGCATGGCTCGGTTTTAACAAAAAAAAATAACTAGACAATAAATAACAATTTCAAATTACAAAGCTAAATATTAAATAAACTTATTTTCGAATTTACTCATAAATGGCCTGTATACCCTATTTTGTGCAACCAGTTTATGGAACGTTCACCCTATATGGACTGTCAAAAGCGAGGTTCACTTTTTGACAAGCTTGCCACCAGTCTGATTTTGGGCCAAATTGAGCTAAGATCGCAATTTTTTCCAGCTCACAATGCCTCTCCTTTTGACCTTCACAGATCCCCAAAATTCGATTTCAATCCTGAGATATTCAATAAAAACCGAAAAACTCCGTGCATTGTTGTCGCTCATTATACGAAAGAAGTTTCAATCTTGTCGTGCTAACTTGACAAACACTGAAAATTGATGTAAGAACGACAACTGGCAAAAGGAATTTCAGGTCAGCACGCGTTTGACACAGGTACAAGCTCGACTACCGTAAACAATTGTAATTATAACTCGGAACTTCGGCAACCTAATTTAACCAAACTTCGGGAAAATGCACAGAATGGTCAACCAAACAAATCGTATTTGCTATTGTTTACATTGCTTGCCCTTGTTTTTGTTTATTCAAGGTTAAACATTAAAACGAGTTTTTCTCGAAACGTCAAAAAGGGAAAAACGGCAAGATTGCACGACGGCGTCGAAATGTTTTCTAAATAATTTATGTCAGCCAATTCAGACACAAAGATAGAATTAGCTTATTAAAATATGTTTTATTTAATTACCCATTAATACTGTAGAGTACAAGCCCTAATAATGTTTAGTCAAAACAAAAAAAAATGAAAAAATACCGCGGTTTTGAAAAGTTACCTCTTTTGTTTTCGTGTCTGTCGCGGCCACGATCGACATACTCAACTTTTTCAAATCTCGTGATGGTTACAAGCAAACCTCTTGTGTTTATAAATCAAAATTCTTGATATTGTCTGCTCTGCTACTTTTTAGAACATTGTTACATTCTTAAAGTAATCCTGCAAAATTACAAAAAAAAAGACTTTTTAAATACAACTTTTTCTTTTAAATGAAAAAATAATCTTTCTGGGCTATTGCAGATTCGAAAAGTATTTTAAATTTCCCATAAAATGACTCTTTCAGATTAGTTTTTATTAAATGAATTAATTTTTCAGAACGCTGCACAAGTTCACTAAACAGGAAATAAATTGAAAGGAAACCGCAGCAGCTTTTCTATTCACTTTTCCCACATCTAAAACAAGCATCCTTTCAACCCGGACATCCTTAATTAATTATTATTCGTCGTCGTCGGTCGTGGCAATATGTGTGTATGCACAACCACACTACACACGCATTGAATCTGCCCGGCCAAATTGGGAAAGACGCAAACATTGTTTGTGCATCCTTTCGGGAGGTTTTCGATATGGCCCAATTTGGGGCCACCAACCACACACACACACACACACACACACACACACACACACACACACACACACACAATCCACACCCACGTCCCATTCATGCTGCTACTGCTGCTGCATGTTGCCAATGAAAAAGCGCAATATGCAAAGCTTCTACACGTCGAGGCAAGCCAGGCAGCCAGCCAAGCTCAACCATCTGGCAAGGACTCGATTCGTGGAAGAAGATAACGAGAGGTTGAAGAGATATCTGCATGTGAGCACATCCGCCGCAGAAACCAATGCTAATTTATTCGGTTCTTTTGGTTTTGGTCCGACCCGAACTTCCTCTGGATCTGCTGCTGCTCCCAACTGGTTTCTTCTGGTGGTGCCTTTCGCCGGAGCTGGCTTTCCGTTGCCATTTCTTTGGTCGATGCCACTGCCATGACTCTATTAGAAGGTTCCGGCGAATGTTTGTGTGTGTGCGGTTCTTCGAGTTCCGGTGTATATCCTGCCGCCAGGGTGAAGTTTAGCGCCACTGACGACGACGACGGTGGATACACCCAAACGGCGGTCGCATGATTGTGATGCATGGCGGCATGAAAATATATCAAAATCTCATGCATTTTTTTGCGATATAGAGATATTTATCGACAATTATCGATATTACCGACGGCTTATTGATTGCATTGCAGAAAAAAAAATTCTAACAAAACGATTGATCCAACACGCTACCACCGCGCCATGGACGCTTGATGATTAGTGAGGGACAGAGCACCAACATATTCTTCTCTCTGGAGTGTTGTTCGGGGACGCGCCAACATTATATGTGTTGGTGAGAACTGCAGATCGCTGACATGTTTACACGTGGGCAAAAATGAGCTATGAGCTTGCTGCAAAAACTGTTATAAAATGTAACATTTTCTGCAGCAAATCCACTGTTGCGGATTTTGATATACATTTTTCCTTTGGGTGTAGTGGTGACACCCACTCACACAAACAAGATGCACTAACTCACTCTCTTTCTCTATTTCCGGTGGGTCCGGGGATTCCGGACTGTGTATACCGCATTAGTTCTGGGGGACACATCATCGATGGGGCTGCGTTGAAAAAAAAAGTGCAACGTACGTGCTCTAATTGAAAACTCAGTTCACCGTCATGGAATGTCATTTCGTTGCCGTCGTCGTCGGATCTTTCGTGAGCTTTACCACAAAAAGTGTCCCGTCATACTGGTTTGAGAGATGTGTTTGTTCTTCTGATATTCCTTGTAAGAATCGAACGAGATTGGATTCGAGCACTAGGATGACATATTAAGGGGATTTTTGCGTTCTTCGATGACCAGCAAATTGTATCAGTAGACAGAGATTTTTTTATCTGAGGGGTTAGTTATAAACGACATTTCTAGACTTTTTTTTATATTAGGTCCTATAAAAAATGTAAACCTTAAGTGTATCCCGCTTACTCCGATGGACATTACCATAAGGTGTGAAAGGAATACACGAGATTTCGAGATTTGATTATTTTGACAAATCTCTATCGTATTTTTTATGTTCAAGCGTCCTGATTTACGGTTCAAAGATCAAAAATCACTCACTCATCGCCGACCGAATCTTTGACGACTGGAGCGCCACCAATCGTGAACGAAAACAACTCGCTAGCTGCCAGCTTCTGGGCCAATCGCTTCACACAGAGATACAAATACTTCGTGAATTTCTTTGTCTACTCCGTCCCGAGTCACAAACAAATATGTTCAGAGAGGAGAGAATCTTACAAATGACTGTTTTTGATAAATTGTTGATTGATTTAATTAAATATTTGGCAAGAGCAAATTTTGTTTTAAGCTTTTGATCTCCACGTCCCTCTCCTTTTCGAAAAATCTAGAAAAAAAATATAATTAAACCATTCTTCAATAATAAAATAAAATGGTTAAATATTCAAAAATAATTGTTTAGCGTTCATTTTGGATTTTTTTTTTTTTGTTAAATAGGATAGAACACAGATCGTTAAAAAGACATAAAATTTCAGGAAAACAAATAATTTCATAGATTCATAAATATTTTGCCAACTTTCAATAGAAGCATAACTTTTAAAATTTTTAAAGAATTTGTGATACCTTTTGTTACATAATTTTGGAAGTTGGAATATTTGAATTTTTTTAAATTTATTTCAGAAATGGGTCCTGGCTCGACATGAACATCAAACTCTAGCAAAAAAAAATTGTGTAACCATAAAAAAAATTGTCTCTGATCCCACAGCCACACCAAATTATTATAAAAGTTGTGGTTTTCACGAGAGGATACAAACATCTCTCAACCATTTCAGAAACAAAGAGCTCTCAACAAATCAGGTACATTAAATCACAAATAAAAGTGTGAGATTGAGATTCCTTACGCGTATACGAATATGCATGGTTTTCGGAGTATTTTTTCCAAAAGCAAAGATCACCTTTTACTCGTACTTGGATGTTTAGGTTAAATTAAACCAATTACTCAACATCTTTGGGTAATTCTTCACCAACTCACACAGCAGTTGCCCCGACCCCTCTTCGATTTGCGTGAAACTTTGTTCTGAGGGGTAACTTTTGTCCCTGATCACGAATCCGAGGTCCGTTTTTTTATATCTCGTGAAGGAGGGGCGGTACGACCCCTTTCATTTTTAAACATGCGAAAAAAGAGGTGTTTTTCAATACTTTGCAGCCTGAAACGGTGATGAGATAGAAATTTGGTGTCGAAGGAACTTTTATGTAAAATTGGACGCCCAATTTGATGGCGTACTCGAAACATCGCAAAAAAACACTTAAAAAAAATGAAAAAAATTCCGCTTTTTCCGTTACTCAACTGTAAAACAATTTGTAGCATGTCATTTTAAGGGAAATTTAATGTAGTCAGAAGGGTCATTTTTTCATTTAGAAAAAAAAAATCATTTTAAGATTCGTGTTTTTTTAACTTTGCAGTGTTATTTTTTAGAGTGTAACAATGTTTTACAAAGCAGTAGAGCAGAAAATTACAAAAAAAAAATTGCTTTATAAACATAAGGGGTTTGCTTATAAACAACACGAGTTATCGCGATTTCACGAAAAAAAAGTTTTGAAAAAGTTGGTCGTCGTTGATCATGGCCGCTCATGGTCACCCGCGACAGACACGGACGACGAAACAAAGAGTTTGTTCTAAATGAAAAAAATCCCCTTCTGGGTAAATGTAGATTCGAAAACAACACTAAATTTTTCTTAAAATGACATGTTCCAAAAAAATTTACAGTTGAGTAACGGAAATGGCAGAGTTTTTAAAACTTTTTTAGTGTTTTTTTTTTTTCGATGAATAATACGTTTTTTACGTTTTTACGTCGGAGTTTTGAGTACGCCATCAAAACGGGCGTCTAATTTTACATAAAAGTCCTTTTGACACCAAATTTCTATCTCATCCCCGTTTCAGTCTGCAAATTATTGAAAAACACCTCTTTTTTCGCAAGTGTTTTCGACCTCGGATTCGTGATCAGAGACAAAAGTTACCCCTTAGGACAAAGTTTCACGCAAATTGAAGAGGGGTCGGGGCAACTTTTCGGTGCCCTCTCCCCGTGCCCATACCTTCACACTTAGGAGACCCGGAAGGCGGAGTCTTGTCGCAAAAAAAAAACGATACACGCCTGTGGAACTGTTGACGAAACCGCAAGGTTTAAGAGGGCCACATTATAAGGTGTTACGTCGATTCCGTTTTTTTTCCGGGGCAACTTTTCCCGATTTCGTGTGAGTTGGTAGAGAATTACCCCTTTATTATTTTCAACTAAACAATATTTCAATTAATACTCAATACAGTTTCGATGAACATGCATAAATTGATTGAGGGCCTCGTGGCGCGTTGGTTAGCGGCTTCGGCTGCCGATCCCTTAGTTGCTACGGGGCGCGGGTTCGATTCCCGCCTTGTCCTCCTGGCCTTCTATCGGATGGGGAAGTAAAACGTCGGTCCATTTGCGTAAAAGAGGTTTTGGGTGACTCACCACACATAACCTTCGGACGCCTAGAAATGAGCAGAAACTTGCAACAGAGACCACAAAAGACCCGGGGGTCGTTAAAGTGGATTGCTTTGCTTTTTTTGCATAAATTGATTGGGTTAACTATAAGGTTAATTCACCTTCGCATCCTGATACAATCAATTCGGTTCAATGGATGGAGGTTTCACCTACCATTCACACAAAACGACGCGATAATAATTCGCATCACGTTCCCGGAAGAGCAACGGCCGATAAAATTGAGCATAATCAAATCAATCAACATTATATCACACGCAAACACTGGAGCTGAGAGTGACCTCGAGCAAACAAAGGAAATAGTCGTACCTCCTCCCCCAAGGTTGAAGATCCTTTCCAGCACAGATACGCAAAAACACACACACACACACACAGATCCATCACGGGGGAGCTCTGACCCATCAAAATCAGTAACAGTATCGAAATTAATGAAGGTTCGTCCGGGTCACCGAACATTCGACATGATTATCAATCGTCCGTTGTGAGTCCAGGATCCTTGGTTTGGGAGGTAGTTGCCCTTTTTCGTCCGGCCTCATTTATTTTTCTTTAGTCCTGCGAATCGACCATTTTGGGGAAAGGGGTTCACAAGTCCGCCTCGTAAATCCAGTGATAAGCTCTGGCTATATTCGAGTGTAGCAGCAACCAACGGCTCCACTGAAACTTACAATAATTAATCTCCAAAGGACTACCGAAGCAGAATTTCTCACCCCCAAACGAGAACGATACAAATGGGAAACCCAACCAGCAACGGATGGAAAACCGAGAGCTGAGAACAAACCTGTTCAACACTCTCTGACGGTAATGATGATGATGACGATGGTTGGTGCACTAAAACTAAAGTTACACACAATAAATTCAACTCATGGCTCATCCAACAGCCTGGAACGTCTAACTCTGCCAACCTTGTCTTACATCAAAAATTCACATTCTCATTCTCATACATGGTTTCTCCTCCTCTTTTGAATCCAACTCGGAAGCATTCTTCGGAGTCCAGCAGGACATCAGCATACGAAAGGTTGGTGAGCCTTTTGTGTTCGGATGTTCCTTCCACCTACCCACAATGGAATAAAATATCGCCTTGTGGAAAATCAATTTAACCTTTCAAGCAGCAGCATTTCACCACTTAAGAGACCCGGAACCAAAATTGGGGACGGGAGAGGATCGTTTGGAAAACGTTGAAAGGGTTAATCTTCTGGAAACAGTTTCATCTCACTGTAAACGGTATCTGCTGAGCACGTTAGGACAAGCGGATCGATAGATTTTTTTAGTAGAGGTAAAGCATTATCAAATTTTCAAATAAACGTTAAAATTCAAGGATAAGATTATTACCAAATTTGCTAACACAAAATATTTACACCATATTTCATGAATAAACCTGATGCACTTTTGTGTGGTGGAAATTACAGTCTTCGTTTTAAGAAATGCTACTTCAAGTTATAAAAAATATTCAAAAATGTGAGAAATTTTCAAGAATGCTACTTTTTTACTCTAAGAAGTTCTAATCAAATCAACAAATTTGCCGAAGACGCAAAAGCGATCAAAAAGAAGAATCTTTTCCGTGAAACATCACAATTTCACAAATCATTTTTGTATGGACTGCCAGGCTGCCGAAATTGTATGCACAGCAAAAAATAGTAATCCAGCCACGTGTTATGTAATATTACACTATGGAATGTGTAGCCCATCAGTATGTGAAACCTAATTAACCGTATACATTACATTCTTCATCGGTCTGATGGCCGTGTGGGCTAAGGCAATTTTGGTTTTTAACTTTCAACGATTTTTGTACTTTATTGATCAGTATGTTTTTAGGAGCTTTTTGTTGCATTTGATTTCTTTTATGTGTTGACCAAAATATGAGATCGATCTGACGTCTACAGCCAGAAAACTGTCTCATTGTAGTCGTTCTTGGCAGGAACAATGAGACAGCTGGGGAACAATGAGACACTATACGAAAATCAATTCTTTTCTAGTAAAACATCATGTTTTTGTATTGTTCCATTGCAGATGATTTACCTTGAGCATATATACTAAAGCAATTTTGTCAACTTTAAACTTTAATTAACAAAAGTTATACTAAAAAGTATAAAAATTTCGTAAAATCCATACCAAATAACATCATATTTTAGGTTAAATGAAGTTAAAACTCAATAAATATGCCGAAAATCACCTTCAATTCATGTTTAAAAAAAGATTTCCATAGATTTTGAAAAGTTTAATGAAGAAAAATTAAAGTGCTGAAAAGAGTGGGGAACAATGAGACAGCCCTGGATTCTGGGTATAATCTTAATTTTGGTAAAACCTAATGAAGGGCAATTGTAGCTCAACTCATTCCCCATGAAACGTCGAAAGAAATCTGAAGAATTATTAGTTTTGGTGTTAATGGCAGCCTACGAGCGAAAAAGTAATTTTTGTTCATAATTTACTTTTACGCCCCAGAATCAAACATTTTTGAATATCTTTACAAGGGAGCGTCCATACCCAAAGCCACTATCATGGCAGGAATGTATCCAGTAGACACACCTTTCCCCCAAATATGAGCCTAATTGGTTGAAACTACGACTTGTGAACCGTGATGTAGGGGCAAGCGTGATTGCCTCTCACCCAGTCGGCCTGGGTTCGATCCCAGACGGTCCCGGTGGCATTTTTTTCGAGACGATATTTGTCTGATCACGCCTTCCGTCGGACGGGAAGTAAATGTTGGCCTCGGACTAACCTAAAAAAGGTTAGGTCGTTAGCTCAGTCCAGGTTTAGGAGTCGTCTCCCTGGGTCCTGTCTCGGTGGAGTCGCTGGTAGGCAGTTGGACTCACAATCCAAAGGTCATCAGTTCGAATCCCGGGGTGGATGGAAACTATGGTGTAAAAATAGGTTTGCAATTGCCTCAACAATCAAGCCTTCGGACGCCTAGTTTCGAGTAGGAATCTCGCAATCAAGAATTTTTTTGACGACTTGTGAGAGCCATTTTATGATTGTTCCCCGTGTCTCATTGAAGGCTTCTCTACCCTATTGTTGATGCTGGGTTTAATCCCGTCGGTTGCAACTTTTTTCTGTGTTTACAAAAATTGTACATGCAGTGTGTGATATTAAGTTTCTTTTTGACAAAGGTGATGTGCATGCATGCGATTTGACCATCTTTTTTTTTTGCTCTGTGGACGAACAAATGATGCTAAATGTATTCTTTGATCATAGGGAAGCCAAATACAAAGTTTTATACAAATACAAAAAATCTCATTGATTCGGCCGAATTCGTTAAGAAATGCTCAAGGGGTAAAATTTTTGTTTTTTACATTTTTTTTATTTAATACTTTGGCAATTTAATTTACACAAATAATATTGACAAAAGTTTATTCAAAGCACAAATAAAGCCATTCACCAAAGAAATAAATTAATTCTGACAACAACCTCAACAGAGATCCCTTCTAGCAAAACTTCTCACGCCTATGATCACAATCCGGAGCACATACTTTACGCAAGGATTAAACCCCTGCCAGTGAGGGTTGACGTAGGTACGCCGACCGATCTCACTCTGTCTGACAATTCTTCCACGACAGGAGGAATTATCCTTCCTTGCGCTGGTTGGCCACTCGAGACCGAGGCTTAAAAGTTTGTTCTCCTGATGTGTGTCCAAAGCACCGTTCGACAACCCCCACCAAAGTAAGGCATCTATTATGTACATGTAAACATTTTCATTTGCACTTGGTGAGATAAAGATCGATCCCCCAACTAAAGGAGAAGAGCCACTTTTGCTTTTGAAGTTGGCAAAAAAAACCCTACCGCCAGTAATGGAATAAAAAAAAGCTCAACCTCTTGCGTTGGGAGCTTTTGGGACCAAAATTTGAATATGAAACTGCAATCATCCAACCCGAAAGTGTCAGCCCTAAGTGGGGCAAGAAGCTTATTCGGAACAAAACATTATAAAACTTTCACACAAAAAGTGAGCCAAATGGGTAAATTCCGGCAAAAGGATTAAAAGCCAAAATGGAGATGTGACACTTTAACGGATCCGTTCCCCCTTTCGGCTTTCTGGCACCACCTCAGGCTCTGTGTGGAATACCCATATGGTCCTGTGACACATCAACGAAGCGAATATACAAACTGACACCACGGAGTTCCGTGGGGAAAAAAAACCGACGAAGGTCATCGTTCGGAGCGGTGGGTGGATTTTGATAAAATATTCATTAAAACGGTGGAATATGGGGTGTAAATGTCGGCAGTTATAATGACGAGGTCGTGAAGTTTTATTTTTGCTTTTTTAATTTATGAAGCTTTCACATGACGGTCGTGAAATTAAAGTTCGGTGCGTGTGGGTGGGCTGTGGGTAGAAATGTTTGTGGTGTCACGACGACGCAACGCAGGTATCATACGGATAATGAGGCCTTGTGAATTATTGAGTGATGAACGGTTGGAAGTGCGGAAATTTTTGCAATTAAAGTGATGGCATTTATCGATAACGGGTTCAAGCATGACACCATACATTTTGTAAAGAATGAATGAAGCACGCCTTTATACGGTTATTGGCAACAGGACCAATGCAGGAACCACTTTTATAATTATATGCAGTAGCAGAGCGGTTCAAGCATAAACTCAAACATTGTTTTAAAGGCAGTTCACAAATGTTCATGTTGGAAGTCGTGGCCAAAATAAATTGACCCGTAGCACTATGAGCACATGAGGTTTTTGAAAAATTCTCAAACTAGCAAAAACCAAAACATACAGGTTAAATCTCATTTAAACTTTGAAGTCAAAGCGCCAGATCCTGTCGCAACCAATCAAGCTAATATTTGGGATTCGCGCTCAGTGCACCTAGAGGAATCATGCCCTGAAATGCCTGCAAAATTAAACCATATTGTTACATTCTAATGTTTACCCTATCATGCGCACATTCTTTCAGTTTAAGAAACAACTAAGTCTAGTCTCTCTTCCCACCCCTACCTCCACAAAAACACACACACCAGGCGACCATTTTGCTTGATTCAATATGATTTCTTTGCTTTTGATATCCTCGACGGCGAACGTCGTCGTCGCCTCACAAAGGAAAAGACGGAAAAGCTCTTCGTTCAATATTTATGTAGCCCCGTGCTGCCGCTACTTCTCGGGTGTGAAGATTATGAGATTACGGATTATATTTTATTTGCCTTCCATTGCTGTGCTTCGTTTATCCTCTCTCGTATAGGGCACACGAATTCCTCGATGCCTTCCAGTCTGCCCTCACCAGTGCGAGTGGTTCCGGAGTAGGGTGACCAGAGAAAAACGTCCGTTATCGAACTTGCTCACTGTGTGATACCAAGACTTTAAAAAAATTGGAAAAAAAAAAACAATTTATTGGAAATAACTAGATGCGTTATATTAAAATCCCAGGTAACCCTAAACCAGACTTCATTCAGAAGCAAAGTCCCCGTTCCTTTTTTTCTCCACAGTTCATTTACTCAAGTGTGAATAAGACGATTTCGTTCCCAGGCGCTCTCACCGAGTGTCGAGCAAGAAATTTGAATCCTTGAAACTATACGACTACAGGTTCTGCGCGCTGCTGATGCATTCAACGCAAGGAGCTGAATTCCAGACATTTTTCGAGCCACTTCAAGCGAAAATCCCCGGTTTTCAGCACGCGGATTAATCCGTTCAACAATCGGAACGTCACCACCGGCGCGGCGACGGCGGCAGCACCAAGAAATCCCTTAAATCTTTTATTTGGAGTTGAATGCCGGGCCTCACCAGGGCCGGAAGCTTTTGTGAGAGGAAAATCCTCGAAAAATAAGGTAGATTCGCCGAATAAGAGCGAGCTTTATTACTTTATTTCGTTATCGTGTGCTTTTCCGGCACGTTTGGCGGGTGTGCGGAAATGAACCTTCATTGGAGGAAGGGGTGGGAGGAGACGGGCACCAAGATTTTTTTGGAATGAGACAAAACGGGACACAAACGTTGTTTGCGCGAATGGAGCTTTTTGAAAGGTTAAACAACATTTTTTACTACACCTAATAAAAAAGATTTCCAAATTTCAATAAAAGTAATTTTTTTTTAACAAAACCCGTATCAATTTCAGTAAAAATTTAAATAATAAAAACAAAAGCCACATGTTTTTTTTTTTTTTTGTAAAAGCGTACAAATTTAATGCTCTTGGTGTGGTTACACTCATTGATATAAACACAGCAAAACAAATCACAATATATGTCGAATACGGAATTTCATTTTACCGTATTAAATTCTGAGAATTGAATGTTGGTTTTACCTTATTGATAAATTTCGACGAAAAGAGAAGCGTGCAAAACATGTCATTCAGTTGCCGCTGTTTGTTAATTTAAAATGAACAAACGTTTCAAACGTTGGCGAGGTTGAGCTCATGTTAGTTTATTCGTTTTGCGCATCTCTTTACTCTTATGTTTAACAGTGATAATTTTCAATGAAATCTTAATGTTTGACAAAAGCGGCATATTTCAGTAAATCTTATTGCATACCATTTAGAAGTAAATAAAACAAAATATATTTACGAGATTAGTCTCGGCTGACGTGGAAGTAAATGTTTGGCCCGGTCTAACCTAGAGGGCTAGAGGTTAGGTCGTTAGCAGTTGGACTAACAATCCAAAGGTCGTCAGTTCGAATCCCCCGGGGGATGGAAGCTGTAAAAAGAGGTTTGCAATTGCCTCAACAATCAAGCCTTCGAACACCTAGTTTCAGTAGGAATCTCGCAATCGAGAACGCCCAGGCAATGCTGTAGAGCGAACAATTTGATTTGATTTGATTAATAAAAGTAGAATTGAAATTAAAAAAAACAAAAATGCTTAAAATTGAGGGAATCGTTGGAGTTGATATCGCTCAATTTCGAAGAAACCAGAAGCGGCAAAAACCTGTCATCAAGTTGGGGGTACAATTACGACGAACAAAAACATTGAATCGTTTGTGTGAGCGTTGAATGCAATGATGGTTTCTGATAAGCGAGTGCACATCGTGTCGTGTTTTGTTTTAACTATCCTGCATTTTGTTATCGGTCCTATGAATGTAAGCAGTTATTTTCACCTTTATTTATCTATTCAGATTTTGTTTTCCATAGACATTCCATCAGTCAAAATATTTGTGTGTGTCCAATCACAATCGGTGATTTTCAGCTCAATTTTAAATACTAGCAATTTTAATTTAATACTAAAATAACGTAGCTTTTGCTATTCAGTGATTTCAAATGTGGGAAGACCTACCTTAAAACTAACTTACAAACTACATAAAGAGCAGATCAATGCAGTTGAAGACTGCAATGATTTTTTCGAAATGCATCAATTATCTTATTGGACTTATGGTCCAAAGTGTCAACTTCGGCTAATTGATGAAGTTCACTGGTGCTGAACTGGGGAGGAAGTCTCGGAATCATTTTCAGAATTTTGTTCTGGTTCCTCTGAAGTTTTTTATTTCTGGTTAAAAAAAGCAAAAAATCTACTTGTGGTCTCTGTTGCAAGTTTCTGCTCATTTCAAGGCGTTCAAAGGTTTATTTATTAATTTAATTCAAATCATGTAACTTTAGGCTTAGCCTTTTAATTTGTTACATAGTGTGCAGATGCAGGATTTAATTCAATATCGATAAATCGATTCCTTAATGCTATGCTTCTCTTTATCCTGATTCTTACTAACGCTGGAGAGTTCTGACAGTAGGTTTTGCTTAATTGATTCCAATTTACAACCCCTCTTGCAAAGAAAGATTGATTATTGTAAAAAGATGTGTGGTGAGTCACCCAAAACCTGTTTTACCAAATGGACCAACGTTTTACTTCCCCATCCGATAAAAGGCGTGATCAGGCAAATCTCGTCTCGAAAAATGCCACCGGGTCCGTCTGAGATTGAACCCAGGCCATACTGGGGTGAAAGGCTACCACGCTAACCACTACACCACCGAACCCGGCTTCTTCCTGGTTAAGCAACAGCTTTACAAAAAAATTGTAAATAAATTAACAGTTTATTCTTGAGTCAAAGTCTAGAATTCCTTTTTATAAGCGGATATAAATTTTTAACATATTTGTTACATTTAACCTGTATACTTTCAATGTGATCCATGTAAGTAAGATTTTTGTCAAAAGCAAGTCCAAAATATTTCACTTGAACACTTTAAAATTACCTTTACGACAAATGTGAAAAAGGCGAAAATTCAGGCCTGAGCGATCTCTGGGTACTTAGCTCTATCTGGCAACCTCAACCCTCTAACGCCCATGGTTACTCCAGAGCAGCACTAATTTTTGTCTTCAAAATTAAATTTCTCTGCAACCAAGCATTTTTTCAACCTGGTACAACCTTCGTTAGTTTATATAGAATGTTAACTTATAACCATTGAAATTTAATCCAATTTGGTCGATCCAGTTAAAATAAAAACGTAAAAAATCTCGATTTTGCTCTAGAGGGGAAGGGGTTAAAGCATGTCATCAATAACTAGAGAAAAACAAAAAATTAAAAGCTAAATCCAAAATCTTAGTATTCCTCCAGATCAGCATCTGAAGCAGACTTTCCTTAAACACCACACTTCAGTTCTAGATATCTAGAGAAAAAAGGGCGGGATAAAGAATCGCCCCGCCAGTCAAGTGAACTTGATGATAGTCATTTACTCTGTTAATTAAGATTTCACGAAATGACGAGCGAACAAGTGGGAGTGGGGGTGACGGGTATCAGATCCCACGTGGCCTAAAAAAGGTTCCGTCAGTGCACGGAGAGAAATTCTATATTATAATTTAATTCTTGAAGCGTGTTCAGATTTATGAAATAAAATGAAATTTCAAGATTTCATGTATTCCTCCAAAAACTAATAATCATTATTGATTTTTTTCCGTGCTTCATCAAGATGAGAAAGCCCCAACTGACCTCGATCTAGCAAAAAATAAGCCAGCAAAACGAATCGAATCGATGCCGTATCGCTGCCGAGCCAATTTCGGACATTCGAACATTGCGTCCGGATAATCCCGGATGATGGTGCTCAGCTAGGAATTCCCGAAGGCTAGCTAGAGCTAGAGAGCGCACGAGAGGAAAATGCCATTCCGGCCAAAGTGTAAAATGAAAAACTTATCGATTGATCTAATTTTAAAAGCAATGGCACACGTTAGCACCATTAGTACCGGCGGCAGCAGCAGCAACAGCAGTTTTTCTTTCAACTTTTTGCCGCTGCATCTGTCTCTACTCCTTGAAGGCAGACTTGTGGGTGGTAACTTCTAGCAAGGGAGTCTTTCGGGTGGGGAGGTAATGAACAAGCCTGCACGGAGGGTTAATTCGATAGGATGGGGCTTTTTGGCGCGCCCTGCAGCAAAACGTTGCCAAACACACCGACTGCCGTGCCAGAGTCAGAAGTTAATCTCTGATAAAATTAATTATTCATGAAGAGAGAAGTTAATTATTTCTGTTTAATTTACTTTGCTGTGTACACGAGGGTTGAAAGGAGAGAGCGAGTGGGTGCAAGCACACATTCATTTAAGGACAGGTTGAGTGTCATGGACTTTAAATTGAAAAAAAAAAATCTGATCTCAGATTAAAAATATTCTTGCAAATATGGACAAAATTACGAATGAGACATACAAAGTTCTTAATGAAGACCGATTTTACCCAGTTCACCCTACATAACATACCCACTCCTGCAAGCACGAGACCCGGGAAAATCATCAGAGAGTGTCGCGCGAGAAAGGAGCAGGCCGTGAAGTTGAGTTTACGCCGCATAACAACAGACACAACCAGCCAGTACCGGTCCGCAATTCTCGGCGTGCAGAGGTTCTCAACCTTATAGATGATGACTTTTACGTACCGTCATCAGGGGTGACATTAAGTCCGGGGGGTGAGATTGGGTCATACAAAAATGCCGAAATTTGTATGATCCAATCTCACCCCCCAGACCTAATGTCACCCTGATGACGGTAATAAACATCTTTTTTTTTTATTTTCCAATTAAATACCGTCTACTAGGGCGAACAGGGCTATACAATCACTCGAAAATGAACTTCTTAATGTGACCTAGACCCACCTTCACGTATACATATCGACTTGGAATCAAATTCTGAACAAATGTTTGTGTTTGTGTCTGGATGTGAGCCTATGCATTAGCCTGTCCCATTTTGAGGTCATGTCGAGGAATTTCAGGTGCTCACTTCTTAAATGATAGATTATGATGTTAGGAACAATGTTTTCTTAGACAAGAAAAAATAATAAAATACTTTCTCGCACCCCCTAGTCGATTTACTGAAAAAAGTCACTTTTTTGAACAAATTTTCTAAAATCGCTTGGAATCAATACAAAAACTGATTCGATCTGGTGGGTATTATCTTCAAATGATAGGTTTTTGTCCATAGATTAAGATGCACTATCAATATTGGACCAAAACCTAAGTTTTTGGACTCTCCCAGACGGATTTATGTAGAAAAAATCGCAATTTTTCGAATTTTTTTTCAGAAAAGCTCATTTAATTTAGGGTAGCCTATTTTTCCCAGTAAAACCAAAACATGCAGCTTGTAGGAAATTTTATGGCGAACATTTTTCCCTCTGAGAAAATGCAATTTCGACACTCCAGAGCCGAGATATTTGAGTTTTAGTGAGAGAAAAAGTGCCAATTTTCAAAATTTCTCAGAATCCAGAAGCAAGGCCTACTAATTACATGATAATGCAAGCATGTGTCGCAAAGGTCAGGGTATGCTTTTTATAGTAATTTTAGCCGCTGAATCCGAATCTGAAATCAAATTTCGTGCAAACAGTGATGTTTTGGAGCTACACCCTTTTGGAATGTTATTTGCGTGTTTAAGAGGCAGTTTTTGTAAATATTGATCGGTTTGATCTAGAGGTCGTATCAAGGTGCTCCGATTTGGATGAAACTTTCAGCGTTTGTTTGTCTATACATGAGATGAACTCATGCCAAATATGAGCCCTCTAAGACAAAGGGAAGTGGGGTAAAACGGGCATTGAAGTTTGAATTTTCCGAGGATTTCGAATATGACAAAAGTGAGACTAAAAAGTGCCGCTATGGATGCCTACAGGACAATAACTAACGTTGTAAAATGTTTGTTATAGAAAAATCGAAAAACTATGAGAAAAACTGCGATTGGCCAAAAAAGTTATTACCGTAGGCTTATAGTCCATGAAATTCCCTAACTTGAACTAAAAGAGTATGGGTGTTGGAGGCTGTTGCAAAAATATATTGAGGTTTAAAATAAAAACAATTTTTAACAGTAATTTGCAAAAGCTATGAGAAAAAGTTAAACCAATCTTGGATGTCTATGGCTCATTTTGAAGTGCTTCAAAAGACCATTCAAATGCATCTAAGATAGTTGGAATTGATGAAGTTTTACTTAAATGCGAGCAATTCAAAGATTTTTTTATGTTTTTTGGACCTCAATCTTCAATGCTCGTTTTACCCCACTTCCCTTTGTCTTAGAGGGCTCATATTAGGTTTTACGCCGACTCGATTTGGAGGTTAGAAAGGAGAGCACTGTTTACATGGACTTTGCACAGTTCGATGCGGTCGTCGATTTTGTTCGGGGAAATTCGTCGACAATCGACGAAGACCATGTAAACAGTGCACACGAGCTGTCAAATGACGTCACGGTGTAAAATCTAATTTGGCATGAGTTCATCTCATGTATAGACAAACAAACGCTGAAAGTTTCATCCAAATCGGAGCACCTCGATACGACCTCTAGAACAAACCGAGCAATATTTACAAAAACTGCCTCTTAAACACGCAAATAACATTCCAAAAGGGTGTAGCTCCAAAACATCACTGTTTGCACGAATTTTGATTTCAGATTCGGATTCAGCGGCCAAAATTACTATAAGAAAGCATACCCTGACCTTTGCGACACATGCTTGCTACATCGTGTAATTAGTAGGCCTTGCTTCTGAATTCTGAGAAATCTTGAAAATTGGCACTTTTTTCCTCACTAAAACTCAAATATCTCGGCTCTGGAGTGTCGAAATTGCATTTTCTAAGAGGGAAAAATGTTCGCCATGAAATTTCCTACAAGCTGCACGTATTGGTTTCACTGGGAAAAATAGGCTACCCTAAATTAAATGAACATTTCTAAAAAAAGTTTTGAAAAAATGCGATTTTTTCGACACAAATCCGCCTGGGAGAGTCCAAAAACTTAAATTTTCGTCCAATATTGATAGTGCATCTTAATCTATGGACAAAAACCTATCGTTTGAAGATAATACACACCTGATCGAAACAGTTTTTGTATTGATTCCAAGCGATTTTAGAAAATTTGTTCAAAAACGTGACTTTTTTCAGTAAATCGACTAGGGGGTGCGAGAAAGTATTTTATTATTTTTTCTTGTCTAAGAAAACATTGTTCCTAACATCATAATCTATCATTTAAGAAGTGAGCACCTGAAATTCCTCGACATGACCTCAAAATGGGACAGGCTACTATGCATCTAAAAAAGATGCATTCGATTATCTCCGGACTGGTTGAATCGATTTGGACCGTTTTGGTCTCATTCATTCCGTCTTGGGGTCCCATAAGACCCTAGTTGTTGTTGTTTTTGATTTTATTAGGGGGACTTAAACCCTATGGGTCATTCGCTCCCGAAAACCCTAGTTAATAATAAAGTTTATTAAAGTACTTAAAAACTTATACTGTAAACGATTTTGACTAAATTCCGGAAGATTGTGAAAAGGGTGTTTTTTGTAGGAAAACCTGCCTTGTTATTAATTTTAAGAAAGGTATTTGAAAAACCTATCTAAAGCGTCCAAAAGAATCATGAACTGACAACATTATCAAAACTAATGACCACCTATGTTTTATTTATACACTTTTTTGAAGCCGGATCTCAAGTATTTGGTGAAAATTATGTCCAAAAAAAATCATGCGACCCATTGTTGGATGCGTAATCAAAAGACCTTTCCAAAGAGTCCAACAGATTGAAGTTCTGACGACCCTATCGATAGTTATTAGTTATATTCAGAAGACATTTGTAGGTCGGAAATTCTCTACCAACTCACACGAAATCGGGAAAAGTTGCCCCGACCCCTCTTCGATTGCGTGAAACTTTGTCCGAAGACTTTTGTCCCTGATCTCGAATCCGAGGTCCGTTTATCGATATCTCGTGACGGAGGGGCTGTACTACTCCTTTCATTTTTGAACATGCGAAAAAAGACATGGTTTTCAATAATTTGCAGCCTGAAATGATGATGAGATGGAAATTTGATGTCAAAGGGACTTTTATGTAAAATTGAACGCCCTTTTTGATGACGTACTGAAAATTCCGAAAAAACGTATTTTTCATAAAAAAAACACTTAAAAAAGGTTTAAAAACTCTGCCATTTTCCGTTACTCAAATGTAAAATTTTTGGAACAGGTCTTTTTATGGGAAATTTAATATATTTTTCGAATCTACATTAACCCAGAAGGGTCATTTTTTATTTAGAACAAAATTTTTCATTTGAAAAATATTTTTTTTTAACTTTGAAGGGTTTTTTTTAAGAGTGAACAGACAATTTAAAAAAAAAAATGTAAGCATAAGGGGTTTGCTTGTAACTATCACGAGTTATCGCGATTTTACGAAAAAAAAGTTTTGAAAAAGTTTCTTTTTGCTTTTCGCTTTGTTTCGTCGTCCGTGTCTGTCGCGGGTGACGTTGAACGGCCATGATCAACGACGACCTTCTTTATCAAAACTTTTTTTTCGTGAAATCGCGTAAAGTTGCGGCTTTAATTACGAAAATGTTGGTACCCAAACATGTTTAGGGCATTGCAGAAATCTTTAAGTTATCGCATTTTTAGTGAAAAAAGAATTATTTTTTTCCCGTGTTCGTAATTTTCCCAATTCTGCGCGCGGCGCGTCAACCCAGTTTTTACTTTTTTTTCAAAAAATCGTATCTCAAAATATTGAAAACATAACTTCACCATTTTTATATATGTTATGTATTATTTTCAGACATAGACTCCCCCAAAATTTTTGCAATTAAATGTAAAGATGCCTTAAGCGTTTTGTGATATTTTTAAATTATTTTTAAAAAGATTTTCTTTGCCCAGCAGTTCAAAACCTCATTTTGTTGTCACTCGAGAAATGCTTGAAAGTGTTAACTCCAAATTTCTGCCAATTTGGTTCATCCATTGTTGCCAAGCCAAAGCTCAAAACCCATAACATTTCATTTAAATTAATTTTAGTTTTTGTCAACTAAAACATGTAAAGGCATATTTGTTTTTGAAAAGTCTGAAAAATTAACAAGAGTAAATCACTCTGCTAAAAATCTTGGAAACCACTGCCTTAAAGTGCTTAAAACATGAGTGGAGGCGGTAGAATACAGGCAAGCTGAGCTCTACGTGCCATGGCGAGGTCGCAGGTCGTGGAAGGTCCTGAAGCGTGAGGTCGGATTCTGCAGAGAGGATCTCGGCGCTCAAAACGGTTGAGGACCGTTTGTTGAGGGGTGCGCTTAGCAGGGAGATTTTATCGGATTTATACTTTCCGTCGTCGTCCGGCCCCAAAATGCGGGGTGCGTTCACCTTAGCGCAACTTCCGGGGATTTAAAAGTTGCAGATGTCCGCACGGTCAGATTTAAGGTTGGAATTAGCGAAAGTGCAAGCTTTCAGTTTCGCGCCAACATCGTAAACACGGGTAAGAAAGTAATACTTTTATAGTCGGGATTAGCACTTTCTTACTAAACAAGAACGTTTTTTTGTTGAGATCCAACTGAACAAGGAATTTGTATTGTGCTAAACTTTTTTAAGCCAACCCCACAGAGTAGCCCTAAAGTCGAAGAGAACGACCCGTTGGGACCGACTCACGCCCTGACACGTGATGAGTGAAAACTCAAACATGAGAGATGTGTGCCGTCGTGGCAGCCTTCCGAGAGGATCTGCCCAATTCCCCGAACGGATTGAAGCTCGCACGCTGAATGGGCCTGATGTCCTTTACCCGGAATGTATGGGCTTCATCACCTGTCCAAACGTCGGACCGCAAAAACGAGGAGTTTCCCTGGTACGATATTTGAGCCCCGTTATGGTCAAATGGCCGGACGGACGAACGAACGTAGCATTCCCAACTTAGGGACAATGGATGAATGCCTCTCGAGATAGTTGAACCGGACAGCAAAGGGGGCAAACGTTAGTGTTTGGGATATTCCAGGTTTAAAATGGATGGAACGCACCCTTCGATGGGCCTGTAATTGATTTATTGTCAGTTGGAACGAATGGCTTGGTGGATTTTTGTTGAACTATGGAAATAAATTTGAATTTAGCTAAACTTTTAAGAAGAAAATCGCTTGAATTTGAGTCCACAAAATTGAAAAAAGAGTTTCCACATTGAAATTTCATTGAATTGCAAACACCACAACGTACAATTTCTGCTATTTTCCTAAACCTTTGGGATTTATCTTTGAACGAACCACAAAAATTCTCCGTAAAAAATGGCTCAAAAATCAAAATTAAAAGGTAAAATTCGACGCCCCTAAACTCACTTAAACTTTTCAAGTTTTCTATTATCCGCATTATATTTAGTCAATTGTCCAGAAAATAACATTATTTATTTTTGTTATAAATTTATTCAGGTAACTTTACCAAATCTATTTTTTGGGTCAAAATAATCTAACACTGTTCATATAAAAAAAACAGAGTTCTGTGAATCATGGAAAAGAGTTATGTAAAAAAACAAAGATTTTCACTCAGTTTAGACAGGTCAGAATAGAATAAAGCATCCCATAAGAATCAACCCGAAAACATAACCTCAAGAACCAGATACACCGCGATTCCAGACTCTGCAAATACTTCACGGCCAGAAGAGAAAGTTTATGGTTATCGCTATTTGCTTGTTAATGAGATTTTATTCCGGCATCTTCCCCCTCGGGTGTACCAGCCACGTCCCACGAAGCGCGTTGCTAATCAAACAACTTTGGGCGCACTGTCCGGGCCGGCCCAGAACCAATAACACCAGCGGCCAACCGAACAGTTCCGGGAATCCCGGTCCATGACGAAGTGATGAAATTGCAATTTCCCACACTGCTGTCCTGTTTTTTTTTACCCTTGGTTGCAGAACGATACGGGAAATCGTGGACAGTTTGTGCCGCCTGAACTCGAGTGGAGCAACTCTTTAAAATTGAATTTCGATTGGAATTTTGCAAACAGACTCCACCACCATGGGCGAGGGTTTCACTGGAAATCGAGTAGCTTGATTGTGCGACAGTTGGAAAACATGGAAAACTATTGCCGGAATGTGGCCGGAGCATGTTCGGAGAAAAGGTCGTACATTAATCTCGATGAAATACGAACGAAAGTTCGGCGAACTAACTTTTCAGCACCAGACACCAAAAGAGGATAGCAGATAAAGCAAGACGACGAGGCAGCAGCAGCATCATCGTCATGGCATTGAGAACGGAATCCTTGAACACTGATATCGAAGACGAATATGGAGAACGGCTAGAAATCTCATCCTCTTCCTACAAGGATATTCCGTAACCTGAAAACTATTTGACTTTTCGCAAAGTTTCGCAAGGCAGTGAAGTCGAATTTTGAAAGCATATTCTTAGAAGGAGGCAAAAAAGTAGTGAATTTTGTTCGCCATGGCTTTTATTCGAAAATTTTTCGGAAATTGAATTACGAGGAACAAGGATGGCATAAAGTGCTGTCCTGGAGACCCCAGAATTCCCTTACTTTCAGAATTGGTTGCGATTGGACGTGGCCAAAGTTGATCGTTCGATTCGGCCGCCGCTTGAGGAAGCGTCTAATTTTTAAAATTAGTTTTTTATCGTAACATAAACTGCCACTGCAAACCGGGAGGTATAAATTTCGGAGGGGTTGATCAGTGTCGGGCGAAGCATTCTTCATCATTCGGAGGAATGATAACTAATTCGATTGGGAACTCTTCGCTTTGGGTTGAATATTTCAACTTTCAGCAAGCATGGATACGAAGGGTGGTACGAGTGTGAATTCTCCTGCTGAACTAGGGTTGAGAAAAAATAAATGGAAAATAAATCCAGTGAAAGAGCTAAAAAACTGATATCGAATTACGGAAGTGTTTCCGTGAATTGACGTTGAAAGCTAGAAACTATGTGGCAGGAAACATAAGAGAACGCGATAAAAATAAATTCACAGGTTAGTGTTATGTAACCAAAGGGAATGAGGTAAAACAGCAGTAAAAAGCTTAACTTACATGTTTTTTAACGATGGAATCTGAAAAATAAATTTAACAAATATGGATTAAAATTTAACAAATGCTTTGTTTTACACAAAATATTTTATTACTATTATTCTGTTGTTCTTTTGTTCAGTTGCTCTATTGTTAATCATAATCATACTATACATTCTTGAACTATAACAAAATCCTAATTCTGGCAAAGCAGGTGTTCCAGAATTTTATGTCCCGTCCGGTTGATAAATTACCGAGGCCGAAGAAAAGCCACTGCCAGAATCAAACATCCTAATTAACTCCCAGGCCTGGGACCGAACTGGGTTGCTCCTGGCCAACCGATCAATGGCGTTAATCCCATAAGCATCATGAATTTTTCATCCTTCTTACTCAATGAAAACTTGTCATAATCTCATTATATTTCCCCAAGATTCGGTGGTGTGGTTTCGTCCACGGGGAAGGCCAGCAGCGGGATGAAATCGGTCGTAAATAAGCTCTCAAACTGACGAATTTCGGAGCCCATTTTCGTCGGCCCCAGTGATGGTCCCAGCTGTTTCCATCGGTCCGGTTTTTGTGGTGTGTACGCCGCCCCGAAAGCTCAGGAAGTTACGAGCCAAAACAAACAACAATTCCAACTCCACCCCTTGTCTGTTGATCCCGGAAATCCACCCCTCCACACAAAAAAAAAGTTGGACATTTTAGATGAAGCGGTTTTGGGACGAAAGGAATGAAAAGATGCTTATAAATAAATACCGATCCATCTTTTACCGTTCTGAAATATTCAAAACATCGTAAGGGAGTTTGTGAGAGATAATTTATGCAAAAAGGTATAAAAAGCAAGCCCAATGGGTGGGGGTGGTAGTGGTGCACACACTTTGCATACCCAACCTATACTGCCCATTAGGATGGTCCAAATCCGGGTTTTCATCAGGGCTACATCTTGTAATCATCTTGAGTTCCTGGAAAATGCCTTAGGTTAGATTACGCCTAGCACTCTTCTTGACATTTATTATCATTGCAATGTAAAATTAAAATTCTTTGTGTAAATATGGGTATTCGGCGCCGTCGCTCCGTGCCATACTTTCATACACTTAGGAGCCCAGGGCGGCGAAGTCCTTGTAGATAAAAAGGAAGACACTAGTGTTGGTACTAGCAATGGTGGCCGACAGCTATAAAGTCAACTTCGTTTAATGTAAAATTATCATTTAAACCCAAAATATGACCAAAAATCGATTTGTCGACACTTTGGCTTAATTCTGAGGGCTGATTCAGATTCAGCGGACAAAATTACATGGAAAAACATATATTTGGACAATTTTCGAATTTCGTTAGGGTGGTCCTATATGGTTTTCCCTTGAAAATTAGACTTTTTCAAATGAAGATATCTCGAGTTTAAAGAAAAACACCCCTGAGATTTGTTCAGCTTTTGTAGTGCTGGATCTCTTCTTTCAAATGCAACCAAGCGCTTAAAATTTGACCTGCGCCTTTCCGAGATATTTGAGATTTAAATTTTCATCTTTTTTACCTTAAAATGGCTGTAACATTTGACCCTTAAGTCCAAATTGACTTGTCAAAAAATTAAAATGTTGGATTTGTAGAGCTCTAAAAGTGCCCGGAACATCACTTTTCTCTTAAACTTAACCCTGCATTACCACGTTCAAAAAACTAATTTTTCAAGGTTTGCTCAGATGCTTTCTATAAATTTGGTCATAGAAGGCGTAGATTGCGAGATGAAATTTTGGTGTCTTCGACAAAGTTGCTTGAATTGGCAAACTCAACAACTTTCTAGAAGACAAAAAAATTCCCAAAAATATTCCTGAAAAGTTAGAATCAAAATCCTAAATCCCTTAACACCCTAAATTAGTTTTAATGTCGTAGGGGGAGGAATTAAAAAAAAATGAAAAAGAATAAATATTAAATTAATCAAATCTAATCTAATCAGACCCTAGCGAAGCCAATCTTTTGAAGGGATCCTGGAGAGTGCCTTAGGTTCGATTACGCCTAGCACTCTTCTTGTCATTTATTAACATTTGCAGCGCGCAATTGCATCGGAATGCATTGAAACATCACAAGCGTTAAAGCGGCCAGGCCTACTGCGTAGAGTTGTATCACAGAGAGATGATTCGTTGAAGTGGGTTGAGTTTGAGCACGAAGTGTTCATACAACAACACAATTCTGAATCGACAGGGGAAGAAAAAGCGTAGGGACACACCACCATACGCTCCGAGATTATGGTTTATTCGTTGGAGCACCAAGCAATGATGTTTTGGACCTCGTAATTCGTAATGCTTTTTGCATCTCTTTACTTTTAAACTTAAAAATCAGAAAATCTCTCAAAAGTTACTTGTTTTTTTTTTCTTTCAGAAAGCCCGTCCAATTTCCTACAAGTTTGTCTTTGACCACTTTTCGATACGATGCAGCGCTTAGTGATACAGCAATATTTAAATAACGAAAAAAACATTAAATAGCTTGAACCTTTCTCAAATTTCATACACAAAAATGGCTCATATAAGCCTAGGATAACATCTCTATTAGAGATATCTCTCTTAGATACCTTAGATATCTCTCTTAGAGATACAGCAATATTCAAATTACGATAAAAAAAAAAACATCATTTAAATAGCTTACACCCTTCTCAAATGTCATTCTCGAGTGCAACTGGCTCCATGTACGGAAAACTGGCTCATATAAGCCTAAAAAAGAAAAAAACGGAGTGGGTCGAGTGAAAAAGTCCCAGCAAAAATCCTGTTTTAAGCTGAAATTGCTCTTTTACAACCAAATTGTTTCAGGATTGAATCCAAAAATGCAATAATGTTGGAAAAAGAAGAAGAACTCCTAAAACGTTTGCTTCTCGCAAATGATGAATTCGCGAAAACGTGAAAAACTGTCATGACGTCGGCAATCACAAAAAAAAATCGTTCATCTTTATGGTGCAGTTTCGAAATATTCATTTATTCGACTAGACAAAATTTCTAAAACGCTTCGTTCACTAGAACTACATGCTCCAATCAACGTGTACAAAAGTTGTTTGAAAATCAATACTCAATTTACTTGAAAATAAATTCATGAAAAGAATGCACCCGTGAGCTAAATTAACGATTAAAGCATTTCTTTTCAATGCGAATTCTCAACCATCTTTTCACCCAGATCGATGGTGCTACACGATCGAGTCGTCTTCATTCCGGCCTTACTTACTTCAGTATCAATCATTTTTGCCCACGCGTGCACCAAATATCAGCATCGTAAAATCAATCCAATTTCAAATTAATTTAAATCCAATTTCGGTTCATCCTTCGCCGTAGAGCGACATCGATGCAGCGAGAGTAAACCTTCTTTTAAGCTGCGTATAAAATCTGTGTTTTTTGTTTTATCTGAAAATATTCGCGGGAAATTCCTTGAAAAGCGTAAAGCATTTTCTTCTCTCATCGAGGACACGACGACGAGAGGATATGGAATATCGTTCAACATATCACCGCTCGGTTCGTGGGAAAAAAATCAATTTTAAGATATTCCAAAGGGAGCAGAAAGAAAGCAACAAATAAGTTTATCCATCGATAATGGTTTTTGCCTTCCTCACCTCAATGAGGAAAGGCTATAAAATCACTCAGAAAATGAACTTCTTAATTTTACCTCCTAGACCACCTTCATGCATACATATCGACTCAGAATCAAATTCTGAGCAAATGTATGTGCGGGTGGTTGGATGTTGATCTGGCTCGACACTGGCTGGACCGATTTTGAACGTTTTGGTCTCATTTGGTCCGTATTGGGGTCCCCTAAGTCACTATCTATAAATAATGATGATTTGTTAAGTACTTCAAAAGTTATGTATGCATGTAAACTTGAACCCGCTTGAGACAAGCCAGTTTTCAACCAAATGAGCTGAAATTTGGCGTGAGAGTCCCTATGGGTATGCCCTAGAAGGGGAATCACACCAGAACTAGATTTGAGAAATTTTCAAAATCCGTACCCACCCTAATGTATGTATGTATTAGTACCCCCGTCTTGGCAGGACTTGGCCATGACCATAGTAATGTTAAGTACTTCAAAAGTTATGCTAAAAAAACGATTTTGACTAAAGTCCGGAAGATTGTAAAAAGGGTGGTTTTTGAGAGAAACCCCGTCATGCTATACATTTTTAGAAAGGTATTTGAAAGACCTTTCTAATGCGTCCAAAACTTTGAAGATCTGACAACTATTTCAAAAGTTATGGTCACTTAAGTGTTATTTATACACTTTCTTGAGGCCGGATCTCAAAAATTAGGATGAAAAAGTTGTCCGGATCTATCATACGACCCATCGTTGGATAGGTAATCAAAAAACCTTTCCAACGAGCCCAAAACATTGAAGATCTGACAACGCTATCAAAAGTTATGAGCTTTTGTGCAAAAACATAATTTTGACGGATACAAAAAGGGTGAACATTGCAAAAGATCCGGCTGAGGCAGCACTAAGCTTTATGGAATTAACCTCGTTAGCCCAAGCTTTCTTCATGTTATGGCTTTATGACAGAAATGTAAGTAACGCTTTTATATCTTGTTTGCATGTATTCAGGCGCAATTGAATACAATCAGAAAGCTTTTGCAATTGATTTTAGGAGGAAGGCACCAATCACTGAGGTGGTAACGTTTTTTAAAGTTTTTTAAAGGGTGAGAGGGGGTAATATGCACCCCCTAAGGGAAAACTGTGATTTCTCAACCATTACAGCATTACTTTGGAAGAATTTTGTTCGATGTTCTAAAACAACTATTATTCTTCGTCATCCATGTAAAAAAAGACTTAAAAACTAACTTAATCCACCTATGTGGTTGGTGCCTTCCTCACTCTTTTCCAAAAAAGGGTGATATGTAATACGATGGGTTTGGACACATATTTCGTCTAATTTCGTTAAGTTCCGGAATACAAAAAACACACATATCACTCAAGGGCTCATAAGTGGCATCATAAGTGGTCATAGCTTGAGACAGGGTTGCAAGATATTCAATGTTTTGGACTCGTTGGAAAGGTCTTTCGATTACCTAACCAGCGGTGGGTCGGATGATGGATCCGGACATTGTTTACATACATTTAAGTGAGATCCGGCGACAAAAAAGTACATAAATATCACTAAAGTGGTCAGAACTCGAGACAGGGTTGCCAGATCATCAATATTTTAGACTCGTTGGAAAGGTCGGTCTTTCGATTACCTAACCAACGATGGGTCGGATGATGGATCCGGACATTGTTTACATACATTTAAGTGAGATCCGGCTACAAAAAAGTACATAAATATCACTAAAGTGGTCAGAACTCGAGACAGGGTTGCCAGATCATCAATATTTTAGACTCGTTGGAAAGGTCTTTCGATTACCTAACCAACGATGCGTTGGATGATGGATCCGGACATTGTTACATACATTTAAGTGAGATCCGGCTACAAAAAAAGTACATAAATAACACTAAAGTGGTCAGAACTCGAGACAGGGTTGCCAGATCTTCAATGTTTTAGACTCGTTGGAAAGGTCTTTTGATAACCTAACCAACGATGGGTCGGATGATGGATCCGGACATTGTTTACATACATTTAAGTGAGATCCGGCTACAAAAAAGTACATAAATATCACTAAAGTGGTCAGAACTCGAGACAGGGTTGCCAGATCATCAATATTTTAGACTCGTTGGAAAGGTCTTTTGATTACCTAACCAAAGATGGGTCGGATGATGGATCCGGACATTGTTTACATACATTTAAGTGAGATCCGGCTACAAAAAAGTACATAAATATCACTAAAGTGGTCAGAACTCGAGACAGGGTTGCCAGATCATCAATATTTTAGACTCGTTGGAAAGGTCTTTCGATTACCTAACCAACGATGGGTCGGATGATGGATCCGGACATTGTTTACATACATTTAAGTGAGATCCGGCTACAAAAAAGTACATAAATATCACTAAAGTGGTCAGAACTCGAGACAGGGTTGCCAGATCATCAATATTTTAGACTCGTTGGAAAGTTCTTTCGATTACCTAACCAACGATGCGTTGGATGATGGATCCGGACATTGTTACATACATTTAAGTGAGATCCGGCTACAAAAAAAGTACATAAATAACACTAAAGTGGTCAGAACTCGAGACAGGGTTGCCAGATCTTCAATGTTTTAGACTCGTTGGAAAGGTCTTTTGATTACCTAAACAACGATGGGTCGGATGATGGATCCGGACATTGTTTACATACATTTAAGTGAGATCCGGCTACAAAAAAAGTACATAAATAACACTAAAGTGGTCAGAACTCGAGACAGGGTTGCCAGATCTTCAATGTTTTAGACTCGTTGGAAAGGTCTTTTGATTACCTAACCAAAGATGGGTCGGATGATGGATCCGGACATTGTTTACATACATTTAAGTGAGATCCGGCTACAAAAAAAGTACATAAATAACACTAAAGTGGTCAGAACTCGAGACAGGGTTGCCAGATCATCAATATTTTAGACTCGTTGGAAAGGTCTTTCGATTACCTAACCAAAGATGGGTCGGATGATGGATCCGGACATTGTTTACATACATTTAAGTGAGATCCGGCTACAAAAAAGTACATAAATATCACTAAAGTGGTCAGAACTCGAGACAGGGTTGCCAGATCATCAATATTTTAGACTCGTTGGAAAGGTCTTTCGATTACCTAACCAACGATGGGTTGGATGATGGATTCGGACATTGTTTACATACATTTAAGTGAGATCCGGCTACAAAAAAAGTACATAAATATCACTAAAGTGGTCAGAACTCGAGACAGGGTTGCCAGATCTTCAATGTTTTAGACTCGTTGGAAAGGTCTTTTGATTATCTTAACAACGATGGGTCGGATGATGGATCCGGACATTGTTTACATACATTTAAGTGAGATCCGGCTACAAAAAAAGTACATAAATAACACTAAAGTGGTCAGAACTCGAGACAGGGTTGCCAGATCTTCAATGTTTTAGACTCGTTGGAAAGGTCTTTTGATTACCTAACCAACGATGGGTCGGATGATGGATCCGGACATTGTTTACATACATTTAAGTGAGATCCGGCTACAAAAAAGTACATAAATATCACTAAAGTGGTCAGAACTCGAGACAGGGTTGCCAGATCATCAATATTTTAGACTCGTTGGAAAGGTCTTTCGATTACCTAACCAACGATGGGTCGGATGATGGATCCGGACATTGTTTACATACATTTAAGTGAGATCCGGCTACAAAAAAGTACATAAATATCACTAAAGTGGTCAGAACTCGAGACAGGGTTGCCAGATCATCAATATTTTAGACTCGTTGGAAAGGTCTTTCGATTACCTAACCAACGATGGGTCGGATGATGGATCCGGACATTGTTTACATACATTTAAGTGAGATCCGGCTACAAAAAAAGTACATAAATAACACTAAAGTGGTCAGAACTCGAGACAGGGTTGCCAGATCTTCAATGTTTTAGACTCGTTGGAAAGGTCTTTTGATTACCTAACCAACGATGGGTCGGATGATGGATCCGGACATTGTTTACATACATTTAAGTGAGATCCGGCTACAAAAAAGTACATAAATATCACTAAAGTGGTCAGAACTCGAGACAGGGTTGCCAGATCTTCAATGTTTTAGACTCGTTGGAAAGGTCTTTTGATTACCTAACCAACGATGGGTCGGATGATGGATCCGGACATTGTTTACATACATTTAAGTGAGATCCGGCTACAAAAAAGTACATAAATATCACTAAAGTGGTCAGAACTCGAGACAGGGTTGCCAGATCATCAATATTTTAGACTCGTTGGAAAGATCTTTCGATTACCTAACCAACGATGGGTCGGATGATGGATCCGGACATTGTTTACATACATTTAAGTGAGATCCGGCATCAAAAAAGTACAAATATATCACTTAAATGGTCATAACTCGAGACAGAGTTGCCAGATCTTCAATGTTTTAGTCTCGTTGGAAAGGTCTTTTGATTACCTAACCAACGATGGGTCGGATGATGGATCCGGACATTGTTTACATACATTTAAGTGAGATCTGGCTACAAAAAAGTACATAAATATCACTTAAATGGTTATAACTCGAGACAGGGTTGCCAGATTATCAATGTTTTGGACTCGTTGGAAAGGTCTTTAACTTTACCTAACTAACGATGTATAACATGATGATGTTTGGTTCAGTTTACTGCCATTTATTCAACTTCCAAAAATATGTGAAAACACATTTTTGTACATAACTTTTGAACTACTTATCGAAACTTCAAACAATTCAATAGCACCGTATGGGACCCTAAACCAAGTCGAATGCAACTGGTTTGGTCAAAATCGGTTTAGCCAGTGCTGAGAAAACTGCGTGACATTATTGGTCACATACACACACACATACACACACACATACACACACACATACACACACACATACACACACACACATACACACACATACACACAGACATTTGTTCAGTTTTCGATTCTGAGTCGATATGTATACATCAAGGTAGGTTTTCGAGCTTTAAATAAAAAGTTCAATTTTAGAGCAGGATTATAGCCTTACCTCAGTGAGGAAGGCAAAAAACTCAAATTTTTTCGAAAATATCAAATTTCTAAAAACATTTTTGATTCATTTCAAACAACCATGCGGGGCAATATGCACCGCAACATTGGGGCAAAATGCACTACAACAACGGGGCAAAATGCACCACAACATGGGGCAAAATGCACCGGGTAAAAGCAGTTTTCACTAGTCACCACTAGATGACACCGCTGTTTTACATTTTGCCCCGACCACGCTTTTTGCAGAAAATTTAATTAAAAATGCATTTTTTGATGTTTTTGGACTCATCTACCTACAGAATAATGAAGATTATGGCAAAAACTTTATACCTCAACACTTACAATATCAATAAATGCTTTTTATATTGTCCAAAAATCATAATGAAAGTTCAATGAAAATTAGATGAAAACACAACATTTTAAAGTTTTGCAAATAACTTAAGCTGTTTTTATAATGCGATGCTCAAATTTTTCCAGCATGGTTTAGCAATGTTAAGCTTCTAATTTCTATGATTTTTTTCCCGGAAATTTCTTTCAAATACCGAGAAAATCAGGGGGTGCATTTTGCCCCGGGGTGCATATTACCCCCTCTCCCCCTATTTGAAAATAATCTGCAGAAAGCTTGACGTAAAAATTGCGAGCTCAACATGTGAAATGAAAAACAGTAACTTAATTTCTTAAATATATACTTATCAGAAAATAAACTAAGGGATGAAAAAAGTTATTTCTTAATTTCAACTGAATTTGAAAGAACTGAAGAAAGAATCGCGACTTTTTTATTGTAAATGTAAACGTGCAAATAAATTAAAAGAGTTATTCACTCGTAATGAGAGAAGAACCCAGCACAAAAATGCTGAAAAAGAGAGTGAGAAGCGGATTTCCAACGAAAGAATGTTTCTTCGACAAGAATTTAAAAGACAACAGCAATGTTGCATATACACACACACATACACACACCTACGCCGTGCAAAAGTGGTCTCGGTCGTAAAAAGTCATCTTCGACAGAAGGCAACTCTTATAAAAGAATACACAATTTCGCTTGTACTTTTACCTTATTTTTATACTTCACGTACTCGGGCGACACTTGGCACACGAAGAGTCCTTGCTGTTGTTGCCATTAAAACGGTAAAAGTTTCCAAAGAACACTCGCTCCTGTGTTCAACCAGTTAAGGATGACACTCGAGCAAAATGGAGTAGCATAATATGATGCTCTCGAGAGGTGCTGCTGCTTCGTAATCAACATCGGCGCTCTGCATTAGCGAAGCTGGAAGATGGAGTCGTTTTCGAATTAAGCATTTTCTTGGTATGTTTTTTTAAACGACTCTTCTTTAAAATCTTATCCGAAAAAAAGCTATTCAATTTATTTTCCACACGAATATCACAACATCACGTCCGAACTGACCAGACGGTCCAGAGTACTTTTGTTTCACGTGTCCAGCTGCAAACGAGTGTCATTTACTCTCGACCGTGTTTGGCCATAACTCATATGTTGCTGATATTGTGTTCAAATGTAGCAACCCTTAGCTTGTAGAATTCAGTTTAAAAATAATTTCTTCAATGTTATGTTGTTATGTTTTACTAAAGTTTAAAGTTAAGAATGGTTGCTAGGGTAACGAAACCATGATGAATTTTTTTTATGGATACCACTTTTTATAATTTTTATGCATTTTATGCATGTAATTTTGAAAACTGTAATTGAACGTCAAAGTTTTGAAGAGGCATTTCCTCTAGGCTGTTTCAAATTGTCATCAAAAGTTTTTTTTTTTGTATGGACAATTGTCTACAAGGGGGTAGGGGGGTAACAGATTCCCAAAAAAGTTTCCACGTGGTTTATGGATGGTCCCAAGTCAGGATACCACATTTTGGTATTATTTTGGTATTAAAGTGTTTTTTTTTTAATTCCAATTTTCGACCATTTTTGACAAGATAATTAATTTTGCGCTAAAATGACTTGAAAACCAAAAATGTTAAAGCTGATTTTCAAATTTGTTGATATACCTACTAAGAAAACTTGTAAAATCGTTGAAATTTCTCTAAGTCGGGATAACCAATTACTTTGAAAAATAAGTCAATCGACAGATTATTGAATTTTGGTGAATTATTTTTCAATCTTGTTATTTTTCAGAAGCTTCAAGAACTTCAAGCATAAGCCGTTCATCAATGACAATTGTATTCGATGTGGTGAAGAATATCACTAAAAACAACATGGAATCATCAGGTGAGTAGATTTGGCTTTTGCATATGGATAATTACCGTTTTTCACTAACTGCAATTGCTGCACAAAAAAATGGCATGCAAATACAAAAATTTGGTATTACTTGGGCAAATAACAACGACCAAAATGTGCCCTTGGTTTCCCAGTAATAGATGGTAAAATACCATGAAATCATAACAAAATCATGTATCTGGAAGATAACAGGAAAACCAAAATCTGATTTTCCAAGGGCGCGAGAATACTTAAAAATAAAACCATGACAATACCAAGTTTTGGTATTCAAGCAATGTTCAAAAATCAAGAAGACCTCAACTTGGTATTGAAATGGTTTTATTTTGAGGTATTATTTTACCCTTGGAATAACATGGTTTGGTATTGTTGTCCCCTTCCACATACAAGACTTTGGTATGATTTCATGGTATTTTACCATCTATTACTGGGCAACCAAGGCCACATTTTGATCCCAGTCGAAATGTAGTATTCCCGTGTTATTTACCCCTGCTCGGGTAAGCAAAATAAACACAGTTTTCCTAGTATTGTTTTCAACATCATCATTTTCAATTAATGTAAAGTAACGTTTACGTTGCGCCTGATCATTTTGTTTGTTTGATTACTTTTCCAGGCAGCTTGAAGTGCAATGTGAAATAATGATGGTTAATTTCTGAGTAATTTTAATTATCCAACAAATCAGATAAAAAGTTTTTCATTTCGGTGCCATTCGTAAATCACGTGGACATTGTTTGGGAATTTCAGCTCTCCTTCCTTATTGGTTATATCACTTTGTGAACGTTTTAAATTCAAAATAAAAAAAAAAACAATTAACGTAAACAGAGGAAAAAAAATAATTCAATGCCATCAACTGGCATCATGAGGAACATTAAGTTGAAAAACAAAAATCTTTCATCATTTTCAAATACAATACCGACAGCAGAGAGAAATTGCCTTGAGACTCATTGTCAACCCTACTGTCAGTACTTAAAATCTGCATCAAAAATTACTAAAATACAAAAACTGACGAGTCAAGGATTAGTCAAGCTTCAAGGATTCCTTAGAAGACCCTGCGGTGCTGTCTACTCTCTAGAAACCACTTTGCCGATTTGTCTGTCTGCAGCGCGGTTCACCGCCTCTTGGTGACCCAGGAAAAACGCCACATCCACTTTTGCTGCATGTTCCAGGCAAACTCACCGTCGTCGTTGTCGTCGTAGATGGTGGAAACAAGGAAAATGTGCACGGTGGAAAAATTAAACTCAAACAAGTTGCTTCCTGCTGTACCGCACTCAAACCTCCAAATTGAAACAGGAAAAAACCAAGCATAAAGACGACGCCACGGTTCGTGACACCGTCTGATAATATCGATATAAATGCATGAAGGAATAAATTGATATGATATTTTCTTGATCTTTCCATGCTATAAAACGGAGCTTTATTCGGTCGCAGGTTGATTAGTTTTCACAAGCTGCTGTAATTTTGCTGTGCTATGACGAAGACTGAAACTGGAGGCATTTTGCGATATAAGCTGCAGTAAGAAGAATTTTCTATTTGGGTAATTCTCTACCAACTCACACGAAATCGGGAAGAGTTGCCCCGACCCCTCTTCGATTTGCTTGAAACTTTGTCCTAAGGGGTAACTTTTGTCCCTGATCACGAATCCGAGGTCCGTTTTTTGATATCTCGTGACGGAGGGGCGGTACGACCCCTTCCATTTTTGAACATGCGAAAAAAGAGGTGTTTTTCAATAATTTGCAGCCTGAAACGGTGATGAGATAGAAATTTGGTGTCAAAGGGACTTTTATGTAAAATTAGACGCCCGATTTGATGGCGTACTCAGAATTCCGAAAAAACGTATTTTTCATCGAAAAAAACACTAAAAAAGTTTTAAAAATTCTCCCATTTTCCGTTACTCGACTGTAAAAAATTTTGGAACATGTCATTTTATGGGAAATTTAATGTACATTTCGAATCTACATTGACCCAGAAGGGTCATTTTTTCATTTAGAACAAAATTTTTCATTTTAAAATTTCGTGTTTTTTCTAACTTTGCAGGGTTATTTTTTAGAGTGTAACAATGTTCTACAAAGTTGTAGAGCAGACAATTACAAAAATTTTGATATATAGACATAAGGGGTTTGCGTGTAAACATCACGAGTTATCGCGATTTTACGAAAAAAAAGTTTTGAAAAAGTTACTTTTTGCGTTTCTCTTTGTTTCGTCGTCCGTGTCTGTCGCGGGTGACCATGAACGGCCATGATCGACGACGACCAACTTTTTCAAAACTTTTTTTTCGTAAAATCGCGATAACTCGTGATGTTTATAAGCAAACCCCTTATGTCTACATATCAAAATTTTTGTAATTGTCTGCTCTACAACTTTGTAGAACATTGTTACACTCTAAAAAATAACCCTGCAAAGTTAGAAAAAACACGAAATTTTAAAATGAAAAATTTTGTTCTAAATGAAAAAATGACCCTTCTGGGTCAATGTAGATTCGAAAAGTACATTAAATTTCCCATAAAATGACATGTTCCAAATATTTTTACAGTCGAGTAACGGAAAATGGGAGAATTTTTAAAACTTTTTTAGTGTTTTTTTCGATGAAAAATACGTTTTTTCGGAATTCTGAGTACGCCATCAAATCGGGCGTCTAATTTTACATAAAAGTTCCTTTGACACCAAATTTCTATCTCATCACCGTTTCAGGCTGCAAATTATTGAAAAACACCTCTTTTTTCGCATGTTCAAAAATGGAAGGGGTCGTACCGCCCCTCCGTCACGAGGTATCAAAAAACGGACCTCGGATTCGTGATCAGGGACAAAAGTTACCCCTTAGGACAAAGTTTCACGCAAATCGAAGAGGGGTCGGGGCAACTGCTGTGTGAGTTGGCGGAGAATTACCCATTTGTTTTGTAGTACTGGTCCTTCCATGGAATCTCGTTCTTCCCTCTTGGAAGTCAAACAGTTGTAAATCTAATCAAATACTATGCTGTCAAAATATTTGCAAGGCAAGTCAAAGATTAACAAAAAGGAATAATTTTCTGTAAATTAGATCGATAACTTATTGAATCATCCAATTCAAAATTTTTCTACAAAATTTACATGCAAAAAAACGGCACTGAAGCTTCTTGAAATCCCCTTAATACAACATTACTTTTCCCATAAGTAATCCTCAAATTTGCTTATTTTTTCCACACTAACACAGAGAATAGTCGAATCTGTAGAAGTAGTTTCACAACCTACGGACTAAAGCCAACCAAATGCCAGTAGTCTACAATCTGCCCGCTTTCCCTAACTGCTACTATTCCACCCCGTCGTAGTCCTGTCGCACCGTTTGGTCTCGGTGACCGTCTGGTGGAATAAATTTTTGCTTCTGCCGGCCAATAACAGGAATGGCCAACCATGCAACGCCACCAGAAGATGATAAAAATTCAACAAGCTTTACATTCTACGAGACCATGATACTGCCCGGGGGTCCAGCTTATGTCTGGTTCAAGGCAATCCAGGAATTTGTACACCACATCAAAGAGGGATTCCACGGGATTGCCGGGTCTGGAATCTGAGCTTCAAAATTGCACAAAAAATGCAAGACATATGCAAAAGACTGTCATGTAATCTAGAATGCAACTCGAAAGGAGCATGCATTTTTCTACGGTAGCTCAGTACTTTAATACAACTTCAATGTTGAATTGAAGCACATTAAATTCAGTGACCGTACAATGTTTAACTAAGAGATACACTATCCAAAATAAAGCAAATAATCCATCTCATGACCCACAGCCAAATTCGAGTAACAAACATTTCAAACATGATTGATTTGCTCATGTTTTCGTAATGAGTAAATTACCCAAGAGCGACAGTATACCAGTCGGATAAAATAAACAAATAAATAAACATTTTCTGACTGACCAGCAGCAGTTGTTCAAACAGAAAAACCACAGCCCTCACTCCACACCCCGGCATCGATCAAAGACAATGAGGCGTAAAATAATGAAATTACAATCCAGAACCGTCACATGTCCACGGCGTGGAACATGGCAGGTGCCCCAAACTGGACGGTAACGTCATGGGCCCTCGGAATCGAAATGGTCAATTTACATCAGCCAAACGTCACGTCACGTCAGTCAACTCGCGGTGGCATTCGAATGACTCTCCTCTACTGGTACGGACAGAAGCTAGGCTGTCCTGCGAAACGATGCGAGTTCCCTCAGTTTGAATCATTTTCTGTTTCCTGAATATGCATTCCAATTTTTCTTAAAAAAATAATATTTCGGCATGGTTTAAATAATAAAATCCAACCCATGTTTTAGTTGGCATTTGAACCAACAAAAGTGGTTTTAAAAAATCAGTTATCGGACGTTTTTGTAAACACAAATCACATTTGTCATACATTTTAAGATCGTCGTTATCGTGATATATTGTCCCACGTGCATTTCGGGTCAAATTGAGTAAAGAGCGCCATTTGATGAAGCTCATAATGCCTCACCTTATGACCTTCACAGATCCCCAAAATTCTGAGATTTTAATTAAAACCGAATAAACTCCGTGCATTGTTGTCACTTTTCATATGAAAGAAGTTTCAATCTTGTCGTGCTATCTTGACACACCTTGAAAATTGCTGTAAGAGCCACAACTGGCCAAAAGGACACGTACAAGCCCGACTATCGTACACATTTTTATTTATAACTCGGCAACCAAATTCAACCAAACTTCGTAGCATTGGACAAAATGGTTTTTCGTGCTCTATTTTTTGTGTTTTCCAGGTCAAACATTGAAATGCGTTTTTCTCGGAACGTCAAAAAGCTACGAGCGACAAGATTGCAAGACAGCGTTGAGTTGACATACTTTTAAATGACAAATCAATTTCTCGATTTGAACGTCAATAACAATTCTAAAAATGGTGGGGTCGAAAAATCAGGATTATAAGATATCATCTTGTCGTGCTGTATTGTCGCACGTCGATTTTTTATAATTCGAGAAAAACGCGTTTTAATGCAACTTAGCTCGACCAGATCGGATCTTCTTTCATCTGTGGAGTTACAAGATTGCACTGGGGTTTTACGGATTTGATTGAATATCTCAGGTTTGAAATCGAATTTTGTGGATGCTTGAAGGTCACAGAGTAAAGCTTTGAAAGTTCCCTAAAATTCCATTCATAACTAAGTTCAGCCCAAAATTTACAAGTTGAAAAATAGATGCTTCAGTGGCCAAAGTGCCTAAAAAATTACATTTTTCGAAAAAGCTGCTGTTACGTCCATTTATGCTCATATATGAGATTTGAGCTCAGTAGGTCCACCAGAAAAAGCCCCTGAATGCCCGCCAAAAAGTCATTTTTGTTACTAGATATATAGATACACAGATATATGAAAAAGACAAAAGTGTTTAATTTCTTTTCAACCCGAGCATGGGTAAATAACAAGGGAAATGCGTAATAATACCTTTCTCTGGTATCAATGCCAAATTTTGGTATTCCTGGACCCTTTAAAATTTGTCTTAAGGATTATGCAAGAGCAAAATGTAGTATCATACCAATTGAAGGATTATGCAAGAGCAAAATGTAGTATCATACCAATTGAAGGTATTGTTTTGATATTGCAAAATTGCAGAATTTGTCAATGGTTGAACACCACATTTTGGTATTCTTTTGGTATAACCGTATTTTATCAAATTCCTCTGAAACTATGCGAAAATTTTTACCAATTTTGACAAAACAATTAATTTTGCACTAAAACGATGTCTCAAAGCGAAATTGTGGAAAAATTTTGAAATTGTGGAAAATTTTCTAAGTCAGGATGCCACATTTTGGTATTGAAAGGTTTCATCAAATTCCTCTGAAACTATGGGAATTTTTTTTATAAATTTGACGAGATAATTAATTTTTAATTGACTTGAAACCCAAAAATGTTAAAGCTGATTTTCATATTTTTTTGATATACCCACTAAGATTTTTTTTAAAACGTTGAAATTTCTCTAAGTCGGGTAACCAAATGCTTTGAAAAGCGAGTTAATCAACAGATTAACAGAATCAACATAATCTTCAAGAACTTCAAGCACAGGCCGTTCATCAATGACAAATGAATTCGATGTGGTGAAGAATATCACTAACAACAACATGGAATCATCAGGTGAGTAGATTTGGCTGTTGCATATGGATCATTTCCGTTTTTTCACTAACTGCAACTGCTGCACTAAAAATGGTATGAAAATACCAAATTTTGGTATTACTTATGCAAATACCAGCGACCAAAATGTGCCTTTGGTTGCCCAATAATAGATGGTAAAATACCATGAAATCAAACCAAAATCATGTATGTGGAAGACCACAGGAATACCAAAACCTGATTTTCCAAGGGCGCGGGAATACCCAAAAATAAATCCATGGCAATACCAAGTTTTGGTATTCAAGCAATGTTCAAAAATCCAGAAGACCTCAACTTGGTATTGAAATGGTTTTATTTTGAGGTATTATTTTACCCTTGGAATAACATGGTTTGGTATTGTTGTGCTCTTCCACATACAAGACTTTGGTATGATTTCATGGTATTTTACCATCTATTACTGGGCAACCAAGGGCACATTTTGGTACCTGTTATTTGCCCAAGTAATACCAAAATTTGGTATTCCCGTGTTATTTACCCCTGCTCGGGAAGCACGAAGCCCCAGAAGCTAGCCTAAAAATAATAGTTCATTTGATTATGGTTTAGTGAGTCCATTTGTGAACTTGCAATGGAATTTTAATCAATTTGATTTATTTATTATTCGGTTTTTATCTCTTCTTCAAGAAAGTTTTCCAACACCAGATGAAATTTTTGCATCTTAAAGATTTGTTATAGGTATTGATCCGGGGAACAACTTTGTAGAACATCGCAAAGCGCTAGGAATTGATCCCGAAAAGATACAGGTTAATTTTGTGAGCAAGTTTTCAAATTTTTCCTAAAAAATAGGCTTTAAAAAAGATCCTATACCTTTTGGGAATCAAAGCTAGCGCTTTGCAATATTCTACAAAATTGATCCCCGGATCAAATCCAATAAAAAACATAAGAATAGGAAAATTTTACAGGGTTTTGGGAAACTTTGTCTATGAAGATGTAAAAAGTGATTGATTAAAGTTCCATACTAACTTAAGGTCAAAACTTGACCTACTAAAGGATGTATTAGACTACGCCAAAAAAACAAACAAAATAGATTCTGGGGCCATAGTACTTGAAAATTCCGGTTGATACGCTCAAAACACTTTTGTATTTTTTCCTATATACATGAACCATGCTACTGTATACCCTTTTTAATCCATTATGTGATTTTGTTTTGATCAAACACAACTTAGTAAGCAACATAATTTTAACAAGTTTTAACAAACTAATTATTTGTGTGACCGAGTCACGTAGTCTAGTGGTAACGCTTCCGCCTCGCAAGCGGTAGATCAGGGTTCAAAACCTGGCGCGGACCAACACAACTGGTGTTCGTTTCTCTACTGGATTCGATTGCTTAGTAAAGGGAAGGTAGTGTATCGTCACAAGCTGGACCTTATCAACGACACCTTAGGAAGGTGACCTATGGAATGTTAACATTAACCTTCACATGTTAACATGAGTTGAGTTAAAAACTGCCACTGAATCCGCTTTGTAAATGCCGGCCCCGATACTCTTCAAGGGAGTTCCCCTCAGGAACTGGGAAAGATTTACTTACTTTAATTATTTGTGTGTGCTTTATCAAGCAAACCAAGCACCAGGAGGAGCACAGACAAACTTTTAAAATTACAGAGCGTTCAGAATTTGACGCCAGCAACAATTTTGGATATTCGGCAACTCTCACCTCCAGACAGGCATACACAATACATGTACTCATAATCATACAAACACTCCAGAGCAGCAACAGCACATCCGGACCAATCAGGTGCTCCGGACGAAATCAGTGAAAGTGTGTGTTCCCTTCGCATTCGTGAATGTTTGTGAGAAAGAAGTTGTTGCCTCTGGCGAAAAAAACGTGGTTTCAAATGGAAAAACTTTTCCGTTCCAGCAAACAGGACGAACGAAAAATTTCATTCTGTTGTTGCCGGCTGATGTAGTCCCTCCTCTATTGAAAGGTGGGAAAATTGTGTGAAAGTATGTGAGCGTGTGTGTTTGTGCACAGTAAAAAAATGTGTAAATTTGGAAGCTGTAATATTACTTCGAATATTACTTCTTTCATGGTGTAATTTTACCTCAATTTAGACTGAAAAAGTGACATTACACCAGAAAAGTGGTAAAATTACACCTTTTTCTGACATAAAAGATGTACCGCTTCCCAGATGTAATATTACCATGATTTTTTTTTACTGTGTGTGTATGAGTGGGAATGGAAAGTATGAATATTGCACGCGCAGTACAGCTCACCAGCGTTAAACAAGACAAACTTGTTCCGGAAAATAACTCATGTTGGCTGTTTGTTGTGAAGTTTCCGATTGTCCCAAAGAGTGATGTTGGTGTGTGCTTGGTTTAATATTGTGTATTTTGGAGCAGTGATGTGTGGGTTAAAACTTGTCCGCATGAAATGAAACACTGTTTGAGAGAAAATTGAATGGGGAAAAACATGATGATAATTATAAAAGACGATTAAAATTTCATAATGTACTTTGATGAAACAAAGCAAACATATTGGCTCTTATGTTTATTGCTGTGTAAAATTACAAAAGAACTAAGACTGTTCAATTTTATTAAACTAAAAAACAAACTGGTATCTCCTCTTTAAAGTCTATCGTTCCAGTAAACTTCTCGTCCATAAACAATCCACCCAAGTGCAACTACATAGGGCAAACATACAACTGTTGGCTATTTCCGTTGGTAAACAACAAGAATCGCCCACTACCTCCCCACACTGAAAAAGGACTTCCACCATGGTGCACTGAACCGTGCAATCGCAATGCTAATTGAAATGTAATGGAGTTTCTTCCAGTTTGTTGATGGTGCTAGTTTGACAAATCAGGATGAAGTTAGGGGGTGGCAACTAGAAGTGCCACATTTTGGTGCATGAACCATTTCGTCGCCGTCGTGCTAACTTGTCACACGTGCATTTTGGGTCAAATTGAGTTTAGAATGCCATTTTGTGCAACTCACAATGCAATACCTTTTGACCTTCACAGATCTCAAAATTCGATTTCAATCCTGAGATAAAAACCGAAAAAACTCCGTGCATTGTTGTCGCTCTTCATATGAAAGAAGTGTCAATCTTGTCGTGCTATCTTGTCACTGCCTGAAAATTGATGCAAGTGCGACAACTGGCCAAAGGGTTTTCAGGTCAGAACGCGTTTGACGCACGTACAAGTTAGACTACCGTAAACATTTGTAATTATAACTCGGGACTCCAGCAACCAACTTCAACCAATCTTCGAGACAATGCACAGAAAGGTCAGCCAAACAAAACGTTTACATTGCGTGCTCTAGTTTTTTTTTTTATTCAAGGTCAAACATTAAAACGCGTTTTTCTCGGAACATCGAAATGGCGGGTGCGACAAGATAGCACGACGACGTCGATTTCTTAACGGAAAATCTAATTTCATAATTTTATTTGTTTAAATTCTGACAAGCTTTTGGAAAATCATGAAACCAATTTTTTTTTATAATTCAAACAAGTTGGAATAGTTTAAATTATTAAAAAAAATAAACAAAAGTAATTTTCCGTGCTTAAACTACATACTGTCGACAAGGAAACCTATTTTAGTTATGATGAGTGACTAACCAAAGTTGCATTATTCACACCAATTCGGACCGCTCAGACGAAAACTCGTCAGGATTATGGAAAAGTTTGTGGATTGGGCTTGAAGTTTATGATGGACATGTTGCTATCATAATTTGCTGTCCAAAGTTGATGATTTGGTTTAAAGCGAAAAAAATGGATGTGTTATAATGATGAAAATGATATCAAGTATTATTTAAAAAAAACGAGTTTATCAAACCTATTAGAACCTTTTTTTTTTGCGTCTGTCTGAATTACCTGGAAGAAAAAAAAACAAAAAAGAATGAAAGGATGTAAGACTTTCTTACCGATCAAATTGATTCTAGACTAGTTTTGTGAAGTTTTTAAGGCCGATTAAAATATTTTTCAAAGTTTTTGTCCCCTGGCTCTGGCTGGGGTCGAGGGAGGGGGCAAAAAAATTAAAAAATATAAATATTGAAATAACAAGCCATTGTTTCAACATTTCCATTAAAAAAAGTTTTAAAATGCATTTCACGCTAGTTCAGTTATTTTGCAATCATAAGTTTAAAAAAAATGGTAATTTGACAAAAATAAAAATTTTAGCGAAAAAAAACCTTTCGCGATAGAGAACATCGAAAATTTTCAAAAATTCTACGGATTTTTAAATTAACCCAAACATGCTGAAAAAGATTCTAAAGGCAGGGGAATACATTTTATATTGATTTCAGCTGATTGCACTTAAATTCCCATTGAAATTTTCAAGTTTCTTGAAAAAAAATGTTTTGCCCACTAAATTTTTGGGCCAAATTTGAAGGAAATGTGAACCAGCCTTATCAAGTTTTTTTGAAGAACATTTAAACAATCAAATTTATATACTTCAAACCATTTTACCGGAAGAATTCAAGGAAACCAATTTAACTACTTTGTTTAAATTTAATGAAAGCTCGTTAAACATTCACCCGCTACGCTGATTGAAACTAAACTGTTTGTAAAACGTGCACACATACACACTCACGTTACATGCATACTGAACGGAACTCATTGGCCAGGACGACAACAGTGCTGGATTTACTGGAGCATGATCGGTAAAATTTTATTCAAATTTGAAAATGAACCAAATTTAAACAAACCAGGCTGGTAGGAAGAGTAAATTTGCTTGTTATTCATGGAAAATTTCGCATAGTTTGACTGCGTGCCACGAATGCATTGTTTGTTGTATTGATTGGCTCATAGACAAGTGTAGATTATTCTCATTTTATTTTTATTTTTTCTAATTCTGATTTGCAAGATTTTTGTTTAAGTGTAATTCGAAAATAAAAAAAGAAACTGCAAATATTTATTGGTTCCAATGATTTTTTGATAGTTCAATTGTCTCTGACAGATGCAGCTTTTTGTGACCAGTTTGAAAATGATTGATTTCAATTGATTCCCACATGAACCTGCCCCACACGCTGTGGGCTTGTTTTTCATTTTTTATCCCTCTCAGCTGGATGCAACTACGCTTGAATGCAGTGGAACGGAATTAGTTGGGAACTAACGTTGTTAGAGGGATTCAAGGATGAAAAAAAGGTTTATGTGACATGAAAACACGTGTTCCAGAACGCGGGGTTCAACAACGTGCCAACTATTAATGGTCGCACACTCTTGTGGACGACCAGAGTAGCATAAAAAGGACGTAGCTTTTGTGCCATGAAAGTTGCAATGATAAATAAATTAAACTGATGGCACAACCAGCGGTTGGTGTGGACAGATCAGAACATTTTTTTTGGTTTGCAAACCAATTTCAACATGATGCTGGAATGAGGAACTGAAATATTGATGGATTTTTAGTGTTTAGTTGACTCGATCGTTATATTTAAGTGTAATGTTTGATGTGCAGTACGAGATATTATTATTTTATAAATATTGGTAAAAAATAAAATTCAATAGCTGATGATAGTGGTTAGTGTTAGGGCTATCTTGTCAAATGTTATTTTTTGACGTTTCTGGAGTGCGTAGTTCATTTTCCATGAATTTGGTTGAATTTCGATGCTGGAGTCTCGAGTAACAATCAAAAATGTTAACGAAAGTCATGCATGCTTGAGTGTCAAACTGCATTTGACGAAAATTCTCTTTGGAAGCTTGTCACAATTGCTGCTTGTTTCAGTTTAGCTCAAAATGCACGTGTAACGAAAAAGCTCGATATTCCAAAATTGTCAAACTGACGGACCCGATCCTGCAAAAATAGTAAATTATTTTTGTAAACTATTTTGTAGGCAATACTTTAGGGGATGAAAGAAAAATATATCGATAGCTCCCGTGGTTTTGAAAATACTCAATGTCTCGAACAAAAATCTGGGTGCAAAAGCTCTGGTTGATGTGCACCGTCAAATAGTTGGCACTCTATTACATAAAGCTCATAATGATGTTCTATGGATAAACTAATGATTTAAAAATGGGTTGCTTTTGACTTTTGACTGTCCAAAATCCAAATAGTGTTCTGTTGAACCAACTGTGATACTTTTTTACTACTTCAACCAACTGAAATAAATAAATAAATTGTTCGCTCTACAGCATTGCCATGGCGTTCTTGATTGCGAGATTCCTACTCGAAACTAGGTGTCCGAAGGCTTGATTGTTGAGGCAATTGCAAACTTCTTTTTACACCTAAGCTTCCATCCACCCGGGATTCGAAGTGATGACCTTTTGGATTGTGAGCCCAACTGCCTACCAGCGACTCCACCGAGACAGGATCCAGGAAAACGACGATTGAGCTAACGACCTAACCGGGCCAACATTTACTTTCCCCCGACGGAAGGCGTGTTCAGACAAATCTCATCTCGAAAATTGCCACCTAGACCTTCTGGGATCGAACCCAGGCAGACTGGGTTGTCCTTCACTCAAACCAACATCAAAACTATTAATTCTCAAGCATTTTCACTTATCCTAATTGGAAACACAGACTTTAATTTACACCCATGTCGGGACACTCTCTGCAGACTTGCCAACTTGAGCTTAATTTGTTTCGTCGTTTTCAACTTGTCATTCTTCCATTCCCAGGATTTTTTTCTGTTCTTCTCCCAGGTAGGTTCAAAAGTTAAATCATTCCTTTTTTCGCAAAAGGTTTAAATTTATTAGCGCGCTAATTGAAATCAGCGCAATTTATCGAGGGTGGGTGGCCTTTTCACTCGAAGGGTCAATTGTTGCTTTGAATGGCGAACTTTTTGTTAATTTTGCAGCCCCATTTGGGCTCAGTCAAACTTCAACGCTTCATAAATTATGACTGTTGGCGCAAAACGGAGCACGGAATGAAAAATGTTCTCCAAACCGCGAAATGAAACCAGGAGATTCTGCTTCCCCCAGTGGTGTCATTCGATTCAATTTTCATCGACAATTCCGGAAAAATCGGCCTCCACCCCACCCACAAAACAATGTTTATTCCTTGTTCGCACCGGTAAGATATACACACGGGATGGCAAAACCAGGAAGGGGCGGTCGTTTTCTACCCCATAAATATGGTAACACTTCGTGTTAATAGCGATAATAAACCGTACGTGATTGAATTCCTCCTTTCCCGTGGATTACCCGCGATGTTGTTGTTGCTTGTTGGTTGGCGGTCTGGTCAGAATCCTTGAAGAACAGGAGTACCGCGCCCGAACAGCCGGCTCAACCACAGCCGGATGCTTTAATGGCATTCAACTGGGTGTTATCCTGACCTGCTCCAGGACTACCCCCCTCCAGATCGACAATGGCACACGGTGGCAGATGGCGCGCTTAACCCGTGTGCCATCGGTGGTTGCCCCCTCTCAACCCCGACCAGGTCAGGGGAACGATTTGGCATGGTCGTAGGGTGACTTGTAGCAGTTCAAAATTTTGAGTGAATCGTGAAGGAGCAAGCCTTTTTAAAGCAAATATAAATCAAATCAAAATTGAAATAACTCAAGTTTCAGATCCAGCGGTCACTTCAAAATGCAAAAGGCTTATCAGAAGTTATGCTTCATCTGACTCGACACGAATACATACATGAAAGTGGGTCTGTTTTATAAAAAAAAACCCTGTTTGTTATTCGGGATTTTATGTGGGACTGTGTGATGTTGCAAACCAATCTGTAGTTATTTTATGCAAAGCAAATATAGTGCAACAAGTCACCCTATTAGCCAGTTTCAACTCTGGCACCGTTTTTGCATAAATAAAGTCTATGTTTACACCGCATCCGGAGGCTTCCAGGGGGAATGCGGGGTGGTCCACCCAAAAGGGGGACACTTCCGGGGCGGAAACCCCTTTACCAAAGTCGCGTGCGCGGACAACAACAAAAAAGCGCCATCCACGAGAGAATCTACAAGGTTGGAGTTTTATGTTTTTCACGACGACGACGATGATGATGGCCTGTGTACAAAGTCATAAATATTTATGTGTAAAACCTGGTGAATACGAACGGGGTACGCACACATACACACACAGACATACACACACGTGGGAACCTCAGGACAAAATACGCTTAATGCTGCTAAACCGGAAGATTTGTTACTCTTGGAGGTTCAACTGCAGCTAGTCGTGTCCTGCTACTCTGCTGCTCCACGGTAGAGTTGCGACTAAGTGGTCAGGTGAAATATTGCCCAAGTTATGCACAAAACGCCATTAGCCACGATTATTATGCGATGTCGTTACAGGTGCCAGGCTGCCGGTGCCGCCGTTTTGGTTGCTCATCGTGTCGAGAAAACGGTGCATAAAATTTGTATCGTAAAGCGGCCGGATAAGTGCGCGTTTACGAGGAAGTTATCGGTTCTACTGCCGGTCTAAACTGGTTGAATGGGTGTTGCAATTGATGTTTAGAACGCGGTTTTGATGTTCAATCAGAGCTCAGAGCCATTCATGTTAAATATTAAGTGGAAATTTATCTTTACAATTTACAAATGAGCCGAAAAAATTGTGTTCGATCTGCGATGTCATGCTGATAAATATATTTAGAACAATAAAACATCTTTTTTTTGTAACTGTTCTTGTAAAGTTTACGGACCATCCCCCATATCCCCGAATAAACACAACTTTTTTAAAGAGATATTGAACTTTCCGGATTAAACTTGAGCATAAACGTATACATTATTTAAAACAAATTGTTTGCACAATAAACCCACTACGCTATTTTTTCACTGCTAATAAGTTTTTAATTTAACCCTGCCGAATCAAAAACAAAAGTTTCACAGTTTCAACATACCTATTATACTTGATTACATCGACCAATAAATTTTCTGCGCAGGCTCAAATCGAGGGGAAGCATGAAATTTAGGGTCCCCAGAAACACGTGCATTTTGAATTTTTCAAAAAATATTCAGGCAGGACCGAATGGTTTTTCTCTAAAGTTTGTATGGAGAATCGTGGCCGAGTTATGAATTTTGAAAAACAAAATGATTTTTGGAAAAAATCAAAATTTTATACCAAAAATAAATTTAATCTAAATTGTTTGTGTAAAATTGATTTGCAATCGAAAAGTACTTAACAGTTTTTTTGATAAAGGGCTCTGTTTTCAAAATAAAGCCAACGAAAGTTTAATTTTAACGAAATATTAGCAGTTTTTCGATTTTTAAAAATAGTTACCCTTTAGCAAGTTTTTTTTTTAATTTTTCTTGCTCTTGTTAGTGCCATAGTTATAGAAATAATTGTTCCAAAATGGATTATGGTGCAACACACAGCTGAAAGGAACTCCAAAACTCTGTTATGAACTGCAAAAGAACTGATTGTATCTTGATTATTCACCAATAAAACCGAATTGAAATTGAATTGAAAATAGTGACCAAGAGTGACAATTTCCAAAAAAAAATTTTTTATGGTTCATAAAATTTTCTATGAAATTGTCTAAAAGACATTGAAGATTGGACTTCTGGTTGCTGAGATACAGCGGCTTAGAGAAAAAGAAACATGAAAATTGAAGTTTTCTAAGTCTCATTTTTTACCATACTTCTCTATGGCTCAAAAGTTGCGGGGTTTTGTCCCCTAAAAAATATTAAAAAATCTCGAAAATCAAAAAATACGTACAGTCATCCCACTAATTCGGAACACCCACAAATTCGGAACTCTTTTGTGATGATTTGTCAATAGCATGCCAAATGCATTTTTTTTTCTGGCGACCCTACTATTTTTAGCACCTTCATTTGGACATTCTCTAGCTATTTCACTAGTAAAAGTAGTACTTTTTGAACAATAAACTTCATTTCGTGACTATTATATTCTGAGCAGCAAAACACTGCCTCCAAATTGCCTGTTCCAGAATTGTGTGATGTTATTGTGTTATTGTGAATTTAACTGATATTTTCACAAAAAAATATCAGACCAGTCATAAAACATAACATAAGCTTGAGTTTCATTGATTTCAGTGTGTGAAGTCATTATTTTGTAAAAAATATATGCTCCTAAAGAGAATCAAAGTTTGTTTACATCCGTAAGAAAAAAGTGTTCCGAATTTGTGGATTTCAAGGGTCAAAGTTTTTTCTTCAAAAACATGATATAAAAGTTAAAATTTGCAGCTGTTCGGTACAGCATTCGAAAGATCGCAAGAAAAGCTTTCAAATGAAGGGAAAAGCGAATCATTAAGTTCAATTATCGATTTGCAATGATTTTTTGAACATTGGCCGATCTGTAAACTGCTCCGAATATGAGGGATGGCTGTACTTTGGGAAATTGAGATTTTGTGAAAAAAAAAAGTTAATAAAAACATCGGCAATTTTGTTTTCTGTGTACCTATTTTTTCAAATAGTCCTCAACAATACCTACAACTTTGCCGAAGAAACCAAATTTATCAGAAAATTCACTCAAAAGTTACAGATTTTCGAATATTTACGTACCATTTTTGTATGGACAGCTGCCAAAATTGTATGGAGACTTGTATAGGTGAACAAATGACACAAAATAACTGCTTTGGTCAAAGGGAAGGCCCCCACAACGTTTGAACGAAATAAAAAAAAATACAAAAAAAAATTAAAATAGTCGACATCGGCCGATTTTGTAGAGGATTATTCAGGTTTAAAAATTTTTGCTTTGAAAGTTTTGTGTCAAATGGTTATGTTTTCTATCTTGTATCGGCGAAACGTTTTAGTAACTACCCATTGAGAATTTTTATCTGTTTCATGTTGACTCGAATTCGAGTCTAATTCACCTTACTGGGTATTCTGTACACAATTGTTATAAAATAACACATTTTTTCGTTGATTTTCCTCAGATTTTAAAGAACCACCGTAAACTGGGGTCAATCGGGACACATGGGGCGAATTGGGACAGCAGTTTTAACTATGTTAGAGCACAATATTTTGATTTTTCTGGTTGGTTTTGGTTAGAACAGACTCTGCCCAACAAGATGTGTACATTCATTTCCAAATTTAAAAGCTTTAAGTGCTCTAAAAACTGCTGTCCCTATTCAGACTGTAGTCCCGATTCACCCCAGATTACGGCATGAAATTATCTTGACATATCCGTGTTTTGTAAATGGAATGCCGCAATTTTTTTTGCCGTTAACGGTTCACATCAACCAGAGCTTTTGCACCCAGCGTTTTGTTACAGACATTTTAGTATCTCCAAAACTACGGAAACTATCGATATGATTTTTTACGCATCCCCTAAATTACTTTGAAGACAGTTATTTACAACAAACACCCTTAAAAATCACAAGCCCTTTTTTAAGTAAAATTGTTTGGAATCTTGAGTTTTCAATTACTTTCATGAAACTTGCATGATAATAAATATTGGGAAACGAAGCTAACATCGCTTGAAACTAGCTAGGTAAAATAAGTTGACCCAACGCCGTAATTAGTTCGAGTTTCCACAAACACTCACCAACATACACTTCAGTTGTCCAACTTTTCCTTTCACAATTCATCACATGAGGTGTCCGCACCCCCAAAAGCGGTTGACCGCCAGGTAGAGGCACTCTTGCTGGCTGTCAATTTAAGTCTGTGATATTTCTCGTTTTCACAAACTACCAAGGCACCCCCAGGACCAGGACGTGAAGAACAAGTTTTCCACTCATCATCATCAGCAGCAGCAGCAGCAGTTGAGGACCGGTGGAAAACTCGTGGAATCGTGGTCGCTCGGTTCGTTTGTTGCATTTTCCCAAGGTGCAAGGTTCTTACTATTTGTTGAAAAGTTTAAGATGCTGTGAATGATAGCACAATTAGCACAGTTGTCGACCCGGGCGGTAGTCCCAACTCAGTCGCCGCCGAGTCGATCCCGCTTCGAACAAGACGATTGAATGGACCGAGGAGGTAGGGTACGTTATCCATTAGTGGACCCCTTTCCTATAGTGGACCCTCTGAAGGGTTTTTGATGAAAAAATCAATAAAATCACAATTTCAAGCGTGTTTTTGTCTACAAATCTTTTATTTGGCATGTTCAGCATAATTTAAAACAATGTTGGCTGACATTGACGTGTCCTTTCAGCCAAAATAAGTGTTTTGAGTTCGACATCTGAAATCAGTCATGGCCACTAGCATTTTCACAACAAAACTGCATTTATATTTTATGATTGAATTAACTATCCAATCATTTTTTGACTGATTATTCAACTTCAGCAGGTCGAAATAATGTAAGTTTAAGAAACTTTACTAAAATAAAGCGAAGAACTGCTCATTTTCGAGCAAAAATTAGGGGGGTCCAATATAGGACAACGAAAATCCAAACTTTTCCAAAAGTGGACCCCTGTTAATTTAACTTACAAAAATAAAGAAAACTGTGTATTTAAGCAAAAGTTTCTCTTAAACATACAATAAATGCTTGTTGTAATCAACCTAAACGCATATTTTTTTCAATTATGAGTATAAATATAGCTGTTTTCATGTTAAAAGTACCAAATATGCTGAAGCCGAAAGAATTTATAATTAATCAAAACTTTAGTTAATGGTACTTAACTGAAGCATCATAGTTGCAGTTTGAAATGATATTTTATAATAATAAATCAATAACAAAACATTATTTTTAAATAAACATGCGTGGTTTTATCAGCAACTGTAAACAAATCTATTGTTTAGTTTCGGTCAATCATTTATGTAATTAATATGGAAAAAATTGCATCAAAATTACTTTTTTAAATTATTTGTATGTTTACAGTGGTTTTTGAAACGTTTTCTCTGATCTTTTTCGGAAATAAATGTGTTTAAATGTCTGTTAGGTTTTTTTGCTGTTTAAAGCCAAATTTGTTAACAAAACATATTTGTTCATGATGAAAAGTGAGCAAAATCCATCTTTTATTCATTATATCTATCATTAGACCTACACAATGCATCAAAACATCAAATATCGGTTAAATTAGGTATAAAAATAACAGTTTGCCTATAGTGGACCCGGGTCCACAATCGGATTATGGACCCGGGTCCACTATAGGAAAAGGGGGTCCATAACAGGCAAAAAAAACTTTTTTTTCAAATGGCTATTTTTCTACTCAAAAACAAAAAACTGATGAAACAAATACTCAAAATTGTTCAAAACACTCCAGATTCCATTATTTTGTTCAAAGGGTTATGAAAAAGTGCTTAAAATATTGAAAATTTGTGAAAAATGTGCTTCGGCTCTACTAGGGGGTCCACTAATGGTTAAAATACCCTATCAAAGGTGACTCGAGTGGGCTAGCTAGTTTCGAGTGTATGATATTCATCTCTGTCGTCTCCGTCCGGAGTGTGTTGGCAACCACAGAACCACTTGATAGCCAGAGTACATACACACTGAAGTTCGCCGGCGGTAATTGCTGTGAGTAAGTGTGTCCAACCGCTCAACATTTGCATCAGCAACTGTTTGGAAGCTGCGAGCCACAATCACTTTGGTTGATTTGCTGATGATGATGTCGATGATTGTGGAGAGTAGGTGGGTGGTTTCTGTGTGTGCACTTGACTTTGTTAATTAATCAAGCAACTCGAATGACGCTTAACCTGTGGTTGCGGTAGTGGTGGCAATTGGTTCTTGCTGATGAGCTGATGACTTGATTACACTGGAATTGGTTGCTGATCGACTATTGATTTTGATTGAAGACATGGAATAAGTTTGTTATACTGGAAATTGCAGCGTTTTTGCGTGATCTGTTTGAAGTGTTTCAATCCACACTGGTTGTCTGCTTTGAAAATTTGGGAGCCATCCATAAACCACGTGGACACTTTGTTGTAGGGGGAGGGGGGAAGATTTTTTGTATGGACAATAGGGTGACAATAAAAAAGGTGCAGTGGTAATGCTACAGGCATAACCATCATGACGAAGAACTTCGGACACAAAATTAAATGAATTTTTTTATAGTTTTATTATTTGCGTTTCTTGGCCACAAAATCAATCACGAAACGGTTATTTCTTAAGATCTATTTATTTCTGCTCTAAGATCTTATGGTATTTTGACATTGGATAACGTCTAAAGTTTTGAAACGCTTCACAGCTAATCGTAATGTCAAGATTTTCGTGCCAGTTGATTTGAAATCATTTCATCAATTACCTTTTAAACTTTTGGCATTGAACAATTTTTTAGAAATATTTTGAAATAATAAAAAGCCATTATCAGGACTCCAGTTCATTACAAAGAGCCAGTCTGAACCATGTGTGAAAGATTTTCTTTGCGTCACAACAAATTTGAATCACATTAAACGATTTATTCCCACACATTACAAGACTTTTTTCTCGTTTTGACATTTCTACAGCGTTCTCTCTGCCTTCCTACGGCATTCGCCACCTAGATTTCTTCTGACCCGGCTGTGCATCCCGGGGCCGTGACCAATTACACGAGCTCGTAGTAGATTCGTTGTACTAACCCATAGGGCTACAACACAGTCTACTAGGTTAAGCGATTTTACTCCACTGCCTAAAAGTTGCCTCCGCTGGCGGTTTTGCTCGTCCCCGGGTGTATCTGTAGTTGGTCGCAGTCTTTGATGGCCTTTTCAGGTGACGAATTTAGATACATCAATCGAACATCCGTGGAAGGGAAACTCGACGCATCGAACCCAATCAGCGTGTACCATGAAACGGGAGTGTGTGTGTATGTGTGTGTGAACGCGCATTTGGCAATTTTCTTGAATCTGCCAACCTACGGCATTCGCACACAATTTTCCCTCTTCGGTGCTGCTCTCCGATTCTCTCTCTCTCTCTCTCTCTCTCTCTCTCTCTCTCTCTCTCTCTATCTCTCTCTAGAAAATAAAGGTAATTTTTCAGAAGAAATCCTTCTCCGGAAGAGAGAATTTGCGTTGCTAGGGCTCTCTCTCTCCCTGCTGCTGTTGCTTCACCCGTCTGCGGCTCAGATATTATGAGCCGACCCGACTTGTTCAGCATCTCGGTGGCAACTAAGTGGAGTGGAAAGGGTAGAACGCATTTTTATACTTCTACTTCGCTATTACTTCCCCTATTTTCACGATCGTCGACGACCAGTTCTGCTGCGGCGGTTTTCCCCTCAAAAGCTATTCTGCCAATACTGAAAATTTTATAGAAAATTGCTGAAGGTTTTCCGTATCGAATGGTCCAAAAATTATGTAATTCCAATGTGTCTGGATAAAGATTTTACCGTTTGAAATAACGTTCCTCGAAATGCCAAAACAAAAATCTATAAATATAGGTCGATTTGTCATTTTCGCAATTATTTCACTCTCGACTTTCAACGAGGAAGGGACGACGCGTCAGCAAATGAGGAAAGGTGAAGGCGAGAAACAGACACGGTAGTCTCGAGCTAGGCCGCAGTTCCCAGTCGGACGAGTCAACCAAACCGGGAATACCTGACTTGTGCATTTTTGCAGCAGGCGATTTTTCCCTCTCCGTGCTCACACACACACACACACACACACACACACACACACACACACACACACACACACACAAGCGCGTATGACATTCTACCACACAGAAACAGTGGTTTTATGCTAACTCTGTGGTGAAATGATTTTTATTCGATCTTTTTTTAAATTTTTAGGGAACATTCTTAGAGGGAAATTTTGAAGGAACAACTCTTTCGTGAGATATTTGGTGGCCCTGAAAAGGGCCGTTTGTTTAGTGCTTCATTCGGGCCGCTTCTCCGGTCAACGTTGAGGAAGATGTCCATAGCTTTGGTCTGGGTCAACCTGCATCAGCACCACGTTCCTAAGTGCTACTTGCGGCGGGGCTTTTGCTTCTTGTCCGTTACACTTGCGATGGTGGAGGAGCTGCTCTTCTTCTTTCCCGATGGTCTGCAGTGGCGATTCGTTCCGAAGTTCCGATCCTTCAGGGTGATGGCGGCCAGATTCGTTTCGTCAACCAGCGGACGGGCCGCGGGCTTGGCCGGTTTCCTCTCTTTTCGGAACCTTGGCCTGTGGTTTGCTTCTCCTGCGGTGCAGCGGTTGTTCTTCGTTGTTTGTCCGTTGGGCTGCCTAGGGAAATTTTCGCCTTCTGCGCCCTCTTCTGCTGCAGCTGATGTGGCCTCGACGACGATCCAAAAATTATGAGCTGAAGTGGGGGTGATTTTAGATACATCAATCTCACGTCTCCTGATTGAGTGATTGGGAAACGTTTATTCAACCAACCAGCGTGCACCGAAAAGAGGGGAAATTCGCAAAGAGGAGAATTCGTCACGTAACGATTTCGCATCGCGAAATTTTGTGTTCAATTTCATTAAGATTTCACAACTCGAGCAGCGAACAACGACGAGAAGGACTTAACCACTGGCTTGGCTTGGCCACATCGTGTGGTCAACACAAATGTTCCTGATCCGGATTCGAGCGGAACGACGCCTACACGGCGTTGGTTCATGATCCGCATTCGGGCGAAAAAACGATTTTTGGTCCAGCTGCTGACAGTCAGGAAACGTCCAGCGAAAATTCAAGAATTTTAATCAACCCTGTTCAGGGCTAACGACTGTTGAAAGAGTAATTTTTGCTAAAATCTTGATTTCAATAATTTTGCCACGCAGTTTGCTGCGAATTTTCAGTTCTTCTTTATGAGCATTGCATTTTTCATGTTTGTTGTTTTTGTGCTGTGGGAGTGGATTTTTGACAACGGCTGGGCAACGCAGTAGGCGCAGATTTTTGTCACTGCGCGCGCCCTCGTACATACACACGTATTTGCTTTCGTATCGAAGGGTAAATCTGCTGATGTGGTTGTATTCATCTGGATTCGGACGAAACGACACCAACACGGTGATTCTTGTTTTGCGTTTGGCGCATCGGCCAACAATTTGGCAGCGCAGCAGGCTGAGATTTTTGGACTGCACGCGCTTACACTCACACACACATATGTAATCGCTCGTAAATTTCGAGGTGATTCTGATTCCGAGGCTGGATTTAATTTCATTTCCGTTTTGCGTAACCGTGCAGCAACATCACAGAAGAGCAGCTACATTTTGATACCTTTATTGCCCCAACTCTTATGGTTCCGCCAATTTCAAATTTCATGTCCAGTATCAAAAACCCTGAAGTTTGATACTTATATTGCCCCAACTCTTATGGTTCCGCAAATGTCCCCTTATCGGAACATCCCCGGGGCCTCCGGCCACTCCAGGTGGTGGCCACTACTGTCAAAATGTCAAATTGCATGTCCTCAGCAATCCTTATTGTTTGATACCCATATTCCCCCAACTTTTATGGTTCCGCAAATGTCCCCCTATCGGAACACCCCCGGGGCCTCCGGCCACTCCAGGTGGTGGCCACTACTGCCGAAATGTCAAATTTCATGTCCAGTATCCAAATCCCTTAAGTTTGATACCCATATTGCCCCAACTCTTATGGTTCCGCAAATGTCCCCTTATCGGAACATCCCAGGGGCCTCCGGCCACTCCAGGTTATGGCCACTACTGCCAAAATGTCAAATTTCATGTCCAGTATCAAAATCCCCAAAGTTTGATACCCATATTCCCCCAACTCTTATGGTTCCGCAAATGTCCCCCTATCGGAACACCCTCGGGGCCTCCGGCCACTCCAGGTGGTGGCCACTACTGCCGAAATGTCAAATTTCATGTCCAGTATCAAAAACCCTAAAGTTTGATACCCATATTGCCCCAACTCTTATGGTTCCCCAAATGTCCCCTTATCGGAACATCCCCGGGGCCTCCGGCCACTCCAGGTGGTGGCCACTACTGCCAAAATGTAAAATTTCATGTCCAGTATCAAAATCCTTATTGTTTGATACCCATATTGCCCCAACTTTTATGGTTCCGCAAATGTCCCCTTATAGGAACATCCCCGGGGCCTCCGGCCACTCTAGGTTGCGGCCACTACTGCCAAATTGTCTAATTTCATGTCCAGTATCAAAATCCCTTAAGTTTGATACCCATATTCCCCCAACTTTTATGGTTCCGCAAATGTCCCCCTATCGGAACACCCCCGGGGCCTCCGGCCACTCCAGGTCGTGGCCACTACTGCCGAAATGTCAAATTTCATGTCCAATATCAAAAACCCTAAAGTTTGATACCCATATTGCCCCAACTCTTATGGTTCCGCAAATGTCCCCTTATCGGAACATCCCCGGGGCCTCCGGCCACTCCAGGTGGTGGCCACTACTGCCAAAATGTAAAATTTCATGTCCAGTATCAAAATCCTTATTGTTTGATACCCATATTGCCCCAACTTTTATGGTTCCGCAAATGTCCCCTTATAGGAACATCCCCGGCCATTCTTGGTTGCGGCCACTACTGCCAAATTGTCTAATTTTATGTCCAGTATCAAAATCCCTTAAGTTTGATACCCATATTCCCCCAACTTTTATGGTTCCCCAAATGTCCCCTTATCGGAACATCCCCGGGGCCTCCGGCCACTCCAGGTGGTGGCCATTACTGCCAAGCGCTTGCGAGAGGAGCTGAGCTCCTCTCGCTTCGGTGGTAGACCACCGACTGAAGCCAGCCTTCCGATTTCCCATGGTTTTGTAGGGAAGCGGGAAGGCTAGTTCCTGAAGACGCCACCTAGTGGCGCTTGCGAGAGGAGCTGAGCTCCTCTCGCTTCGGTGGCAGACCACCGACTGAAGCCAGCCTTCAAATTTCCCGTGGTTTTGTAGGGAAGAGAGAAGGCTGGCGCTCGCGAGAAGAGCTGAGCTCCTCTCGCTTCGGTGGTAGACCACCGACTAAACTAATGCGGTGGAGGGGGTGCCGTTTATATTTATATCAAAACCGTCGGCCGCGCTGCTTCTGTGATTTTCCCCTCTGCTTGGGGAAGGCGTTTCATTTTTCGGTTTCATTTCGCTTCGCGAAATTTTGGATTGCTACCCTGTATAGAGCCCTAAGACGAAGTTCTTCGTCAAAAAATCGACAACCGGGATACCCTATGATTCGTTCCCTTAGGCAACAATAAGTATCTGTGCCAATTTTGAGCCAAATCGGTTAAGGTTAAGAGGTTGCTTTTCATCGTTGAAGTTTATATGAGGAAAATCGCTTAAATGTATGCAGAAAAACATCGTTTCAGTATTTTTTTGCCAGACCCACCCCTCGTCCAAAATTGTCTAATTGTAAGATTCTTGTAAGAAATTTAATTTCCTAAATCTTTGTCGAAGGGTGCAAAACGTAACTGTAATCTACAATGTAACAATAACCTACAAAGTTGCAGAGGAGACAATTACAATTTTTTTTATATGTATACACATAAGGGGTTTGTTTGTAACTATTATAGTTATCGCGATTTTACGAAAAAAAGTTTTGAAAAAGTTACTTTTTGCGTTTTTCTTTGTTTCGTCGTCCGTGTCTGTCGCGGGTGACCATGACCGGCCATGATCAACGACGACCAACTTTTTCAAAACTTTTTTTCTTAAAATCGCTATAACTCGTGATGTTTATTACCAAATCCTTTATGTTTTTTTTTTTGTTAAAAAAAAAAACAAAAAATTTTGTAATCGTCTCCTCTACAACTTTGTAGAACATTGTTATACTCCAAAAAATAATCATGCAAAGTTAGAAAAAACGCGAAATTAAAAAAAAAATGTTCTAAATGAAAAATTACCCTTCTGGGTTAATGTAGATTCAAAAACAACATGAAATTTCCCTTAAAATGACATGTTCCAAAAAATTGTACAGTCGAGTGACGGAAAATTGCAGAGTTTTAAAACATTTTTCGGTATTTTGAGTACGCCATCAAATCGGGCGTCCAATTTTACATAAAAGTCCCTTGGACACCAAATTTCTACCCCATCGCCGTTTCAGGCTGCAAATTATTGAAAAACACCTCTTTTTTCGCATGTTCAAAAATGAAAGGGGTCGTACCGCCCCTCCGTCACGAGATATCAAAAAAAGGACCTCGGATTCGTAATCAGGGACAAAAGTTACCCCTTAGGACAAAGTTTCACGCAAATCGTAGAGGGGTCGGGGCAACTTTTCCCGATTTCGTGTGAGTTGGTAGAGAATGACCCATATACTTGTTATATACCCCTTATATACTTTCAAATATAAAAGCCATTGCATTGCTAATAACTCATCAGGATCAACTCGGATCGTTTTGCACCCTTCGACAAAGTTGTAGGAAACTAAATTATTACAATTACAAATACAATAATCTCACACTTGGACAATTTTGGGCGAGACCTGCGCCACCTGCTGCCAAAATCCTGAAGCGATGTTTTTCCCCATACATTTTAACGATTTTCCCCAAATAAACTTGAACGATAAAGAGCGACCCGTTAACCTTAACTGATTTGGCTCAAAATTGGCACAGTTACTTATTGTTGCCTAAAGAACTGAGCCAGGGGGTATCTCCACAGATTTTCAAAAATTTTCAATTTTTCTTGTCATCCTAATGGACAATTGTCCTCGAGGGGAGGGGGGGGGGGTTCATATTTCCAAAAAACATGTCAACGTTTATGGATGGACACTTAGAAAGCTGATAATTTTTTTTTAAGGAGTCGTCTTAATTTGGCAAATTTTGTTGAACATTTATCTTTTGAAGGCTGTTGTACCTCCCAAACAAAATCAATCTTCTAACATTTTGCAATAAATTTACGTAAACACTCAATGATGGCCGGCATGCAACCGAGTTTTAAGACTTTCAAAAAAAGTATTACCAGTCTTTAAAAAAGCTTTCAAGTAATTTAGGAAAACACATTTATTGTAGTCACTAAATCATCAAGACAAGTTTCTAATACTAGTCCCCTTTTGTTTTGCATCTGCAGCAATATCTCAGCCTATTCTTAAAAAGTCCAATAAACTCATAATCTGGCATTTAATTATTATTTTCTAGTTGTACGTAATAATTTTTCGATTGAATTACGATATAAAACACAGCTAAAAGGAACACCAAAACTCTGTTGTGTACCTAAATGAACTCATTGTTACTTGATTATTCACAAACAAAACCGAATTGAAATTGAAATTGAATTATTATTTTCTCTCCTTCGGGATGTTTTGGAGTACGCCACTTGGCAGTGCAAGATATTTATGATCCTTCCGAAGAAAATATCTATCGCGCAATCAGTCACGTGTTTCACAAACATCATCCCCCGCTTGATGTGTCACTTTGCCAAAAAATAACATCCAGCTAAACTGATAGCCGAACCAATTTCAACTTTTTGCCTTCAGAAACATCAATTTCGGCCATCCTATCAAAACAACGCCCCTGCGCCGAAAAGTTTTGACTGCGGATCCCTGACTCTTTTCGCCAGCTTAAGGGCACTTTCTCTCTCCCCTTGCATATCCTGGTCATACGTTTGACCAGTGGCAAAACACTTTTGTGGAAAAAGGGTATATATTTTCACTTTCGGCAGATATCAAGACCATGTTATGTGGCAAGGTTGGGGGATGGCTGGGACGATCGGAAAAGCGAAACAACACAACCGTTAGCCACTGATCCCTCCCGGGAAATTTTGCGGAAAAGTTCGGACTCTGGGTGAGCCGACATCCAGCACAAACGTAAACATGGTGCGCTCCAACACAAACCAACATTTTCCCCAGCCTGGTTGGGGGGGGGGGGGAACTTTTTCACTCCCACGCTTTTCCTTACTTTTTTTTTGCAAAAATGTCCTTCCCATTTGGCGACATCAGCTCAAGTTAGAGAGAAAACTAGTTAATACAATTGACAACCGAGTTGAGCGGTCATCCAGAGTTTATTTTTAATCGAAGTTTGAAAATAGGGACCATCCATAAACCACGTGGACACTTTTTTTGGGAATCTCAACCCCCCCCCCCCTTCGTGGACAATTGTCCATACAAAAAAAATCTTTTTTGTATGGAGCGTGGACAATCGCAAACCCCCCCCCCCCCCCCCCCCCCTAAAGTGTCCACGTGGTTTATGGATGGTCCCATAGCGTTGTAGGACAAAACATGTTTTGCCTCATTCTGATCGGTTAAGTCTGGCACAATCCTTTTAATATACCAAAAGATATAACAAAATGTAATAGCGATGGCCTAATCATAAATTTCAGTACAAAAAATAAACTTAATTGATCATAGTTATATCCTCCAATGAATAAATTTTGTTAGGGTTACACAACTAAACTACAAAAAAATCAGTGCCTTTTTTTTCAAAGCAAGCTCAAAATCTATAGGTCTTTAGGTTACTATCTGGTGTCCAGCCATAGATGGATTCAGCTACAGGATAAGCTAAACGTTATCTGCGTTTGATCCCCATCTGACAACAGCAGCGAGAACAGAATGTTCTGATGCCCCAAAATAACAAGAAAAAAGCCAAACTTGTCAAGGACTTCTTCCGAGGCTGCATCGAGTGCCCACTTGGCCATAGTTATTCCCACCAACAATCCCGCCGCCACACCACCCACGCACCATCAAACACTTACCCAAAATCCTGGCATTCTGGGAGAGGTTGGTTCCTGCTGTTTTGCTTCACTCCCTCTCGAGCGGATCGGGTTGACCACTTGACTGAGCTTGGCAGTGTTGTTACTCCGTGCCAGATGATGGCGTAATCCGCAAAACCTTTTCCTCCTCCCGAAAGTTCGCAAGCCTCGCTCTGGTCCAGATCCTCGACCAAAGTAAAGTGGTAAATAGCAGAAAAGCCGCAAAAGCACCAGCTGGCGAGCCCGTTGGAGCCACTTGAGCCGGTCATAATCGTCCTCATCGTCACTGGCTTGACCGAGAAGCCACTAGGCGGCTAACGACTCTGGCACTCGGCAAACGCTGATGCTGTGATGGAGTTCTCATCAATCACGAGGGGCCATCTTCAAAGGGGTAGGAAATCAGGAAGTACAACTTCGGTGACCCCATTTTACTGCAGCCGACTTGGTGGTTTGGGGTGTCGCACGTGCTTCACGGAAATTATTGACATAGTCTTACTCGAAGGTACTGGGTGCCATTCCAAAAACCAGAAATAACTTGTAAGATTTCAAACGCTTATATCTTCCTTCCCTCAAATCGAATCGTGCCGATTTATGTTCCATTCGATTTGAAAATTATTCAGCAATTTGCTATTAAATAACAACAAAATAGTTTTACTATTGAAACAACTCAATGTTTTAAAATGTTTTAAAATGTTTTCAAAATGCAAAGATTTTGCAAGCTTAATGAGCACTTCCCACTCACGGGCGAGAAGTTCATGTACCGATTTTGAGGGGAAAATCACCCAAGCACCGCGACCGACACCCCTCCATGTTCGGTCGCGAAAAAGGAGGGGAAGTAGCGAGCCGAACATATATAAGAATGTGCGCCAGTCTTCAGAAAATCATTCACGTCTCAGACGTCGGACCGGCAGCAGCGGCAGGAAAGCTCAGCCCAGAGCAGCAGCAGCAGGAAAGAGACCACCTACGCCATTCCGGTTATGTCTGTGACATAACTGCTTTGACTTTTTTGCTTCAATTAGGTTTGCTGTTGGTCATTGGGGTGAGGTAATTGCCAAGAACTTCCACAGATTTCAAGTGATGTATCAACTGTGTGGAACTAAGGTGGAAGTGAATATTCAAAATTGTTTGGTCTCAAGGGGGGGGGGGGGCTTAAAAACAGTGCATTTTGCTCTAAGCCATTTTGAAGCACCTCAACGAATTTAAGATTTTTTTAAAAACCTCATAAGCTATAAGTTCGTGTTCCAGAGAATAGTTTTACCGACCACTCTGAAGAATGTTATAACATATTTATAACATCATATCTCAAAACTCAGAATTTTTCTTTTGTTAAAATTTTAACATCGTTGAGGCACTCAATTGTATAGCATTTTCTCAGTGAGTAGGGCAAAAACTATGAAACCAATAAGCGACAAAAGATAAACTTTGTTTTTCAAAGGTTGATCAAAATCGGTCAAAATCGAAATAATGCCAAAAACTCCATATTGTCGAAATAAATGTAGAAACTTAATCTCAAATACACTCAAACCCAAATCGCAATTCATCGCCATTCATGCTACCAATCTGACGATGTAAAAATCACTAATCATCGTGCCATCTGTCGATCCATATCAGCGCGAAATTTCCTGCCGCGTCAAAAGAGAATAGAAAAACGAAGTTTGACACGCGTTTAGGAATCTTCCCTCCCGGAACGACTACGCGTTTTAATTAGCACTAGCGCGGCGAAACGACAACTTTTGCCTTCTTTGCCGCACAGATTCCACCAATGATTTATTGATTGTGATTTATCACTTGGATGAAGGGCATAAACAGGGCAGCGGATGCCGTTTAGTATGTTGGTGTAGAAATTCTTGTGAAATGATTCTATCAAACCATTTAGTGGGCAAAAAGTTCTAATATCTTTAATTGAAAATGTTTCAAAAGCCACTTGAAACTTTTCCGAAGTAATTCTTCAACCGGAAGGCGCACCACTCAGTCAACATTCTGAGCCCAGACCGTTTGTGACAATTTTTCCTCGTAATTCAATCGAAACATTTCAACGTTCGCACCAAATTCCAAGGGCGGAAATCCCACTGTCCTGACCCCTCTTTCCTCCGTGACCCAACCTTGTGTTCATCAATTATAAGCCCAAAAGTAAGTCAAAAGTTGTCCTTGTCGTAATTCCTCTCTGTCGAACATCATTGCCTCACGACTCTGAGCTGGCCAGACATACCCATAGACCAACGGAGAAAAACAGTTCGACACAAAAAAAGAACCAGAATCGGACGGAACAAACTTTGCCATCACCAACAATTTTCTTGGCGGTGGGGGATCGGAGCTCAAAACCAAAAGACGACCGCCATGGCCCATTGTTGACGTTTCCCTTGGCCAGAGAGTCAGACTGAGTCTTGAGGCATAAAAAGTAACGCCCCGAGATTTCGTTTTCCGATCCTATTTAATCGTTGATTGTTATAGTGCTAAAATCGGCGCTTTAGAGCCATTGCTGGTGGATGTTTGGTGGCAGAGGAAAAAAGGTGGCCGAAAGTTCCTAAATTGGGCGCCAAGCTAAGCGGGCGCTTGATGGAGCTGTTTGGAGGATGATTTTTTGTGTTGTGCTTCCTTTTACAGGATCAGTTATGAGCGTGAAATGGTCGCGAAAGCTTTGGTGAAGTGTGAAAATAGTCCTTTTGTTTGAGGTTTTCGAAATTATTGTAATTGTTTGTAAGTCGTAGCATGTTTTTGTTTGTTTTCTTTATTAGATTTATTTTGGTTTAAAACATCTTGTAACCGTTTTTTAATGTTGTTCACAATTACCTTTTTAAAGTTTTCGAAACAACAAATGTGGTGCTTAAACAATTACTTTCGTGTTTTTGAGATGTTTAAGTAAATTTAATCTATTTTATTAAATTCGGCTGTAAATTATGACCAATGTGTCCAAAGTCTATTTCGCAGTAACGGTGGTAGAATTGATGTTATGTCTAAAAACCTTTGCTGAAGAAACCAAATCTATCAGAGAAATAGGTCTGTACAATTTTATAACTTTATCAAATATTTAAATTATACTTTTTTAAAGTTAGTGAAATATTTCACTCATGAACGTTCATGATTTGAGTAAGATGTAGACGATATTCATTATTAGAATTTGATAAGCGCAAGCGTTCGCCTTACGAGAGTTTTTGTTCATTTACGAAGTTCATTTACGGATGCCACGATATCTTGAACTTTGATCAAGATGTATCCCGTATCCTCCGTTTTAAAAATATCGATTTTTAACTATGCAAAACTCCAAATGATTTTGTTTGTTTTTTTTTAGGAAACATTTTGGAAATCGGCCTTCTACATGCACACGGGACCCACTTTACGAGTTTTATCACCAAATATGAACCTATTTGGTCAGCGCAGCCTTTGAAGGTTTTTTTTATCAAATTCTACAACTACAACAAAAACAATTGGTACAAAAAAAAAATAACCAAGACAAAAGGTCACGAAGGCTATAAAGTCAATTCGCAGGTATTTAATATTCAGGTTAATGATATTAATAAGAAATTATCTTTGAAGATTGGAAAAGGGAGCGTAATTTTATTACGTAACGCAAAAAAACGGATTTTTAGCCCCCTCCTCCCCCCTCGTAACAAAATTTCCATGCATTTTTGCCTTTCTTACTAAAGAAAGGTATAGGTTTTACTTTAAGGCTGGACGTCATTTCCATCTTCGTAAATATGTCGATTCAGCATGAATTTTAATCGGAAAAATCGTCAAAAAATCACACTGCATCGATTTTTGACGCTCTATCGATTCACCTTGACAGAACTCGTCTATCTCCAACCCTCGAATTTTGAGAAAATAAATTCCGTGGAGGTCGAGTGATGTTCGTATGTGGTAGAATTTTGCAAAATTTTGTGTCGCGTCGTTCTCAGCTCCCATATATCCGATTTCGATTCTTCTGAATGCAGATGAAAGCTAGTGTGCTGAACCTGGGCGAGTTTCCGCGCAAATTTCGAAATATCCATCTGTTTTCGGATGCGGCCAGACTTTTCAACAAAATACACAGTTTTCAAATGAAAATATGGTAAATTTTTTTCATTTTCATATCTTTTATTTATCTCAAAAATTGCATTTTTCGAGCTCTACAACCTCCCAAATTTTCATCCAGATTCATAATATGGTTCTGGAGTTAGAGCCGTTTGATTAACCTACCATAAGAAAAAAAATCCCTAAAAAAAAGGTAAAAGCCCACCTGGTGACCTTCGCCAACATTTTTCATTTCTGATTTTATTCGAAATTTCTTTCTACATTCATAGTACAGACCATGAGTGAGCATCTGAAACAAATTCGACATCTATCGGCAATCCCGATCAATTTTTAGAACGATTTACTTTTTGCCTTTCTTACTAAAGAAAGGTATAGGTTTTACTTTAAGGCTGGACGTCATTTCCATCTTCGTAAATATGTCGATTCAGCATGAGTAGGGTTAGTGAAATTTCACGATTTCGCGGACAGCGTGAAATCCGTGAAATTTGACTTTTTCCGCGAAATCCCGTGAAATTTTATGTTTGTGTGAAAATGTAACGATTTTTCATAAAATAACTTATCAAACTTAAAAAGGAATAAAAATAATGTTATGAACTACTGTAGAATTAAGCGAGTGAATACCCTGGTTTTATTACTAATATAGGGTTAATGATTTTTGACGGTTTCGTAGACGGCGTGAAATTTATCAATTTTCTCGAATCATTGAATGCAAATATGAGCAAAAAAATAAAAAATATAAATATTGAAATAACAAGCCATAGTTTCAACATTTGCATGGAAAAAGTGTTTTAAAATGCATTTTACACTAGTTCAGTTGTTTTGCAATCATTAGTTTTCAAAAATGTAAGATTTGACGAAAACAAAAATTTTAGCAAAAAAAAAACATTTTGCGATAATAAACATCGAAAATTTTCTAAAATTCGAAAGATTTTTAAATCATCCCAAACATTGTTAAAATCATCCCAAACATTGTTAAAATCATCCCAAACATTCTAAAAATGGAATGAAAAACGCAGGGGAATGAATTTTAAATTTATTTCAGCTAATCCATTGAAATTTTTAAGTTTTTCTGAAAACATATTTTTTTGTCCCCTGATTTTTCGGGTCAACTTCGTAGGGACGGGGAGGGGGGGGGGGGAGACAAAAACTTTTAATGAAATTTGTACCAGCCTAACAACTTAATAAATATTTCAACCAAAAAGAAAAGAAATTTTATTAGTTTTCAATTAAAAAGCTTGATTATATATGTGTGTCAAGTTGATATGAACCATTTGAAGAAATGTTGAGATTTTTGAGATTTTTAGAAACTAACAAAATTTAGTAATATTTTCATTCGCTGTATTAAAAATTTTAGTGCTAATTTATTTGAAAGGTATAGTTTTGAAAGAAATTAAAAGAATCAAGCTTTGTTTTATTCAAAATAAAATTAAGATTATTTTTTGACAAAGAACTTTGTCCTAAGGGCTCTATTCTGGTGAGGTGTCAATCCAGAAAAACGAAAAATGTCGCGCGTTACGAAAATGTTGCATGCTTGGTACTGGGGAAGAGGTCTGCGACGCAACAAGGCTCTGTTGCGTCACCATTTCGAGCCAATATAAACCCCGCTCGATCAGCCCAGGAAAATCATTCTATCGCTGGACGCCGAGAAGTAAACAACAACCTGGACCTGGAAGCAGATGGCCTGGAGGCCCAGAAGCAGTTGGCCGAAAAGCAGCTGGCCTGGAGCAAGGAGCAGCCCAAGCGGAGGCAGGTCAGCCGGAATATTCTGGCCACAAGACCCGGAGTGGCCAGAACCCTCAGGGGTGTTCCGATGGAAGGCCATACGAGACTGGACAATATGGGTATCAAATTTCTTGGATTTTGATACTGGTGATGAAAATGGCCATTTTGACAGTATTGTCCACAACCTGGAGTGGCCGATGCCCTCAGGGAGGTTCTCCCGGGAGGACATTTACCGAACCATAAGATTTTGGGCAATATGGGTATCAAACTTCTTGGTTTTTGGTACTGGTAATTACAATGGCCATTTTGACAGTATTGGCCACAACCTGGAGTGGCCGGTGCCCTCAGGGAGGTCCTCCGGGGAGGACATTTACCGAACCAAAAGATTTTCGGCAATATGGGTATCAAACTTCTTAGTTTTTGGTACTGGTAATTACAATGGCCATTTTGACAGTATTTAATCAATCATTTCTTTTCACAGCAAAATTTTTCTTCGCGAGCAGCTGACCGCCATTTTGTTTTGGGGTGCCGCTCTTGCAGAGCAAAATTCATCGCGCCATGTGCTCTCTCTCACACACACACGCGCAATAGCAAACGATAATTGCACGACCGACGCCCTCTTGCTGGGTCGAGGTTCAGTTGCGATTGATAAGTTGGACGAACAACATCGAAGAGGACGAAACGGCCGGCACGTTTGGACGAAATCCGACGGAGAGAACCATTTCCGTGGAGGATTTGATTGGCTGCCAGAAATCCGTGACCAACGTGACCGTTTCGGATCAAACCCCCAAGGAGAGGATCATTTCCGTGGAAGATTTGATTGGCTGCCAGAAGTGCGTGGCCAATGGACCGTTCCAGATCAACACCACCAAAAAAAAACCCAAAAACCAAACAGTCCTTTTCAAGACTCACGAAAGAGTTATTCTTTTCAAATCAAAAATTTCCATTTCGCGCAATTTAATCAATCATTTCTTTTCACAGCAAAATTTTTCTTCGCGAGCAGCTGACCGCCATTTTGTTTTGGGGTGCCGCTCTTGCAGAGCAAAATTCATCGCGCCGTGTGCTCTCTCTCACACACACACACGCGCAATAGCAAACGATAATTGCACGACCGACGCCCTCTTGCTGGGTCGAGGTTCAGTTGCGATTGATAAGTTTGACGCACAACATCGACGAGGACGAAACGGCCGGCACGTTTAGACGAAATCCGACGGAGAGGACCATTTCCGTGGAGGATTTGATTGGCTGCCAAAAGTCCGTGGCCAACGGACCGTTCCGGATCAACACCACCAAAAAAACCCAAAAACTAAACAGTCTTTTTCAAGACTCACGAAAGAGTTATTCTTTTCAAATTAAAAAAATCCATTTCGCGCCATTTGCGCAATTTATTCAATCATTTCTTTTCACAGCAAAATTTTTTTCTTCACGAGCAGCTGACCGCCATTTTGTTTTGGGGTGCCGCTCTTGCAGAGCAAAATTCATCGCGCCATGTGCTCTCCCTCTCTCTCTCACACACACACGCGCAATGGCAAACGAAAACTGCATGACCGACGCCCTCTCGCTGGGTCGAGGTTCAGTTGCGATTGACAAGTTGGAGCCTCGACCCAGCGGTCATGCAGGTCATGCTCAAGCTCAGAATAATTCTGGCTGTGGAAGAGGGCACATCGTGACTCATGAGTTACGGCAGATAACGGAGGGAGTGAGAGAGAGATGCTTGATGCGCTGGCGACTCTCTACATTCAATGTCCTCTCTTCTCCCATTTTCCTCCCGTCGGCACATCATATATGTACGTAATTTTCTTCGTGACGTTGTAGCCATCGCTAACGCACTATGGCTTCAATATCTTAAAGTGGCCTGAGTTTTAAGTAAAATAAAATAAGTTAAATCTGGACATCGTACTGGCCACTTTGGAGGACCACCCGGAGCAGCCAGCCAAGGATCGACCCGGAGAAGCAGTGGAGCGCACCAGCAAAATAATATGGTTCTTTTTAGAACCACCATTATCACGAAAGAGTTGTTCTTCATTTCTAATTGCTTGCTAGTTCGCTACTAGGAATGCTCTTGGTGGGAGTCTGGACCCCTAAGAAATCCAGTCTTTTTTGGAAGCCGTGAGAGATTAATTTCTTTTGCGGCTGCAAAATAAAAAAAAACTGGAGTTTATTTTGAAAAGGTTCAAAAAACCAAATTCCAATTTTTGCTTTTAGGGTGTTTTTTAATACCCCTGACTCAAGGCGGTTTCAAAAACACCCAAAAATGGCCGAAATGGCCATTTTCATTACCAGTAAAAAAAAACATGAATTTTGATACCCATATTTCTTTAAATCAAATGGTTCGGTAAATGTCCCCCCGGGAGAACCTTCCCCCAGGGCACTGACCACTCCAGGCTCCAATTTGATCCCAACCCCATTGCCCCAAATCATTCTGGTTTTCCGGTGACCGTCCTAACAATCTTGATTAGAACAGAATTCTTCTCAAATTGGTGCACAAACTGTGTCTTTCAATATGTGCGTGTGTGTGAGTAATACCACCACCGTGAGATCCATCTTTGATCGAAGTTCGGTCAACATTAAAATTTTCAGAGGCTATCTGATAGCTTATATAGTTCACACGAAATGTGGCAACCATGGTGCAACATTATCGCGTGACTATTCCAAGAAAGCAGGAGACGAGGCAAAATTTGCACCATTTCGTGCAAACTATTTAAGCTAAGAGATAGCCTCTGAAAATTTTAGTGTTGATCGAACATCCGTCAGAGACGGAACGACGGTGGTAATTTTATTGCACACAAACACACACACACGCATTGAAAGAAACAGTTTGTGCACCAACTTGGGAGGAATTCTGTTCTAATGAAGATTGTTAGGGCGGTCACCGGAAAACCAGAATGATTTGGGGCAATGGGGTTGGGATCAAATTGGTAGTATATTGGCCACAACCCGGAGTGGCCAATGCCCCAGGGGAAGGATCTCCCGGGGGACATTTATCGAACCATACAAGTTTTGGCAATATGGGTATAATTCATGATTTTTGATTCTAGATATGAAATTTTGAAAATTGCCATTTTGACCGCATTTGCCAAAGCCTGAAGTGGCCAGTGCCCTGGGGGAAGGTTCTTCCGTGGGGACATTTATCGAACCTATCGACTCGGGGCAATATGTGTATCAAAATTCAGCATGCAACTTGAAGGAACTGAAAAGTTCATTGACATCTAGAGCAATATTGATATCGAGAAGATTGACTGCCAGAGAGTCGACTGTAGTTATGTTCTCATTTATCTCAATTTGTCAATGAATACAAAGAGACGAGTTGTTCCTTTTAATTCCGCTATATATTTTTAATATCTTGACAGATACGTATTTCGTCTACTACTTGCAGACTTCATCAGTGTTCAGAACAATGATGAAGTCTGCAAGTAGTAGACGAAATACGTATCTGTCAAGATATTAAAAATATATAGCGGAATTAAAAGGAACAACTCGTCTCTTTGTATTCATAGTAATGCATTCTGCTAAAACGCTCAACCAAACCTCAATTTGTCGATTGACAGTTGTTCCGTTCTTACACTGAAATAAAAAAAAAGTACCAAATAATCGGGAGGCAAAATTCCTAAAATTTAGGAATTTGATACTTTTTTTTATTTCAGTATAGAAATTGTTGAATTTACGGACCCATTCAGGAAACAATTTTATTGCTAAAACTGAAGCGACAATTTTAAAGGGCACATTTCAAAGGGTTGATTTCATAAAAATAGATTTTATTTCGAGAGCTTTGTGGAAAGTTCTTTGTCATTCTGGTCATGTGTAACATAACCACCTGCACCTTTTTTTATCTTTGAATCATATTTTAAAAATACAACAAATTTTTTTGGGCCTGTTAAATTTTACGATGTTTGTTTATTTGGGTGGATGATTGATTCCCTTGAAAGTTAAAAAATACTCCTTTTTTGTTTTCTCTTCTCATTTAGAATTAAAATTTTGATTTTGTTAAAAATTATATTATTTTTGCAAAATGTTTATAAATTTAGTTTTTGACAAATTAGCTAAAACCCTTAAAAAATATGTTTAATGGGCTAAATGACGCAGAAAATTCAATTTATTTTACTCATTTTGACTGGACAAATCAAGCTATGATATGAAATTCAATAAAATGTAAAATGATATAACAGAAGCAAATTAGCGAAAACATTTGAGCTTTGTTAGTCGAATATTAAAAGAGCAGATCAGTAAATGAGAATACGCGTGCCCTACATTTTGTTTCATAATATATATAGAGCCCATCCAATAACCAGGAGGATTTTTTTTTGAAAATTGGAAGAATTTTTTTGTCGCATTCAAATTTAGTAAAGATTTTTTTACATAATAATACATAATGAAGCATAAAAAGTAGTTTCTGTGATTTAAACATAGGATTTTCAGAGTTATTTTAAAAATTTTCAAGTTCCGCGAAATTTGCGTGAAATTTGGTGTTTTGAAATTGAGGTCCCCGTGAAATTTGCAATTTTCGAGCGTGAAAAATCACTAAGCCTAAGCATGAGTTTTAATCGGAAAAATCGTCAAAAAATCACACTGCATCGATTTTCGACGCTTTGTCCTTTCCATTTTTGAACATTCGAAAAAAGAGGTGTTTTTCAATAATTTGCAGCCTGAAACGGTGATGAGATAGAAATTTGGTGTCAAAGGGACTTTTATGTAAAATTAGACGCCCGATTTGATGGCGTACTCAGAATTCCGAAAAAACGAATTTTTCATCGAAAAAAACACTAAAAAAGTTTTAAAAATTCTCCCATTTTCCGTTACTTGACTGTAAAAAATCTTGGAACATGTCATTTTATGGGAAATATAATGTAATTTTTGAATATACAATGACCCATAAGGGTCATTTTTTCATTTAGAACAAAATTTTTCATTTTAAAATTTCGTGTTTTTTCTAACTTTGCAGGGTTACTTTTTAGAGTGTAACAATGTTCTACAAAAATGTAGAGCAGACAATTACAAAAATTTTGATATATAGACACAAGGGGTTTGCTTATAAACATCACGAGTTATCGCGATTTTACGAAAAAAAGTTTTGAAAAAGTTACTTTTTGCGTTTCTCTTTGTTTCGTCGTCCGTGTCTGTCGCGGGTGACCATGAACGGTCATGATCGATGACGACCAACTTTTTCAAAACTTTTTTTCGTAAAATCGCGATAACTCGTGATGTTTATAAGCAAACCCCTTATGTCTTTATATCAAAATTTTTGTAATTGTCTGCTCTACAACTTTGTACAACATTGTTACACTCTAAAAAATAACCCTGCAAAGTTAGAAAAAACACGAAATTTTAAAATGAAAATTTTTGTTCTAAATGAAAAAATGACCCTTCTGGGTCAATGTAGATTCAAAAAGTACATTAAATTTCCCATAAAATGACATGTTCCAAAAAATTTTACAGTCGAGTAACGGAAAATGAGAGAATCTTTAAAACTTTTTTAGTGTTTTTTTCAATGAAAAATACGTTTTTTCGGAATAATGAGTACGCCATCAAATCGGGCGTCTAATTTTACAAAAAAGTCCCTTCGACACCGAATTTCTATCTCATCACCGTTTCAGGCTGCAAATTATTGAAAACACCTCTTTTTTCGCATGTTCAAAAATGGAAGGGGTCGTACCGCCCCTCCGTCACGAGATATCAAAAAAACGGACCTCGGATTCGTGATCAGGGACAAAAGTTATCCCTTAGGACAAAGTTTCACGCAAATCAAAGAGGGGTCGGGGCAACTGCTGTGTGAGTTGGCGGAGAATTTCCTAAAATCGCCTGAATATAGACTTCATTTTTTCGTGATTTCTTAAGTTTTTAATAGGGTTCATTGGATTCCAATAGGAGCTTTCTAAGCTTTTCATCGTTTATATCGTTTTCAAAGTTTTCAATGCTGGCGACGCCAATGGCTTTCTACCTAAGGTTCTCGCGATTGAGTGTGTAGTGGTGCGGTTGTTAAAAATAGCTATCTCTGACTCTGTTACTTTCGTAGAAGCTGAATGGGAAGATGCTATGATCTCGTTTGTCATAAACGCTTGTTTGATTACAAACGTACAAACATATTGTATGATTGAAAATATTCTTTTGGGGTAAATTGCGTTTTTTATTTCTTTTGGAAATCATATCATTTATAATACATTACTTTCATCATAAGACATTCTTTTGTGCTGACGTTATAAATAAACAAAGTCGATGTTATGAATTGAAAAAAGTTCTACCATTTTTATATTCTTTAGTAAGAAAGGCTCTATCTCACCCTAGGTGGGATTAAATCGGGTTTTTTATTTTGTATGAAGCGTTACATGGCATCCGACCCCACGCCCTTCCAAAACTTAGTAGGTCATCTAAGAAAATGTCTTACAAAACAAAGCAAAAGGGACACACTCTTTGTTTACAATCCGACAACGGTCCTTTGGTTTTGTTTTGCTAGATTGGGCTGTAGAGCAATTCCCTACGAAATTACTTTATTTAAATAAGAATAAGGTAAGAATAAGAATAAGAAATAAGGGTTTTTTTCAAAACATTACAAAAGTCACTTGAAAATCAAGATTTAAAAAAAGAGTTTCTACAAAAACCGCACAAAACCAATTATTCCTGCGCATTTTGATGAAACGTATTGCGTGGTCGGTTCCAAATCGCACTCTCCCAATCTTTCATTGCGGTTTCTGAGAGAACGGAAGACTCATGACGATAGCTATACACTCTGATCATTTTGGGCCAGGAATTACAAACATACAGTTTTTCTCTTACTCATTTACAACACTGCTGAACACAGCAAAAACATCTATTATTTCTGTCATGTGGGTGCCATACTGGAGAGCTACATATTTCTGTGTAAAATTTCATAAAATATGGCAAATTATATTTGAAACTCTGGGCTTAATTTTTTTTACGGGTGGGTCTAAAATTAGATCTGAGATTGATGTTACTTTAAAATATTTGTAGGTTCTTAGAAAACTTTATTCAAAAACATCGCAATACTTATCATTGCTGAGTGATTTATCGATGACTGAGACAATCCACGAGGTATCCACTTTAAACTCACCGCAGTGTCATTATCGGAGCAGACAGAGACAGCAAACCCATAAACACATCATTGAGTCCCGCGGATGAAGTTGCCGGAGGATAATTCCTGTCACTTTGAGCCTCATAAATTTTACATGCGGATTTATTCCAACCACGACATAAATACCGGGTCCCTAAAATTGACTCCCTTCAGCTGCCGAAATACAAGCGACTAGGTAGGTTTTTCCACTACAAAGTAAAAAGCCATTTTATCCTAAATCTGCCCGATTTCATCCCTCTTCCCATCCTGGGAACCCAATTGACAGTGTCACACCAATTGACAGACACCAGAACTTCTGGAGAAGGACGAATATGTACGCGCACAAATACTCACACTCACTCACCGAAAATCTCCCCCCTAACGAGATTGGAAAATATATTGACACAAATAAATCACTTCAATCACCTTAACACAACATCATCGAATAAAGAGCGAGAGAGAGAGAGAGAGAGAGAGAGAGAGAGAGAGAGAGAGAGAGAGAGAGAGATTGAAAAAAGGGAAAATCCACATCCACAGTTAGTCAGTGGCGGTGGATAAAAGTTTTCGTTTCTTTTTTTGTTTGTGCTTTGACGAAGAACTGTCAGAGGACGAAGTTTTTCCCGCCCCCCTTTTCGCTCATCATCTTCCGGTTTGTCGTTTTTGCCCGATTTAGGGTGAGAAAAGCGATTGTTGGTCAAACACTTTGGTTTGCTTTTGGGGGGCCACGCGTTTTTTGCGTCAATTGTGTCCCTATTTCCGGACAGAAGGAAATTGTTTTTCTTTTCCAAAAAGAAAATCCTATTGAGCTATTATAAGAGCAAACTCTCTTTCCCCAGGGGGGAACATCACTGAACGAGGCCGTAATTCTTGGCGGAGACAGCACAGTGACCGGAAATAAAATAATAAATTTTATACATCAATTCCGGTATCAGACCCGGGGTGACGATTGCTATCTCAACGAAGCCCAACCCCCCACAGACCACCAAAATCAACTCGAAGAAGCAAACACCGAAGTAACAGCAATAATCCATTTATAAATCCATTGGGATTTTACCGGGGGATGAGACGGCCAAACAACATGGGAAGGAAGTTGTTTTCGCGCGTTCCACCCAGATTTCAGCGAAATAAAAACAGAAAAATCAGATTGAGTGGGTGGGAAAATGGGATGCCCTGACCGACCAGTCGGATTCCACTGGCGATGAATAGCTACAAAACCGCTCAGCTGTCACTCAGAGGCTGTGAAGGAGGCTTTCAAGTGACTTCAACAGATTTTTTTTCGACCTGCTTTTATGTTGATTAGACTTCACTCTGGTTGATGTTGGTTTGTTTGTTAACTTTGACTTCCGAGAAATGGAAATGTTTGTTTTTTTATGTGAAATGATACAATTATGGTATTATGACCACACCTTGATAAATCATTGTAATCATGTCATTTTATTGAATTATACAAAGGTCTCTGAGTATTTCTATATGTTCTGCCTGATGGATTTTGTTAACAATAGGTAACTATATTTTTATATATAAAAATTAACGAATAAATGTTGCAACCAATTTCTAATCGGGGATTTTTTTATGGAAACGAATCCGGCAATCAAGGCCCTTAGTCATTTTGTTCATTATATTCTCAGTCAGTACCTTTCCAATTCAGCACTTAGTGCTAAAACGACAGCAATTTGTCTCCTATAGCCCCACGACACCATCATCCATTGCACTAATGGTCCAGCGAGCCCGGTTTCCCATGGGGCATTAAACTTACGAAAATGTAACACTTGCTGATGGACTGGACACAAATTGTCAGTCCGCAGTGGCTTGACCTGGGTAGATTGCCGCTTTTGTGTGCTCCTCATTCAAACGACTAAAATGAGTGATGGCGGAGTCATGCTCTTGTGCCGAGAGCAGCGATGGAATAATCATCATCAAAAGAAAATCATTGGACGTTCATCAAGAGAAAAAATCCTTAGGGAGCATGGCTCTTCTCTCTCGCGCACGAAAGATCGGTAAAAGGAATCTAAAAATATCATTATCTTGATTATTCGGCGGAACATCTTTTTGACTTCTACACTTGCAAGTGTAACGTCACACGTCGAAATATGACCCGTCACATTTTGTAGATGGGCAATGTGTGTAAACAAAGTGAAATAAATATGTTTAAGTGGTGATAAGGAAATTCACAAAAAATCATCAGCAGATTGATTTACTTGTAGAAGTTCGGGATCGATTTTCTTCTGCGTGATTTGCCTCCTCTCTCTTTCGCGGGTGAAGAAAGTTCGCAAGCGAAATTGTTTTTTTGCGATTATTCCATCCCTGGCCGAGAGGTATGCTGAGTAAAATGGTGATAATATAAGTCATGATAATTAATTATAATGACAGACGGAGGGTCAAAACTTTTTCTTTCAAAATTTCTTGAAATAGCATCACACATAATTGTTATGAATAAAAAAAATTAAAAATGTCCTTGTTTAGTGAGGTGCCCAAAAAAATTAACCCCTGATCCACAAGCATGGTTTCTTGGGTTATTAATACTACGGATCGTCAAGGTTTTCAGATTACCCAATATCGCTGGACACCAACCGCCCTTTACGCCCAGCAAAAATGACTGTGTTGCAAACTCAAAACATACGTTACCAGTGCACAGTGGTTCAAAAGGCTGTTTTGACAAACTTAATTGATTAGAGCAAAAAGTAAGCATTTTCGTGCTTTGACATGTTCTACAACATTATTCAGCGTTGTCATGGCCTACTTTTGGTGAAATTTGTTTTTTTAAATACTCATCACAGGCTGTGGAATTTCTAACTTTTGACAGTTAAGAGATAGAGCTTTGGTGTCTTGGGCAAAGTTGTAGGGCTGAAAATTTTCACAAACATTGTCGAAGACGCCAAAGCTCTATCTTTGCGTTGAATACCAGTTTTGGAACCTTTTTCATAAATCCCTGCCAAAAAACAGTTTTTTGACTAAAACTATGTTGAACTTTGATTTTAGACGATTACAATGTTCAGAAGAGTTGTCAGTAATATCAAAACAAACAACTTTGTCCAATACGCCAAATTGATAGGAGCTATATGTGATGAGTTATAGCAAGATTTCGGGATAATTTAGCTAGTTTTTGAACTCAGTAAACTAAGCCTCGGGCAAATTTGGGCAAAAACCCATACAATAGGCTTTTAGTATGACTATTCCACTACAAAATGACAGGTGAATCATTCGTCCGAAGGTTTACGGTCATAGTTTTCCGAGCATTTTAATTTATTTTATTTTTGATGACTATTTTAATGCATTTAGGACACTTCTAAGGCACATAAGCCATTTTTGCGATTTATTCGGACACACGAGGCGTGTAGGCCAGACTCTTGTGAAAATTTTGATGTATTGGAAGTCTATTTTTGAGGCTATCCAGTGTATTTTTGGGAATATCATTGAAAAAAAAAAATCCCTTTCAAAAGAGCTAATCGGCGAATCTAGACATCTAGTCAACGTCATAACGTTAGTGTTGCAAAGACAGTAATTTATTTCAAACATTCATATTATTTATTAGCCCATAGGTTACAAGAATAGACTTAGATTAGATTTAGATTAGATTAGATTTTACCAACAATGATTTTTCAGACCAGAATTCGTAAAAATACTAAAACACGAGGAATTTTTTTGGTTCAACACATTCAATATTCTAAAAATGACGATCATAATATTTGAAACAGTTATCCATAAATGCTGTGGCCTACATAAAACAATATGTAAAACTTAGGCCATTGCAAATTTTATATCAAGGTTTCCCTCGCTATAAAATCAGGGGGCTAAACTTAATTTTTGCTAAAAATTAAAATTTTATCGGAAAAACTTGTAGGTACGATCAATTGTAAACTGTTTTCAAAAAGATTGTGAACGTTTATTTTCATATTAAAGAGCACACTTTAAAAGGACTTATTTTTTGCTTATTTAGAATTTCTGGACCACAGATTGAAAAAAACAAAAATAATGTTTAGACAAAAACATTTTCATAAATTCGTTGTTTTTGCAAAATATTCGATTCGATAGAACCGTCGCCTACGGCGAATCGCGACAGTTTGTAGAACTCTTAATGTTTTTAAATATGGTTATGGATGTACACATTTTCTTGGTCTGTCTATTCTAACAAAAACCGAAAATCAAAATATTGTGCTCCAACATGTTTAAAACTAATGTCCTAATTCTCCCCATGTGTCCCGATTCACTCCAGTTGACGGTACCATAACTCTAAATAAAGCATTTAGTGATAAAAAAGATCTGAAACTTTCACAAAAGATTCAGACCAATAGTTTCCGAGATATTGATTGCGCGATAATTGAAAATTACAGGCTAATGAGACGAGACTAAGAGAAAAAAAAACTAAAAATAATATTTTTAACAGCCTTAAATTCATCGCATTCAATTAAAACTTATAATTGACCAAGATAAAAAAAAAACATATTTTCATTCTAAAAAAGATTGCAACGCTCAGTGGATAATTTAAAACAAGAACCACGGTAGGTCTCTTCTAGCACTTTTACTCTCCACAAAATCATAAAAATTCCCAAATTGACATTCCCAGACTACCCAGGTCGCTCTCATCTTAACCCAGGTCATAAAAGCTGAAAAGCAAGGAAAAATTTAATCACCTCGGGCTTTTTTCCTCCTTCCGGTCGGTTCTCCTTAGGTTATCTAGCCAAATACTCCGTCCTCTATAAGGTGGTGGAAATTCGGTTTTTTTTGTCTTCTTCCTCTTTTCAAGCTGCCTCTTTTTGCTCCGCAAAGGACACTACTTGTCCTGGGTGCTGCTGCTGGTGGGTGGTTGTGGCGATGATAACTCCTTTGGCATTCATATTCACCGTTCCACTTGATTTACAGTTTCGCATCTCTCATCCTTGCGCGAGATGCTGCCGTTTTTTCTGCTGCGCCAGATCCACTGAATAAATCATCCACTTTTTCTAGGATTTTTTTTTCTTTTTTTTTCAGATGTGCCACTTCTTTCACACTGCACTCAACTCTCAAATAGTAGCTTCTTTTAATTTCTTCTCAGCGAGAGGGCACAACTTTTTTGCCACTCGCGCGCAATTTCCAAACACGTTTCAATTATGACTTTCTTTAGACCCTGACTATTATGATTTGCCGGTTCGTTCTTTCCGGGCAAACCGTCTGTTATATTTTTATGTATTAAATTTTCCTCCTTTTGCTAGATATTTCCTTTCACCTCAGCACCACCCACTTTTGGAGAAGCACCTCCTCATTTGTTCCCCTGTTGCTTACGTGGGACACAAAAACACACTCGTACGCATACAATATTCATGATTTGAAGCTTCTCTCCAGAGTCAGAGATATTGTCTTACGTTAGTGCTCCACGTACCAAGGAGAGATTTCTTACGTAGCCTGTGAAGCAGCGCCGGAAAAATGTTGGGAAAATGACCCTCCGGCTTGTTACTTGTTGAGCCGCACGACCACCAAGTTTATTACAATCTCCCTGCCTTGAAAAACATCCAGACAAAAAATTCAAAGGAAAAGTTGTTGGTTAATCCATCAGCATTCCCGGAGAATCTCGCCGCGTGACCCGTAATGAAATTAGGTAAACCACCCACAATTTCTGGCGCGGTTCTCACGTTCTCGCACTTTAAGCTCCTCACTACAATCGCAAACTACAAAGCTTTTCCAGCCTCAAATATCCGCAGTTCAGGCCGATGTCTCCATTTGCCGGAAAATTGCGCCTATCGCAGATTTTTCACCCCAGCGACAGTTCATCCTGGCGGCTTTCACTTTTCCGACTCGACTCCCCACAACACCAGACCAGAGAAAAACAAGAAAATCACAATAAAACAATCTCTCCCTTGCTATCTCCGATGGTGATGATTTAACACAAACCGAGTTGTTCCGCGACGACGAACCGCAAACTCGAACTTTGAACTCTTCTCTAGCGAGTTTTCCCACTTCCGGAAGGTTTGGAATCGCGACGTTGACTGGCCGGAACGCACTCCAAGGATGGTCGTTTAAGGTGATATCAAAACATGCTGGCTGCTGGAGAAGTGAGAGAGCGATTTTCTCCGTGGGAGAATCCCGCTCTTAGTCCTGGCTCTCTCGGAGTGGCGAGACGATCCTGAAGCAGCACCGAGTCCTGGCGGTGGGCATTGTTGACAAAGGTAATGTGCTGTACTACTCTTACGTTCAGAGTGAGAGAGTGAAGCATAGCGAAACCGAAGGGAAGCGGTTGTTTACAATAATAATAACAGTTTTTCAACAAATTTGATCTTGAAATTTTAAAAAGTATTAAGACAATGTATCAAGCATTAAATGCTTGAACAAAAATAACAAAGTCACTGCAAAACTAAGTTAAAACAACATTAACAAAAGACACAAAAATCTCTCAACAAAACAAGCCGTCGAGGAATATCCTGCAAACCGGATCAAAAAACAGCCGCCTTTGGATGGGGCGGCGTGTTTTGGCAATACAGCCGCCTAAAAGGAACGATTTTCCCCATTTTACCCAAGCGCTAGGGCGGCTGGTTTTAAGAAATGTTCATTTTAGAAACAGCGTTTTGGCGGGAGATTGCGATGGCGCGCTTGGAAATTGCAATAATGAAGAGCTGAAAAGAAGTTGTGGCCACGTGGGAGAGTTCCATAAGGATCTGTTTGTGTAGTTTTATACTTATTACACTTGTTTTTTAAAGTTTGTTATGAAATTGTCAATAGATAGTGATAAAACTAGTTTTTCAAAATAATTAATAGTGAAATAAAAAAAAACAGGAAAAAAAATTAATATCAGATAAATACTATACCTGTTTCCGATTTGTGGAACAAAAAACAACATTTTTTTTTTCAGAAAGTGCTCATGACTTTGAACTAAACTGTATAACTCAAAAGTAATGAAAATGCATATGGGACTACTTATAATAACTATTAATCATTTGAAAAAAAAAACACTTAAAATAACGTTCGGGGGCAAACAAGGTTTATTCAAACAACATTCTAAAATTTTAAACGTGTTGCCATATTATGTTTCAAGTTTTAGTAAATCCGAGATGGAAAAGAATTCTTTATATGTTAACTTAAAATTACAATTAGGTCCAAGACTAAGTAAACACTAGGGTGTAATATGATTATCAACTCCCCAAATTCATTATGCGCAAAGTGTTATTTCAAGTTTCATTCATTTTGCACAGTGCGGATTCATAAAAACGTTCTCAAACTTTGGGCAGTTGTTTCGAACCCCAAAAGGAACTGAAAAAATACTTTGCAAGAAAAACGTTTTTGTTATTACACCCTATCAAGCACATTATTCTAATATCAACAAAAAAAGAAGTAAGCTTTGCATGAAGAAACTATTAGATAGTTTTTGTTTGAAAACCCTTTTATAATAGAAATCCAAAAGTTATTAAAAAAATTTTCATTATTTCACAATTTAGTTTGCAAAATTTTAGAGTTCCAACCATTATGCCCCAAAATTTATCGATTCAATCAAAATGGAATCACATGTATTGTTTATTTATAGTTTCAACTAAATTTTTCACATCTACAATGGATCAAAACATACCCAAATCCTGCCTCCGGCTAGATAACAAACTTTTCTAATTAAGCCAACTGCTGTTACAAACCGTGAACAACATAGCATTTAACATGGCCAGAAGCCAAATCACACACCACGTGATTACAACATAGTATTCACCACATAAATACTGAACACGCAGTTCGTTAGACACCCACTCCCAGACATTCCCATCCAGGCTGGATTTTGTCGCCATATCAACTAATCCCTTCGCTGCCGCAAATCCGTAGAAATTGGCAACGTATATCATGAAAGGAAAAAAAAAACTTTAGTTCTGAATAACAGAAAAAAGTCAATCCGGACGGACTACGGCAACTCCTTCCACCGCCTCCACCAAGTTGGCCAATGTCGAGTCCCCGGGCTGTCCACCAAACCGCGCTAATTCCAGCGGCTGCAATCAAATAAATCCCAATTAAATCCGAAAATGCACCGAGAACCACCCACACCGATCCGCTCCGTTCAGCTGCAATTAAGCAATAAATGATGCGGGACAAAAGGGACACCGAACGCCGCTGTCATGGCCACGTCCGCCGGAAGGGTTCCCGATGCTGATAACAAAGGCGCGGGGGTGCGTGCATATTAACACGCTTTCTTTTTGATAGTGGACACACGCGCACACATCCACGTACAGTTGAACACGATTCGCGCACCAGAAACGCGAATCACTCGGACTCGATTCCCACCGGTATAACGGGTCAATATTTATTTATTGAAATTACCGGATTACCAATTCGAACAGTATTTTAATGTTTTGTTTTATTTATTAATCCTGATTTCGGCCACTTTTTCGGGACATTTCGATTGCAAATTATTGAGGCAAACGTGACATTGTTTTGAGCGTACTTGTTTCAGAGAATTGTACTTTTTTCTCTATTTTCTTCTGCTAAACGTTGGATTGTGCACTCAACTGGGAATTTAAATGTTTATTGTTATTAATTCAAAATCTTTTTTTTCTTCTATGGAGCGTAGACAAGCATTTCTGAAAAAAGTTTCGAAAAAATGCGATTTTCTCGACCTGGGAGAAGCAAAAAACATAAATGTTGTCCAATATTGATAGTGCATCTTACAGATACAGTTTTTGTATTGATTCCAAGCGATTTTCGAAAACTTGTTCAAACAAGTGATTTTTGCCTTCCTCACTGAGGAAAGGTTATAAAATCACTCGAAAATTGAACTTCCTTAATACACTTGTTAGATATACCTTCAAGTATACATATCGACTCAGAATCATTTTCTGTGCAAATGGTTGTGGTGATGTGAGTAGACATGACTTTCTTTCCACACGCATATCTCAAAACTGGCTGAGTCGATTTTGGCCGGGTTTGACTTTTTATTACCACTTTGGGGTCTAATAAGACCCTATTCAAAATTATGAAGTTTAGTGAAGTATTTTGAAAGTTATTTTTAGTAAGTTTTTTTCTTAACTTTTTCTTACTTTCGGTAACCCCTTAACTACAAGCAACAATTGTTCCAAAATGGATTATGATGTAACACACAGCTGAAAAGAACTCCAAAACTCTGTTATGTATTCCAAAAGAACTTATTGTATATTGATAATTCACCAATAAAACCGAATTGAATTGAATTGATTTTGAAAGTTATACTATGCAAAAGTTTTTTGTAAACTCAAAAAAGGGTGATTTTTTGCATAACCTCAAAAGGCCAGGACTTTTTGTTTACGTGCGAGAGTCGCACCAGATGCGAAACGCCCGGTTGCCACATTTCTTCATATGAGAGTCTGCATGTTTTCTGGAAAAGTCTGTACCAGATATATTTGTTTTTTACTCATAAACTTATTTTCGTCAGGTCCTTTTCGGTGCTGGAACCTGATTTAGAATCAATTAGGACAACTTAGGAGCTGAATTAATTCGTAAATGTGAGGAAGGCACCAACCACCTAATGGTGGATTAAGAAACGTCAACGGGGTCAAAACCGATTTGGATTATTTGTATTTTCAGTAAATCAATTAGGGGGTTCGAGAAGTATTTCATTATTTTTTCTTGTCTAAGAAAACATTGTTCCTAACATCATGTATTATCATTTAAGAAGTGAGCACCTAAAATTCCTCGACATGACCTCAAAATGGGACAGGCTACTATGCACTAGGCTTAAAAAATTAACGGTCACTGGCTTAGAACCCTATTTTGACAGTGCAATAGGGCCATGGCGTTAAATCGTGCTGCCATCTGGTTTTTTTAAATGCAAGTCGATAAAGTAGTCGGTTTCGATGGAGAAAAAGTGGAAAACGTGGTCTAAAAATAGCGACCACCTCCGTGTACGCACGAGAGCAAGCAGCAGTCAAGTGCTCAGTGCTCCATCGTTTTTTCGATTTTTTTCGCCGTAGTTTACCGTGATTAGCCGCGAGTTTGCTCCACCAGCATGCCAAGGGCCGGCCGTGGCCGTGGCAGTTCGAGTGCGGCCTCGAAAAACCCGCGAAGTTCGTCTACCGGCCGTGTGCAAAAAGGTAAACAAACCAACGCCGTGTCGACCGCCATCGCGCAGGGGAGAGTGAGCGCAGAAGGAATCGACAAAAAGTTACTACATCCCGGATATGTTCCGAGATCACCAGTGCGAACCCGTTCCGGTACTTCCGGTGCCACGACCAGCGGCACATCAACATCCGCCAACATCCCCATCAGGAACGAGTTCCAGATGCTGAGCGACGACGAAGAAAACAACAACAACAACACCGACGGTAGCAGCACTACCGACGACGACGACGACGATGATGGTCGTGCACGGAAAAAAGTGCCGAAGTCAAAAAAGAACAATTCTCCAACGGAACGAAGACCACCTCCAATTTTTGTTGTGGACACTTTGGCGGACGATGTTGACGAGTTGCTGGAAGGCCTCGGATATTGTCTGAAAATCGGTAAGTCGGCAGTGCAAGTGATCACACTGAACAGAAAAGATTTCGACCTGGTGCTTGAAGAACTGAAGCGTAGCAACTTCAACTTCTACACATACGACCCAGAGAAGCCCCCTGTTAAGGTGGTCTTGCAGGGTTACCAAGACCGTCTGATCGCCGACCTGAAGCGACACCTCTCGAACGCGGGAATAAAGCCACGGGAGATAAAAGTGCTCTCGCGAAAGACAACAGTCACGGGTACGCATACCCTGTACCTGTTGTACTTCGACCGCGGCACCGTCAAGATCCAAGACCTGCGGCGGATTAAGACGTTGGACGGTTTTTGGGTAAACTGGCGGTTTTACACCAAGAACCCGACGGACGTAGCGCAATGCCACCGTTGCCAGAAATTCGGCCACGGCTCGCGGAACTGCAATCTCCGGCCCCGCTGCGTGAAGTGCGGTGAGTCGCACCTCTCGGAGGCGTGCGCACTGCCACGAAAGGCGGACTTGGGGGACAAGGCAGAACAAACCAAGCCGCGCGTAAAGTGCGCGAACTGTGACGGCAACCATACCGGCAATTACCGCGGATGCGTCGCGCGCAAGGCCTACCTCGAGGAGCAGGAAAAGAGGAAGAAGAAAGCAGCAGCGTCTCACTCTCCTCAGCGAAGTACGAACGCAGCCGTTCCTGCAGCTGGACAGCGTACGGTTCCAGCGGACAACCCAGCGATCCCTCCTGGATGGGGGCGTTCGTTTGCCAGCGTGGTCGCTGCCGGTAGCGGCGATGCGGCCCAGCAAGGAGTCACCGGGGAAGATCTCTTTTCCCTGCCGGAGTTCTTTGCTCTCGCGGGGGAGATGATGACGCGGTTTCGGAGCTGCCGTAACAAGGCGGAGCAATTTCTGGCCCTCGGGGAGCTGATGATCAAGCACATCTATAATTGATTATTTTTGTCTGTGATCTAGTTTTAAGCTTTCTCTCTATCTATCCTTTTCCTATTGCACTTTCTGTAAGTTTTTTGAAAACTTTTTCTTACTCTTGTCTATTCCATAGTTATAAGTAATAATTTTTCGATTGAATAACGATTTAAACACAGCTGAAAGGAACACCAAAACTCTGTTGTGCACCTAAATGAACTCATTGTAACTTGATTATTCACAAATAAAACCGAATTGAATTGAAAAAATAGCGACGCCATCCCCCTATTGGAACCCAGAGAGTAACAATTCGCCTCTAAACCGAAAAAAAAGTTCTCCGATCGGGCTCAAATTTTTTCTTAGGGTTCCTTGGCCAAAATAATTCGACCCGTATGTTTTTGTTTGGCCATTAGGATGACCTACGTCGTGCTAAGGTAATTCGAAAAATTGCAATTTTCGTCATTTTTCGCAAAAACCACTTTTTTAAAAAAATCATATCCGCGTCATTTCATCTGATTTTAGTTGTCTTAGACGCAAAAGAAAGGTGATAAGTTTGGCTATTTGAGAAAAATAGTAAGAAGTTTCAAAAATCTAGCTTAACATTTGAAAAAGTCGTATAAAAACTTAAAATGGCGTTTGACCGTGTCTGAACCAAGGACTCCTCGGAAAATTTCACACAAGATACCAAAAACTTACATTTTTTGCATTTGCAAAGCGGATTCAGTGGCTATTTCTTAACTTAATGTTAACGTGTTAACATTCCATAGGTCGCCTTCCCTAAGGTGTCATGATAAGGTCTAGCTTGTGACGATACACTACCTTCCCTTTACTAAGCAATCGAATCCAGAAGGGAAAAGGTCACTAGGGTACGTTATCCATTAGTGGACCCCTTTCCTATAGTGGACCCTCTGAAGGGTTTTTGATGAAAAATTGAATAGAATCACAGTTTCAAGCGTGTTGTTGTCTACAAATCTTTTATTTGGCATGTTCAGCATCATTTAAAACAATGTTGACTGACATTGAATCGTCCTTTTCACCAAAATAATTGTTTTGAGTTCGACATCTGAAATCAGCCATGGCCACTAGCATTTTCACAACAAAACTGCATTCATATTTTATGATTGAATTAACTATCCAATCATTTTTTGACTGATTATTTAACTTCAGCAAGTCGAAATAATGTAAGTTTAAGGAACTTTACTAAAATATAGCGAAGAACTGCTCATTTTCGAGCAAAAATTAGGAGGGTCCAATATAGGACAACGAAAATCAAAACTTTTCCAAAAGTGGACCCCTGTTAATTTAACCTTCAAAAATGAAGACCCCTGTTAATTTAACCTTCAAAAATGAAGAAAACTGTGTATTTAAGCAAAAGTTTCTCTTAAACATACAATAAATGCTTGTTGTAATCAACCTAAACGCATATTTTTTCAATTATGAGTATAAATATAGCCGTTTTCGTGTTTGTTTGCGCACATACTAGCGTCAGATTCCCGGTGCCGTGCAAAATCGGATCTTTCTAAATTAATCAGAACTCGCGGGTTGTACAAAAAACATTTATTCTTGATTCGTCAGTTATATTTCGCGGTCAGTAGTTGGACGGACTAAATAGTGGACTGTAAACACTAATCTTAGTAAAACTGCGTCTGATTTTGTCTGAACTGGTCAGTAGTACGGTTCGCAGAGCAATGACCAACCGCTAGTCGGTTCCTGCTGGCCAAAGCTACTTATTTGAACCTCAGAACTCCAGGCACTCACTGGATGTTCTGTTTTGTTGTTGTATGTGTTATGCTGTCTGTTTTTGTGTTGCTGTACTAGAGCATAATCTGCACTGGCTCACAAAATCTACTCAGACCTGATCTGGGCGCGTTCATACCGCCCGCCTTGAAATACTTAGTATTTTAATTAAACTCCTACTTGAACCAGTGCCTATGGATTAGTCTACTCTGAATCTGAACAGATCTGATCTGAACAGTCTTGTCTGTGCTGTTAGTGTGTTGTTTTTCACTGTTCTTCTTCTTTTCTTCGACCGTGTTCGGTAAACTGCTACCGCTACTGTTGACGACGATCGCGTCATCCTCCGTCCGTTGTCGCTGCTGTGCGTGACGACTGCGACTGGTTCGCCATCGTCTGGTACTGCGACTGCTGCTGCGTCTGGATACATTTGATGATGCACTGCTGCTTCTGCGACCGTTGATTGTTGCCGAGTGTTCCAGCGCTCTGCACCTTAAATGCCCTAACTCTGGGCAGAGTCGGGATGGCAGTTCCGACCCGTCCGATCAGAACAGCGCCATCCCCGATTGCCTTGTGCTGGAACCTCGCTTCAGCTTCTGGCGTGCTGAATTGCTGGAGATCACCGTCTGTTGTCGTGCTGATCTGTTGTGGTGATCCAGCGCTGTATGTGCGGCATATTTTTGCCGCCCGCCATTCCCACAGCCGTTTGCCGTGGTCCGCTGATCTGTGCGGCTGTCGTGCCGCTCGCCATGATCTGCTTATTCTGCACTCCGGGTATGCAGCTTCCGTCGTCTGCATTTGCAGACTGCTCCGCGCTCGGATGTTCGGGATTGCGGCTTCAGTGCCGCCCGCCGTAGTCAGCTGATTGTGTCGACGACCAGTGTGTCGTCCGTCGTGCTCCGCTGCGTGCGCCGCCCGCCGTTGTCAGTTGTGGCCCTTGAGCCACCGTCGGTTTACTGCTGTTGCTGGACTGTCTCAACAATCCCGTCGTACTTGCGGCCTGTGCGCCGCTCATCGTGATCCGAGTCAGTTTGTCGGTAAATCCGTCGGCCAGTGCGTCGCGCGCCGTGATCTGTGTCGCTGCACCGGGTGTGCAGTCAGTTTCCGCTCGGTTTCTCGTCGGCCGGTGTGCCGCAAGCTCTGTCCGTACGCCGCACTGGATGCGCAGTTGGTATCCGTGCTGATCCGATCAGTTCTTGCTCCTGCTGATGCTTCCCGTGTTGTCCATCTCTCCTGCTACTGTTCCTTGTCTGTGATCTGCTGTCTGACTTCAGGACGTTTGCGTTCTGGATCTGATCAGTGCTGTACAGCTGATACGCACTGAAATGCAAAACCTCCGCGAACGCTCAGAGGAGTTGCAGCTGACTGTTGTACCCAGGACGCTGTGTAAGCTGTGACAACGCCTGGACCTCATATCGCTGAGGCTGCGACCTGTCGTGGCAGGTGGTCTGATGTCCTGAAGTTGGCCAGAAGTGGCCGTCAGAATTGTCCACAATGTGGGGACGTTGTCTCCTTGGAGACGTCAGTAGTGGTCACCAGAGTGTGACCTGGTCCGTAGATGGCAGCCTAGACGCAGTAGACGTAACTACCGGCCACTGCAAATGAATTCAGCGCCTCAAGACGCTGACTGCCGGCTGAGGTGGGACGGTAGTTCCGACCCGTCCGATCGAAACAGCGCCTTCCCTAGTGCTTTGCGGCTGGATCCTCGTCTCTGCAATGGCGCGCAGAGTTGTTGACGGCTGAGCAGATGAAGCGGCTGCTCGCTGAGCTGACGAAGGCAAGGTGCCTCCGATCTGATGAGCTGCGGGGAGACGGTTGAACCCCGAGCTCGACACGACCGAGATCGTGCTGATGATGCTCTGGATCTGGACGATATCGCTGATGCCGTGATGAAAAGTTCTGCTGAACTGTCGGCGGACTGCCGCCGTCTGTAGTCGGAGTCCTTCTCCGGTGCACCAGAAGAATACATGCTTGATTCGCCGTGTGCGCTGAACGACATTTCCACCGGGCCCTGGTGGGTGGTCGCTAACACGCGGCTGAAGTGTCCGTTGCAGCTGAGTCTCCGAGTACTGAAGTCGGATGCGTCGCGCGCTCGCTGACTCGCGACGAATGGAACTGGTCTGTTGGGCTGATGAAGTGCCAGCTTTAAGAACCTGCGGTGTTGTACGGCTGAGCAACTGAATGTTAAAGTAAATTAACAGGTACTTAACTTGGGTTGCTTTTGGGACGGCTGTCTGACCCGTCCGATCACGACGCGCCGCCCCGAAAGGCTTTACTGCTGGCAACCTCCAATCAGCGTGTGGCATGCTGAGTCTGCGGCGACGTGGCTGATCTGTGCCGGCGAACTGTGCTGCAAACGCCGACTGCACCGATGGTTGAACTGGTGTAGAACTTCAGCGATCGTAATCGCCGAACTGAACTGCTGCTCCAACATCACCGAAACAGCCACACCAAGGTCTGCACATGCCCTCCTCCGCATCTGTGCCGAACAGCTGTCGCGAGATGCACCGCAAAGTGCATCACTGCACGCAGATTCGGCCAAAACCATTCCGGGCTCAACACTCACACCCGCTGTGGACGCCCTTGGCGACGTCCCTGTGTTTTTCTGCTGACGGGGTGCAGTGCACAGAAAAACACACTGCAGCTGATCGGGTGTGTGGGGCTTTTCACAGGGCGAGCAACACATCACTAGCAACGATTCGTTGCACTGGCTGGCCAGGATCACTGGCACCGGACCGAAACAGTTCTTCAACGGCGGTCGGATCGAACCTTCACTGCACTGTTTTCGTCCGTAAACTTCTTCAGTTGCACTGGGACGGACATCCTTTCTTCAGCGATTTTTCTCGCAACCGAACGTCACCGCCGAGCAGTATTCTCGACAGTAACCGCATCCCAGCGACCGTGTCCGACGGAACCGATCTTCACCGTCGCGGATCGCACTGATTTGCCACCGACAAACACAAAATTCGATCGCGCACCGACTTTTTCGCGACCAAATCGAACTGAACAGCACCGCCGAGCTGTTTTGCTACCGAAACTGCATCGAACTGCAGCAGAACCGATTTCGCGATCGATACCGAATTCGCGATCAAAACAAACCGAGAAACGTCATCGGTTGTTTGACTTTCGACAGGTCTGCGCACATCTGTCACTGCACGAGTTGCTCAGTAGCTCACTTTCTTCGCAGACTTTTTGCCACATCGTTGCAAGTGTGAGCACCGACTTGCATGCGATGGGCACGGACTTCTTTTCCACTTCACTGTTGTTCACCACCATTTTCCTTCTGCAGCACGGTTTTCACGACGTATTTTTCACGGCGTAGTCGGACATAAAATGGTGGGACCGCCATTCGGATTTTAGGCACACGATTTTCTGGCGGAATTTCACGGCACTTTGCGGACGGTTCGTGTGCAGACTTTTGCCAAACCGACGGCAGATTTTGGTTTGGCCACCGAACTGAAACTGAGCAACTGTTTTTGGAAGTTTAACTGGACAGAACGGAACTGTCAGGTGCAAAATGTTTACAAAAATGCACTGCACGCGCACTGAACGGAACGATATCGCGAGTTTTCGGCGGTTTTTCCTCGGGAAAGTGGTTTTCTGCGGCGGGTTTCCAGGTACTGCAGTGCGCGATGGCCACAGCGAGTCCGGCGCCATGCTGTACTGCGGCGGATGATGGCGGAATCTTCTTCTCCGTGAATTCCAGCTGGAGATTGTTCTGCGCCGACTTCAACGCCATCGCGATGCACAACGAACACAACTGAACTGTCCTTTTTCTGATCGATTTGCAGGCACCAGGGGAACCGGAACCTTACGGATCCGGTTCGAAGGACCAAAATATGTTTGCGCACATACTAGCGTCAGATTCCCGGTGCCGTGCAAAATCGGATCTTTCTAAATTAATCAGAACTCGCGGGTTGTACAAAAAACATTTATTCTTGATTCGTCAGTTATATTTCGCGGTCAGTAGTTGGACGGACTAAATAGTGGACTGTAAACACTAATCTTAGTAAAACTGCGTCTGATTTTGTCTGAACTGGTCAGTAGTACGGTTCGCAGAGCAATGACCAACCGCTAGTCGGTTCCTGCTGGCCAAAGCTACTTATTTGAACCTCAGAACTCCAGGCACTCACTGGATGTTCTGTTTTGTTGTTGTATGTGTTATGCTGTCTGTTTTTGTGTTGCTGTACTAGAGCATAATCTGCACTGGCTCACAAAATCTACTCAGACCTGATCTGGGCGCGATCAGTGTTAAAAGTACCAAAAATGCTGAAGCCGTAAGAATTTTAAAAATAAATCAAAACTATAGTTAATTGTTCTTAACTGAAGCATCATAATTGCAGTTTGAAATGATTTTTTATAATAATAAATCAATAACTTGTTTAAAAAAACGATATTAAAGTATTACAACAACTGCTAATAATGTTTCAGAGATGGCGAAAAAGATTCCACTTGGTGCAGGTGGGATTTGAACCCAACAACTGATCAACGGTACTGATCCGCGTTACCAATATGCTACTGCGACCGGTGACAAATTTGTTATCTATTGGTGTACAGCACAATCGAATGTCGCGTATTGGATTTCAAAGCTTTCCCATACCAATTGTTTCTCTTTCTATCCTTCTCTTCCACACTACCGTCGTTGCTATTGTATCTCAAATTCTCGCTGAGAAGAGTCTATTTATAGAACTAACTTTGTATTCTACGCCTTCGACATTAAATCAATAACAAAACATTTTTTTTAAATAAACGTGCGTGGTTTTATCATCAACTGTAAACACATCTATTGTTTAGTTTCGGTCAACCATTTATGTAATTAATATGGAAAAATTTGCATCAAAATTACTTTTTTCAATTATTTTTATTTTTACAGTAGTTTTTGAAACATTTTCTCTGATCTTTTTCGGAAATAAATGTGTTCACCCAAAGGAAAAATATATCTCAAAATCTGCAACAGTGGATTTGCTGCAAAAAATGTCATATTTTATAACATTTTTTGCAGCAAGCCCCTAGATCATTTTTGCCCGCGTGTAAACATTTCAGCGATCTGCAGCTCTCACCAACACATATAACGCTGGCCCGTCCCCGAGCAACACTTCAAAGAGAAGCATATGTTGGTGCTCTTTCACACACTTTTCATCAAGCGTCCATGGCGCGGTGGTAGCGTGTCGGATCAATAACCAAGAAGTTAGCGGTTCAATCCTCGTTCTGTCAAGGGTTTTTTTTGTGAAATACAACCAAAAAGCCGTCGGTAATGTCGATAATTATCGGTAACGGGCAAAAATGTCATACTCCTATATCGCAAAAAATGCATGAGGACTAGCCTGTCCCATTTTGAGGTCATGTCGAGGAATTTCAGGTGCTCACTTCTTAAATGATAGATTATGATGTTAGGAACAATGTTTTCTTAGACAAGAAAAAATAATAAAATACTTTCTCGCACCCCCTACTCGATTTACTAAAAAAAGTCACTTTTTTGAACAAATTTTCTAAAATCGCTTGGAATCAATACAAAAACTGCTTCGATCAGGTGTGTATTATCGTCAAACGATAGGTTTTTGTCCATAGATTAAGATGCACTATCAATATTGGACCAAAATTTAAGTTTTTGGACTCTCCCAGGCGGATTTGTGTCGAAAAAATCGCATTTTTTCGAAACTTTTTTCAGAAATGTTCATTTAATTTAGGGTAGCCTATTTTTCCCAGTAAAACCAATACATGCAGCTTGTAGGAAATTTCATGGCGAACATTTTTCCTTCTGAGAAAATCCAATTTCGACACTCCAGAGCCGAGATATTTGTGTTTTAGTAAGGAAAAAAGAGGCAATTTTCAAAATTTCTCAAAATTTAGAAGCAAGGCCTACTAATTACACGATGTAGCAAGCATATGTCTCAAAGGTCAGGGTATGCTTTTTTATAGTAATTTTGGCCGCTGAATCCGAATCTGAAATCAAATTTCGTGTAAACAGTGATGTTTTGGAGCTACACCCTTTCGGAATGTTATTTGCGTGTTTATGAGGCAGTTTTTGTAAATATTGCTCGGTTTGTTCTAGAGGTCGTATCGAGGTGCTCCGATTTGGATGAAACTTTCAGCGTTTGTTTGTCTATACATGAGATGAACTCATGCCAAATATGAGCCTCTACGACAAAGGGAAGTGGGGTAAAACGGGCATTGAAGTTCGAGGTCCAAAAAACATAAAAAATCTTAAAATTGCTCGCATTTTAGTAAAACTTCATCAATTCCAACTCTCTTTGATGCATTCGAAAGGTCTTTTGAAGCACTTCAAAATGAATGAGGATTGGTTTAACATTTTCTCATAGCTTTTGCAAATTACTGTTAGAAATGGTTTTTTTTAAACCTCAATATCTTTTTGCAACAGTCAGCAACACCCATACTCTTTTAGTTCAAAAGTTAGGGAGTTTCATGGACTATAAGCCTACGGTAATAACTTTTTGGCCAATCGCAGTTTTCCTCATAGTTTTTCGATTTTTCTAGAACAAACATTTTACAACGTTAGTTATTGTCCCATAGCGGCTGTTTTTAGTCTAACTTTTGTCATATTCGAAATCCTCGGAAAATTCAAACTTCAATGCCCGTTTTTACCCCACTTCCCTTTGTCGTAGAGGCTCATATTTGGCATGAGTTCATCTCATGTATAGACAAACAAACGCTGAAAGTTTCATCCAAATCGGAGCACCTCGATACGACCTCTAGAACAAACCGAGCAATATTTACAAAAACTGCCTCTTAAACACGCAAATAACATTCCAAAAGGGTGTAGCTCCAAAACATCACTGTTTACACGAAATTTGATTTCAGATTCGGATTCAGCGGCCAAAATTACTATAAAAAAGCATACCCTGACCTTTGAGACATATGCTTGCTACATCGTGTAATTAGTAGGCCTTGCTTCGGAATTTTGAGAAATTTTGAAAATTGCCACTTTTTTCCTCACTAAAACTCAAATATCTCGGCTCTGGAGTGTCGAAATTGGATTTTCTCAGAAGGAAAAATGTTCGCCATGAAATTTCCTACAAGCTGCATGTATTGGTTTTACTGGGAAAAATAGGCTACCCTAAATTAAATGAACATTTCTGAAAAAAGTTTCGAAAAAATGCGATTTTTTCGACACAAATCCGCCTGGGAGAGTCCAAAAACTTAAATTTTGGTCCAATATTGATAGTGCATCTTAATCTATGGACAAAAACCTATCGTTTGAAGATAATACACACCTGATCGAAGCAGTTTTTGTATTGATTCCAAGCGATTTTAGAAAATTTGTTCAAAAAAGTGACTTTTTTTAGTAAATTGACTAGGGGGTGCGAGAAAGTATTTTATTATTTTTTCTTGTCTAAGAAAACATTGTTCCTAACATCATAATCTATCATTTAAGAAGTGAGCACCTGAAATTCCTCGACATGACCTCAAAATGGGACAGGCTAATGAGGACAGATTTCATAGGGACGTGGCGTTACATCGTGCTGCCACCTGGTTTTTTTAAGCGCAAGAGTGTAAAAGTGCTGAGTCATCGTCTAAAAATAGACGGCGTCCTATCTCGCCCAGCAAAATGAAGTCGATAAAGTAGTCGGTTTCGATGAGCAAAAGTGGAAAATGTGGTCTAAAAATAGCGACGCCATCCCCCTATGCAGATTCTGATATACTTTCATGCCGCCATGCATCACAATCATGCGACTGCCAGTTGGGTGTTTAAATGTCTGTTAGGATTTTTCGTTCTTTAAAGCCAAATTTGTTAACAAAACATATTTGTGTATGATGAAAAGTGAGCAAAATCCATCTTTTATTCATTATATCTATCATTAGACCTACACCATGCATCAAAACATCAAATATCGGTTAAATTTGGTATAAAAATAAAAGTTTGCCTATAGTGGACCCGGGTCCACAATCGAATTATGGACCCGGGTCCACTATAGGAAAAGGGGGTCCATGACAGGCAAAATGGCTATTTTTCTGCTCAAAAACAATAACTGATGAAACAAATAGTCAAAATTGTTCAAAAGACGTCAGATTTCATTGTTTTGTACAAAGGGTTATGAAAAAGTGCTTAAAATATTGAAAATTTGTGAAAAATGTGCTTCGGCTCTACTAGGGGGTCCACTAATGGTTAAAATACCCTAGTTGTGTTTGTCCGAGCCGGGATTTACACCCCGATCTACCCGCTTACGAGGCGGAAGCGTTACCACTGGGCTACGTGGTTCTCGTTTCAATTCGGAAAGACTATCCACTTGGTCTTTAACTTTTGTTGTAGCAAATAGAAACAAAACATCCACTTTTTAAGTGCAATCGTGCTTCTTAATCTTAATGTAGAAGGCAAATAACAAAGTATTTTCCTATTCTTTGTGAAACTCGTTAAACACTATTTGCTATTTTTTCCTAATTTCCACCAGTCCAACCACACCGCGCCGAATAAATCGCGCGGCACCACGTCGTACACGAACGCGTACGCGGAATAAAACTAATTGAAGTAAATTAGAGAGAAGGTCGTACCCCGATGATGACCGCCAGTTCATCGCCGTCGATTGCGGAACAGCAGCCAGCAGTGGGACTAATTAGCACCCACGCGAAAAGTTGGTGGGGTGAAACCGTTCTAGATTTAACTACGTTGTTTTTTCCCGCCAGTGAAATATCGCTTATTGAATCCGAGGATTAATTGTTACGGCTTCTGACTCACAATCAGAATGTTCAGGGATCAAATCCCGGTCGGTACATTTGAAATTTGGAATCAGGAATTTGAACTTTGAATATGAACAAAAAAAACGAAACTGAATCAGGTGGGATTCGAACTCACACCGTTGGATTGACAGTTTGGGACGCTATGCAGTCGAACATCACTCTTGCAGCGTATTGCTCCGTAGTGTTGAAACATGTTATCTTCTCATATTAAATACGCGCTGGTCCCTGACTTGCCTGAGGGGACTGGAAGTCTAAATATAGATCGAGAATCCTTCAGATACTTGCTTCTATGTTTAGGCGCGGCCGAACAATGTGCCCAGCGACCCTCGGAATTGGACCTCAAGGAGCTGAAATGGGTCGTGAAATATCGCTTATTGAAAGGTAATTTTATTGCAAAAACATCAACAAACACAATTATGTCACACTATTCACGTGGCGATCACTCGTAAAGTGAGTGAACACACGTTTACACTATCAGCTAGTACAGACAAAAAATATCAGCTTGGTACACTTTGTAATCAGTTCCGTCGTGCCATCAAACGGCCATAAACTTTAACTCGTCTCAGTACTCGTTGGACGCCGGAAATTGCGCCAGTATGACCGGGACGTACTCGTCAAACTGGGCGATGAAAAAGTTGCCGGCTATCGGATGACCAAGACTGTAGCGGCGGGCAAAGTCACGCGTCGAAAAGCACAGCCGGGGTGTTCGATTTCTGCGAAAAATACGAACAGAGGGATATGAAAGGAAACTATTCCCCACAGTGAGAGTGCGATGGATGTTCGTTTGGCCTACTTTCGGGAGACTCGTGGCACTTCTGAGTAATCATTCCTGCAGTACTGCTGATACAAAAGGAAGATGTACCGATGGAAGCCTGTTCCCGAGCGAGGAAACGTCGGCAGATACTCGAACAGGACTTCGCCTTGCTCAACGTGCTTGCCGGGAATGTTGCCCACAATCCAGTGAGCAAACTCCCGGTTCAATGGCTCCGTACGGCTCGGTGAATCTGGATCTATCATAATTAGCGTGTAGAACAAGATAGGATCGGCACACCATTCAACTTTGGGCTCGATACGGACCTCGGCCGGCGATAGCTCCTTTCCAGCGTCCACCAGTTTCTTGGACCGGTAGACAACCTGTGAAAACGGCACCCATTTAAAACTCTTTCTAAAATCTTCTTCTCCCGCACACCGTACTGACCTTGGCAAACACCAGCGGAGCACGATCAATCAACACCGGAACGATGTCGTGCTCTTTGAACATCTGATTGATGTCGGCTTCCATTACGCTGCTGCTGCTGGAACACAATCCGGCGTTGTTACACGACCGATTAACTGCACTAGACTGCAAGTCGACCTAGCAGATCATCAAACGACCTGAGTCCAGGCTCAGGCTGAATCCAAGCACGGTTTGTTTTGTTTGCGTGGTAAATACAAAGTCACACACACACACACTCATTCCCACGAAGCCTTTCGAGACAGTCGCGAGCTAATCGGGAGTTTTTGTTGTTGTTGATAACGCGTCGCGATACGGTTGAGGAAGAGCCGAAGTTGCTCAGAGCAGTGGACGCGGCAAGCCTTCATACCAAAAACTAGTTCTAGCTGGATTGTCTACTTGTCTGTGGAGTATGAGCCCCGAAGTGGCTGCACTACACTTTGCAAACGGAAACAAAGTTGGTTTCAAGTAAAGAAGAAAACGTAACGCAAACCGTCGTCGGAAGAGCTAAAGGTCAATCCAAAGTGAGTACGCTGACCATCGAGCAGTTGATACGCTGGAATTGTGCAGTTAACTTCAATGGAAATATCAAGGCTTTAAAAACTTTTCGTGACTGACTATTAAAATTTTTACGGAAGCAAAAATAATCTTTCTTTGAGAAAAAACATCAAATCGTCGTGACCATCTACAACCTTACCCCGCCTTTAGATGGGCTTCGATCGGAAAAATTGCCAAAAATCAAATTTTCTACCAATTTTTGATCTTTAAAAATCTTTGTAAAGAAGAACTCCTAAAATTTGTAAAAAAATTAGGGTTGGAAGTTTGACTTGTTTTATGTGACTTTGACAATGTTTTTAAAAATGTCATTTTTTTAGGGGTCAACTTTGGATGTGTTTGTTACTAACACTTCCTATATTTTAAGCAAAAATAAGTTTGCAGTATTTTTTTAGTGTACCAGACTATGACTCTACTTATTTTTCTACAATTTAAATGACAATGGTGCCATTCTATAGCAGAAAATGTAAAAAAAAAAATAGTAACAAATTGAAAAAGTGACTGTAAAAACATAAAAAAAATAGATAGGCAAAATGTAATGATAGGAGGTGATAGAATATGCCAAATACTACCAAAAACAAACATAAACTAAACAAGATAAATGCAAATTAAAATATTAAAATAAAACAAGAAAAACATAAAACAAGCGAAGTGAAGTTTATCGTGGAACAAAAGTTGCTAAAACTGACCTTCTGAACAAGGGAAAAATAAAAATTTTCGAAAAATAAATTTGGGCCGTAGAGGGTTACGTCTTAGGTACCTTTTGACCTTCACAGATCCCTAAAATTCGATTTCAATCCTGAAGTTCAACAAAATCCGGTAAAACTCCGTGCATCGTTATGAAACATGTTTCGACCTGAAAATTGCTGCAAGTGCGACAACTCGCCAAAGAAATTTTAGTCAGAAAGCGTTTGACAAAAAAGTGTCCACGTGGTTTACGGATGATTCCGCTCTAGTTTTTGTTTATTCAAGGTCAAACATAAAATCGTTTTATTTCGGAACGTCAAAAAGCGACGAACGGTAATATGTTAATATGATCAATATACGTAGCTGATTTAGCAAAGTAGCACAAACTTGCTTTGCAATGATGCAACATTGCGTTTTTTAGCTGGCAATCATTGGAGCACACCATCACATGGCTCATTCCATCTGGAGCGGAACAGCATTTGAAAATTACCCTCTCCGATCCTGCTCAAATTTGGCAGGGCTGTTGATACCATCAAAACTTGCAAGAAAAAAACTTTAAAATTCAATATCTCTGGAACGAAACATTTCGTGATTCTTATGTAAAATTGGCCGGGGAATACGATGGTGAGGTCAAATAAAAAAAAATAAGCTGAATTGTTTTGAGAAACAGCCATTTAAAGTTTTCAATTGCGCAACACAGGTAGGAAAAATAAAGTTTATCGAAATTTTGATCACGGAAATGGATTCCTTCCGATTTCCTTCAAAATTGAGCTTAAGACCGACCTTCTAAGATTTGTGGTTCCAGAGATATCGCCTTTTGAAAATAGGGGTTTCGCTCAAAAAACGCCAAAAAGTCGATTTTTTGGGGAAGTACAAAAGTGGAGGGGGTGGTCCGATTTGGATGAAATTCGGGATTCTCGCATGTTTTGATGGCATCAACAGCCCTGCCAAATTTGAGCAGGATCGGAGAGGGTAATTTTAAAATTTGCATTTTTTCGTGCACGGTTGAGATGGAATGACCCACATGTGATTGAACTACCAAAAATCGAGCGAATATTATTACCAAAATTTCTATTTATGACTGTCCGTTTTGCTGAAGCTTTTTTTTACAAGTTTACACACATTTAAAGCTGGGTCCGATGGTGTATTGATTAGCGTGGTTGCCTCTATAGATAAACCAGGATAAACCTAGTTGGCTTGGGTTCGATTTCAGTCGGCTCCGGTGGCATTTTTCGAGACGTGATCAGACGCCTTCCGTCGGATGGAGAAGGAAATGTTGGACCCGGCCTAAACATAGAGGTCGGGTCGTTAACTCCTGTCTCCGTAAAGTTGCTGGTCGGCAGGTGGACTCACAATTCAATGATCGCCTGTTCGAATCTCGCAATGGATGGGAGCATAGGTGTAAAAAGAGGTTTGAATTGCCTCACCGCTCCAAACCTTCGGAAACCTGGTTTCAAGTAGGAATCTCGCAATTGAGAACGCCAAGGTAATGCTGGTGAGCGAACAATTTGACATATTAATACATAAAACAACAAGCCGAACAGGAAATTAATACATACATTAATACATAAAACAACAAGCCGAACCATCAAACTCAATTTTAGCCATTTCACAGTCGTCAAAGGCAGGCGAAAATTGCTTCCCGCACATCATCAATGATGTATGAACGTGTGGAAAATTCGAAATCGTTTTGCTACTGCCGGACTGACCCTACCCCCTTTCAGCCCCAATAAGTATCGCCAAAATTCACAACCCCCCTCAAATTCTGCTGGAGGTGAGCAGAGCGGCTTTGATGATTGCGTCCGCACCAAGTGGTATGGTATCTTCACTAGATGCTCTCAATACTGTGTAGCAATTTGTTTCCGGTTAGGTTATGATAAATCGTTTGCTCAATTTCTCGAATGATTGTTGTCGAACGGGGTTTGTTATGTTTGCCGCCACCGCGTCCGAGGCCGTACCTGGATACCTGTGTTCTCGCGGTTTGCCTCCATTTATTGATACATTGCTGATCTGGGACTAGGCGTAAGGTGAGGTGGCGTACACTGTGCGGGGTCCCAAAATACGGTGCATAATAAATCAAATTTCTACCAGGCAGGCCGGCACAACGTGAGAAGATGAGGCACGCGCAACGGACCGACAATCATAACACTTGGTAATTGATATTCATTATGATCGCAACCATCCGGCCAGACCAGGGGTGATTTGTGTGAATTATGTCTGTCTGTGAGTCAACGACGATGGGTGGTTTATTGAGGGAAATGATGTATTCATTGAACTGCAATATTATTGTTTGTTAGTGTTTGCCATTTAATATCTGTTGTTTTGCTTCGGGAACTGATTGGATATATTTAGAGTATAATGGACAAATGATAAAATGTCTCAAAATTAACTGTGATATTAAAGATAAGAGAATAGATAATCCTGACGAAGGTTAAGGATATCGAATGGGAATACTTCCTCTTTCCTGTATCAGTGCAGTTTTTCTGCTGTAAATGTACTTTGAATAAATCTGATATCAGCTTTTTTTAATTACCTTAAAAGCTTTCGTGAAATCAAGTATTCATTTGTCTGTATTCGGTAGACCATCTCTGATTGCCAGGACAACATATCATTGCAATTTTTATCGTGTACAAAGCAAAAGCACACATATAGTTTAAACATCATCAGAACAATTATTTGCTCACAACAAAAAAAACACAACACCTCTGAATGCCGAATGAGATCCTCGTCAATGAATCACGAACAACTCTCTCTCTACGCAGAAAGAAAAACAACAAAATATGTGTGTGTTTTTGTGTTTGCACAAATGGAAGGGCACAAAAAAAGAGTACGCACACATCTCATCGCATATTAAATTTATGCATCATGACGAATAAATATGTGAAGTGCACCACGTGTGATGCACTGCTGGCCCACCAACACCCCAAACCACTACCGCAGAATCAGTGACAGAACGAGCAAGCAAATGTAAACCAACTATGCGGTTGGGTACTACAGCAGCGCCGGGGAAAAATGCACAATTTTCCACAACTGTCGTGTAGAATGCATAAAATTTCCACGAGCTTTTTTTTATGTGTGTGTGTGCACACCCCTCAAAAGATACATCTCATCAGCTGAATAAATATTATGCGCCGCGCACTGCACGTGGTGGACACGGGCAAGTGCATTATTTCAACATATGTTTTCTCTTTTTTCAGTTATGCAGTATTTTCCAGCATGAATGAGCATCAATACAGAAGATGAATGATTGCATTTGGCCATTTAAGCGTTGACACGTTTGAAACCTGAAAAACAGAAATTTGGCCACTTACCTCCGGAATGCGATGCACTGGTGAAATGCTAATAAAATTCCTAGCTGCACACTTGTTAAAACTAAACGGAATCCATCAGAAACGAATCATATCTTTCACTCCCAGAGACTCGCAGAAATATGCTTCATAATTCACTTTTTATGCACTACAAACAGAAGCTGCAACATTTCGCCGTTGTTGTTATGTACTATGAATATTTTTTTTCCTCGCACAGGAGCTTTGTCTTTTCAAACAAATCTGCATCAGCTGGAACTTGGCAATGATGATGATGATGAAAACCAACACCGGAACGACGACGACGACGACGAATGAAGAAGCTTCATTTCAGACGGAAGCTTTTTGCAATTCACTTTATCGTTTGCACGTTTTTATTTGCCCTCTTTTTCAAATTTATTCTCACGAGCTAGTTTTGATATGAATGCTGCTGCCAAAATGATGATAAAATGGAATCGTTAGCTGATCTGGAATGAGACGGAGAGAAGAAAAAAAGAATAAATAGCTGTTGGTTCACAAAAAGAACAATTCATTTAAGATTGTTTGTGAGAAATAATAAATATTTTGGATTTGCATGATTATCACCGAAAAGGTTCATTATCGGCTATTCACAATACTTAACTGAATTTTGTTGTTATGCTTTCCTAATGAAAACCTTCATGTATACCTATCGACTCAAATGAAAAAAACTAATCATATATGTAATCCAAGCTGGAGACTTTTGATTCGATTCAAGGTAGAACAGATGTTAACAGTTATGTCCAGACTGGATAATCGATTATACAAAGTTCAAAGAAACATTAAATAACTATATTTCTAACGTCGAATTCGAGTTCTTAGTTCCCAAATATGTGAAATTGTACTGGTTCTTGCCTGTTTCATTACCAAATAAATATTCCTAATAGTCCATCGCCGCCATCTTAACCCTCTACAACCCAACCCCGCCTTTAGACGGGCTTCGATTTAAAAAATCGCCAAAAACCAATTTTCAACCAATTTTTGATCTTTAAAAAGCATTGGAAAGAAAAAATCTTAAAATTTTAGAACATTTATGGGTTGGAAGTTTTACTTGTTTTATGTGACTTTGCCAATGTTTTTAAAAATGTCATTTTTTTAGAGATCAACTTTGGCTGTGTTTTTTACTAACATTTCCTATATTTTAAGGTAAAAAGAATATGCAGTAATTTTTCTAGAGTCCCAAACTATGCCTCTAAACATTTTTTGGCAATTTTAATGATAATGGTGCCATTTTATAGCAGAAAATGTGAAAAACAAGCAAAAAAATGAAAAAGTGACTGTAAAAACATGAAAAATTAGATAGGCAAAATTTAATGACAGAAGGTGGTAGAATAGGCCAAATACTACCAAAAACAAACATAAACTAAACAAGATAAATGCAAATTAAAATACTTAAAAAATGAAACAAGAAAAACATAAAACAAGAGAAGTAATGTTTTTCGTAGAACAAAAGTTGCTCGAAATGGCCTCCTGAACAAAGGAAAAATAAAAATCTCCGAAAAAAAATTTGGGCAGTAGAGGGTTGATAGAGAGAGTTGTGGCGCTATAACCACGGCGTGGAAATACAGAAAAAAGAAAATGTAATAGAAGGATGCTTCCAAAACCGAATAAAAGGATGCTTCTCAAAACCGTGAGTTGAAAACATAATTTTTAATTAAAAATTTAAGCTTGTTTTTTTAAGCTATATTACAATGTTTGTTTTTTATCATTTTCACGTATAAATAAATGAACACTTTATTCAATTCAATTCATTCAAGCATAAACTCTGAGTTTTTTTTTTTGCTTGTCACAAATAATATGATTTCATAAATTTGAAAACTATTTTTGTCAAAAAGTACATAAAGTCCACAGGACTCCTAAGAGTGTTGTTGCAAAATTATATATACGTCTGATAAATCAGTGTTTAAATATATCTACCAGACACAGTAAAAATTACTAAAAGTATTCATATTCAGCAGTGTGAACAGTCACACCACTCTCAGAAATGTGTTCTTATTAAGTTAAGGGTGGCCACTGGCCATAAACGACTTTATTTTCCAACACGCATATTTGAACCAAAAAATTTGAAAGACATATTCAGCAATTCCATTTGAAAAGGGCACAAATCGAAAAAGAAAGTTTTTCGATTTGGCTCAAAATGTTGATGGGGGTTCTGTGGCCAAAATAATTAGACCCGTATTTTTTTGTTTGTTGTTTTAACCAATTTTAGTTATCTTAGATGCAAATGAAAGGTGGTTAGTTGGACTTTCAAGGAAAAATAATTTGAAAAATTTCGACTTTTTCAAATGTTTGGCTAGTTTTTTCGGTCCTCAAATGAATGAAAAGTTGATTATTATTTCTGAATTGCTCTCTTCATCTAAAAAAAAATTAGTAAATTATACCGAAATGCCACCCCAAACCAAATCTTCCAAGAAAAAAAAAATATAAAAAAAGAAATGCAACGTGCACCCCAGCAATGACTGGCAATGAGCTTAAAAACAAACAAAGCGAAAAAGTTTGTCGCAAAAAGACAAATTCGTGTTAATTCTTTGTGACATGCCCTGACAAAAGTACTTAGCGAATGCGGTGCGGGTGCATAATTATGAAAACGTGACAATGGCGGCGAAAGGTTGGCAAATAATCCTCACCCTGGAGGAAAAAGCCAAAATAAAACTTCAAATGGAGGGCGTGCTCAGTAATGAGTAGGAGAAAATTTCTGTTTGTCAGCGTAAATTTTTTCAAAAAATGTGTTTTAAAGAATTTTAATTAAACTTTAAAAAATATTTTTAAAGATCGATTCCACTTCTATAATTTAAGCATTTTATGAAATATGAAGTGCTTCATTTAAAAAATTTCCCGCGGGAATTGAAAATGTGTGACCAAGAATGCAAAAAAAAAAATCCATAGCAACACATCACCAGAGCAACAACCTGACACCAAACGCGGGAGCTTTTAATCTAGGGAGAGTTGGACGAATAACAGAATCATCGGTGCTGAAAATTGTGTTTGCTCGTCTTAACGTTAGCTCGTTTTTTGTTTGCCTTGGATTTACTATTTCCCCTCTTCTTTTAATTTCAGCAAATCCGCGCATTTAACTGCTGATGGGTTTGGTTACATGATGCAGAAAGTGAATTTACAGTTTGGTGATGTAAATTTGGACAATTGTTTTCTTCGTTATATTTATTCGTTAAAATAGTATTTTAATGACACTTGAATACTGCATTTTAGAACAAAAAAATAAAATACATTATTTCCCAAAATGCGTCATTTTTATCAAGTAAGGAAGCAATTCCAGCTCAGAGAATACCACACTGTTGCCATCGCTGCATAATTGTGCAAGTCCAGCGCAAGCTCGCAAACTCACTTGGTACTTCCGGCGAAAGAGATTTTCCGCCGTTGTTAACATCAACAACACCAACTCGGAAAATATGTCACTTTGTAATTTTCCATCGAATCAACCAGTTCTCTGTTGCATCCTCCCCTTACCCATTTGCCATTTTTTGGTTGGCAGGACATCGCGCTATTTCTTTTTTTTTTCCCCCGAACTTTTCTCTGTTCAGATGAGCGCAGAATGAGCTCGTGCGCTTTGCCTAACGAGTTTCGCAATTAATGTCGAAATGAGTTATGAGCTGCGCGGTGCAATTGTGTAACACCGGAATCAAGTCATGCGGGTGAGGGGTTGGGGGAAGTTCTATTTACGGTCCAATTCATCCTGCGGTATGCGGTGCCAGATGACGTTTCCAGAAGTGGTGAAATAATTTGGTACAAGATGCTGCAAGCAGTTTTATAGTTTAGCTAGGAGATAGATATGTTTGTTCATGCTGTTGAAAGGAGAAAATAAATCTCACAATTGAATAAAACATGCCCCTGATCCATTTTAGGATATTTCTTGTCAGAGAGACTTTGATGATGTCAAACCACCCAACAGGGCAATTCGGCCAAATCAAAAATACTAGTATGCAAAAAATATCTACCAAATTAATACACATGTCTACTTCGAAGGATTTTTAGTCTACCTCAACAGTTCAATAAGTAGAATTGCCCTGCCAAAAAATCTACCCCTTAGATTCTTTGAAAAAGACCCAAAACAGGGTCGAAACGAAAAAAAAAGAAGAAAAAAAATTAGTGTTTTGTTTTTCCCTAAAAGACCAAAGTCAACCAAACCTAGCCTCAAAAGTCTATTGAAACAGTCGATTAAATTAAAGGACAATTAATTTACATTTATAGAAGGAGTTGTTGAATGCATTGTTTCAATTTTATTGCGGACTGATTTTTAAATATGTACCCAAGTAACCGCGAGGCACTAAATAGCGGCATTAAATCAGCCACGGCGTGTTTTCTAGAACAACCTTATCAGGAAAAAATAGTCATCGCTACTTTCAATTGTGTCTTATAGGAAATTTTCTCAGCTTTCCAATGCTTCTAAGAGCGAAATGTTTCATCGGGAAATTTCTGAGATATCTCTATTTTAAGATTTTTGGGTTTAAATTCCTTTATTATTTTTGGAAACTTTATACTAACAGTTCAGAAAACTTATCAAATGATGTTTTTCATGAGTCATTTACTCATCAAAATATTTGCACATTTTGATGAGTAAGACAAGAAACAATTTTTTAGAAGGTTGCAAACCGCTAAACATTTTGAAAATTATGTTTTGTTTAAGTTTTTGAATATATGGGATTTATTCAGAAATTAAAATCATAAAACAGTGTAAAAATATATTTTTTACAAGAATTATTTGATAATTACATATTTTTTGTGTAGAAATGTCACGTGTCTACTCTGATTTAGCTTGTTCAACCGAAACTTTGGCAGGTTTGTGATTGTTAATGGTATTATTGAATTTTAATGAATAAATTTGATATTTTCTTAAGCAAACATTAACCAGGAACATAAATACAAATATGATTTCAAATCGAAACTGTACTACATATTACTGTAGCAAGCTTCAAAAGTCATATTTTCAATAAAGATAAATTTTATAAAATGTTTTCTGTTGAAAATGCACTTAAAAGTAGCAATAAAACTCGAGTTTTCCAATTCAGAATGCTGAAAACACCGTCACAAACATTTTTTTTTTTTGTTTGAACAAAAATTAAATAATATTTTAACAACAAAAAATCAAACAGAAACTTTCTTTCAAAATTATTTGAACAAAAATCAAGACATATATATTTTTTTAAAGATGAGATTGAAGATGAGAGTCTTAAATATATACTTCTAAAATATTGCTAATTCCTTGATCATTTAATACAAAAAAAAACTAAAACAATCATTTCATACTAATGAAAAGTATTTCTCCTAAAGCTAGCTACAGTAATTTGCAGTTTAATTTCGAGTAATGAACATGTTTTGTATCCATGCAACTAGTTAGTGTTTGATTAAGGATATATGCTATTTATTCATAAAAATCTTGTAATACTGTATCAATCTCAAACCTGTAGAAATTTCGGTTGTATCAGCTAATTCCAAGCTGAAGCAGAGCAGACCGGTGTTATTTGTACACAACAATTATGTAATAATCTATTTGTTCTTGTTAAAATAATATTTCAAAACGGTTTTATTATTTTAATATTTAAATAAATCTCACATATTCAAAAATTCGGTTAAAACTTAATTTTCAAAATGTTTAGCGGTTTGCAACCTTCTACAAAGTTGTTTCTTGTCTCATTTTGCACATTTTGATGAGTAAAAGACACATGAAACACATCATTTGACAAGTTTCCTGGACTATTATTTAAAAGTGTCCAATAAATGATTAAGGATTTTAAAAGAAAAAACTTAAAATAGAGATATCTCAGAAATTTCCCGATGAAACATTTCGCTCTTAGAAGCATTGGAAAGCTGAGAAAATTTCCTATAAGACACTTTTGAAAGTAGTGATGACTATTTTTTCTCCTTAAGGTTGCCGAGAAAACACGCCGTGCAGCATTATATTGGCATTTAATACCAGCAAATAATGCTTCAAAACATTTAATCAGCACTTTTCCCTTGAGAAATATTTCAAGTGGCGCACAGTGATGCTGATTTAATACTTAACCGAAAGCTCGAACAAAAATAAACTGCTTTATCGACGTCAAGGCTGGGGAAAAAAAGAACAGTTGCTCCACACACACACTTGGTGGAGGGCCTCCTTTGTTTTTTTTTTCCCCTGTTGCGTTTCAAGTGTGAGTGTGACACTATGATGTTATTCTTGCATTTTTCTCGTCGATCTCCAGGATGCGCGCTAGCCAACTGATGTAACGTCATGATTCGAAATCCGGACACTTAGTAGCATATAATTTTTGTTATAGCTGGCAAAAAATCATGTAATAAGTTGGAAATGTAGAAATATCATCAGGATGTAGTATAAACAGTCAGTTTCAAGAAAATGCATGCAAAATATGTCTTTTCAAACAATTTTTCATCAGAATTTCAAAATTAAGATGACTTGTTGTGCTTCGAATCCCGGACACTGATAAAAGCTGATTCGAAATCCGGACACTTTTGCTTCGAATTCCGGACACTCGATTTTACTTATGAACCGCACAAATTTGGACTGAAATGTTAGTGAACGGCATTCTTTAGGTCTCAAATAAGCTGTTAACATCAAAGCAATCGATAGTTTATATAAAAATTTGCTAGAATTTAAGGAAATCGTAACCATAAATTTCTGCTTTGCCTTCCCGGTGCTTCGAACGCCTATGAAATATTTCAAATGAAATGTTTCGCATTTTTGGTAAACTTATAATTTTATTGTATTTAATTGTTTTGGCATTAACTGCGGCGTTCAAACAAACATTAAATGAAAGTTGATGTTGGAGTTCATCAAATAACACAGTTTTGGCATTCATAATGCGAACTTATATCCAAATAATTGATAAAACAAAATGAAGTGTCCGGGTTTCGAAGCGTCCGGGAATTCGAATCATGACGTTATTCTGAAATGAGCGTTTGTTTTGAAACTTTTAATCGATGTGGTTGATGCATCGAACATAAATGAAGACTTTCTTTCTGCTGTTTAGAGATTCTGGTTCATGGTTCTGGTTCAAAAACCCGTTGTCATTTCGTTGGATGGAAATCATTTTCGAGTCACTCAGCAAATTGCGGCCAGCCAGTAAGTGCAGTGCAATCAATTACGGAAAGCTTGAGGTTATTAGGGACAAGTACTGGCTAACGGCTAACGGGAACTGTTTTTCCGAGGAGTGCTTGGTCCACGGTTGGCAAATTTTCGCAAAGTGTATCAAACTTCGGGAAAGCAGCTTTTTGCTTGCGAGAAAAGTCATTCAATTTACCAGAGAACTTTTGATAATGTCCTTTGTGCTATGGGCATATGTTTTGAAAAATTTGGCTTCATTACAGGCTGCAGTTTTCCACAAAAAAAAATAAAAACAAAAAAAAACACTTCAGTCAGCGGGAATTGAACCCAGTTCACGCAAAAATAAAACTGATGCACACTGGGGGAATTGCGCCTTAGCCCGCAAGCTTACTGGAACGGAATGACGGGAGAAGGATAAAAGTCAATAAGAGCGTGCCAGGCTGAAATGTTTCCCGTATCGATGGGTTACTTTGTTGATAAACATCAAATGCTTTGAAGCACATTTTCAAGGTCGTAAATGGTGATTTAATGCCAGTTGTAATGCTGCAAAGTCTTGGTACTTTGAGGCATTCGCAAAGCTTATTTACTACTTCAAAACATTCCAGTGCTGATTTAGTACTGAATTAATACTTCAATTAAGTGCTTGTGGTTACTTGGGTATAGCGACGTCAAATCCACTTCTAAAGTGATACAAAGTATTCCACCTCCAATTTTTGCTTAATTCATAGAAGATATACTTAACTATCAAGGTACCGTCATCAGGGGTGACATTGGGTCTGGGGGTGAGATTAGGTCATACAAAAATGCTGAAATTTGTATGACCCAATCTCAACCCTCAGACTTAACGTCACCCCTTATGACGGTACTATATATGGGTCATTCCACCTGAAGTGTGCAAGAAAAAATTACAAATTTGAAAATTACCCTCTCCGATCCTGCTCAAATTTGGCAGGGCTGTTGATACTATCAAACCATGCAAGAATCCCGAATTTCGTCCAAATCGGACCACCCCCTCAATTTTGGTACCTCCCCAAAAAATCGACTTTTTGGCGATTTTAGCAAACCCCAATTTTCAGACGGCGGTAGCTCAGGAATCATGAATCTTAGAAGGTCGGTCTTAAGCTCAATTTTGAAGGAAATCGGACGTAGAATCCATTTCCGTGATCAAAATTTCGATTAAGATGTTTTTTCTACCTGTATTGCGCAATTGAAAACTTTAAATGGTCGTATCTCAAAACAGCCCTATTTATTTTTTAAATTTGACCTCACCATCGCATTCCCACGGTTTACTCCAGTTTCCAACAGTGTTGTACATTCAATTTTCGCCTAATTTGCTAGTGATTATTTGTGATGAAATCTTATTTCAATAAATAACCAGGTAGCAGTTATTGATCAGCGCACCTGTGTGCTTCTAGCAGATGCGACGAATGAAGCTGATTTAGGTAATCTCAAAAACTCAAAACTTTAAAATTCGATATCTCTGGAACGAAACATATTCCTTTTTGTCAATAAGTGATTCTTATGTAAAATTGGCAGGGGAATGCAATGGTGAGGTGAAATTTAAAAAATAAATAGGGCTGTTTTGAGATACGACAATTTAAAGTTTTCAATTGCGCAATACAGGTAGAAAAAAAACATCTTAATTGAAATTTTGATCACGGAAATGGATTCTACGTCCGATTTCCTTCAAAATTGAGCTTAAGACCGACCCTCTAAGATTTGTGGTTCCTGAGTTATCGTCGTTTGAAGATAGGGGTTTTGCTAAATAATCGCCAAGAAGTCGTTTTTTTGGGGAGGTACCAAAATTGAGGGGGTGGTCCGATTTGGACGAAATTCGGGATTCTTGCATGTTTTGATAGTATCAATAGCCCTGCCAAATTTGAGCAGGATCGGAGAGGGTAATTTTCAAATGCTGTTCCGCTTCAGATGGAATGACCCATATATCGATTTTGAACATGGCATCGTGTTCATTGGAAAATTCTTGCCCGATTTGACCTTAAGTTGGAAAATGGCGTTCTGGTTCTGGAGCAATTTCAAGATTTTTAAATAATCAGCTACCACGCGTTTCCATCTAACAGAAAAATTAACTATTGAGTTGGAAATTGAAAATTTTGATAAAATATAAAAAAAAAGTTGCCCTGCTGACAATCTGTGACACATTCAATGATTGGAGAATGTTGGTCTGATGTCCAAGAATAAAATTCATTCATTCTACCAAATTTTAAAATTTTTCAATGAGGTCAGAACATCGGAACTACGTTCTTCAATCATCGAATATGCCACAGATATCAGCAGGGCAGCTTTTATTTTATATTCATTAAAATTTCCATTTTCGTAGGGAATCTGTTGACATTTTATTTTCAATGTATTCGTTAAGATGTAGAGTTTGATAGAATAAATAAATGTCACATGCTAAGAACAATCAGAATTGCAGATTTTTTGAGCCCAAGGGCTTATTCTTCTATTTGATGGAGACGCATGGTAGCTCATTTTTGAAAAATCTTTATATTGCTCCAGAGCCGCCATTTTTTTTATTTTTTTTTGCTAAAGTATGGAATTTTATAGGTAAAACTGGCCGAGAATTTGCGATATATAAAGTACCTTGAAAATTAAATTGAACTTTGCGAAAAGTATGACTCAATTTTTTAAAAACTGTTTACACCCCTAAGGAAGTTTAATGCATGTGGTGTGTTAGATTACCCTAAAAAATCCTTCAAAGAATAAAAACCTTAAAGTGGATTTATAATTCCTACACAAACTATTGAAAACACATAAGCCGATTCCAAAATCTTATCATGAAAATGAGAAATTTCTATTCAAGAATTTCTTTATGATATTAATTCTAATCCCCTTCACGACATCTCTCCACACTCTCTCCAAAATTTTAAGTGCTTTGACTCAAATGAAACGAAAGAGTGAGAATTCACTGAATAAACAAAACGAAAGGCGGTATTTATTCAGTTGACACTGCTCCTAGTATAGCGAACAGGGAAGGGGTTGGACTGCACACGCAGATTGCGGTTCGTGACTAAAACAGAAAATCCGCTTTTCACGTTGCTCCAGCACCGGAAGTGAAAAAAGATGTCCTCCCCCCAAAACGGAGAGCTATAGGGAAACTTGAAAGTCATTGCGACGCGACAGAAGATGGTACAAATCGAGAACCGCTTGAAAAATGTACAGAATAATATGCTTGAAAATATTTCTTTCAACTAATTTGCAGAACAAACACGGAGAAAAAAGAGTTCCCAAAATCGTGAACAAGCGTTCATGAAAATGGGAACCTCGAACAAAGTGTTCAAATCCCATGGTACGATTTTGAAAAACGTACCATGAAATTTGAACACTTTGTTCGTGGTTCCCATTTTCATGAACGCTTGTTCACGATTTTAGGAACTCTTTTTTCTCCGTGAAAGCGCAGATTAGGGAAGGTTCGTGTTGAGAGAAGAGAAAAATAATAAACTTGACATTACAAAATAACCAAAAATGCTGGTCAAGTTTACTTTACTCCTCTCCCAAAGCACCTTCCTTGAATGAACTGGGCGGCAAAGTTGGGCGACAGATTTCCACAAACAAAGGGCTCGCTTTTGCTGTACAAGGTTCACGCGAACGGAAGCGAGGGTTTAAGGTGAAATTGTTCAGAAATTACTTTTCCGGTGGATGCAAAAATGCCATAATCCCTTCTCAAAAAAAGTTCATCCCCTTCCGCCTTTGTCCAGGAAAAACATTAAAACACTTCCGGTGGTTGGTGACCAGCCCTCGAGGGGAGGCTTTTTCATGAAGAGAAAAAAAATGTGTTTAAACACCCAACAAAAACTCGAGCAAGTTCCCTTTTTGATAAACCTTTGTTCCCTAGTCAATATTTCTCTTCCATGAGGTGGTAAACAAAGCGATTAGTAACAAAGGAAAACATTCAAAGGTGTTTTTGGGGTTGTGCCCATTATCAACTTTCACGAGAAAATGTAAAGGTACCCTTCCTTAAAGGTATTTTGAAAGAAAATCATAAGAAGAAAAATGTGATTTATTACATCGTGCGCTTCAGTAATCGAGTAATGAAAAAGGTCTCCAGAACACTCTCCCTTGGTTTTTTTTTTCAAAACTGCAAGTTTTGCATGTTAATTTAAGTATAGTTCAGGTTGGTCAAAGATGAATGTCTCAATGTGCTTTTTTTATAAAATTATTTTTATTAGGTCCTTTTCAGTACTGGGACCTGGTTAATACCGAGTCGGCTTTTGCAATTACATTTTTCTTAAAGCTAAGAGTAATTACAGAGGATCTTGTGTGTAAATGTAAGTGGGAGGGGAGCCGATTACCCGCGGCCTACTCGGGGTTAATGTCTCAATGTCTTCTTAGCATGATGCAAACCACGAAAATAGCCTTAACAAAAGATCTCGAGCTCAGGGTGATGCACGGCGTGGCTGGAGCAAAAAAATTATAAACCGAGATACCCCATCGGAGATTTATAAGTAGAAAGTTGTGTTTTACCGGCCTGAATCAGAATCTATATATATGAAAATATTCTATCGGTGAAAATTGTGTTTTTAAAATTTTTAAGGTTCTTGATTTTTGGTACGGATTTTTAATTGATCTGGCCTTATAGGTGGGTCGATCCTTGAACAATATTTTTTTTAAACGAATTTATAGAAAAATCTCTAACTTTTAAAACCGTTATGATTGTCGAAAGATATTTCACTTCAAAGACTTCCGTCTTTTATGCGAACTTCGTTTGACCTTGAACCTCTGGAACCATGTTTGTCACTCAAAAATCAACCAAAATATGGCTGTCTTTAATGTACAATATCTTTTGACAGTCAAAACGGATTTACAAACCCTAAAAGGCGTTTTAAAGGTGAGAGAATTCTCTACAAATTGATCACAAACAATATTTTAAAGATCGATCCACCTATAAGGCCAGATCAATTAAAAATCCGTACCAAAAATCAAAAACCTTTAAAATGTTAAAAACACAATTTTCACCGATAGAATATTTTTATATATATAGATTCTGATTCAGGGCGGTAAAACACAACTTTCTACGTATAAATCTCCGATGGGGTATCTTGGTTTATAATATTTTGTTTCAGCCACGCCGTGTGGTGTTGCTCACGCTTTTTCGCTAAATATATTTTTAGTAATTATCTTTTACTTTTCTCTTTCAGATTTGAAAACATCAATAAACGCTTCACAAAAAAATGTATTTATCGACCCCGTCTTAAAAAATGTTTAACAAAACTATAAAAATGGGAAAATAAACGAACCGTGATAACTTTTCAAAAAGGCTCAATCATGGCTTTGGACAAATTGTGTACCCCACTTGCTCTAATTACAGTTCACGTTTAGTGTGAGTGAAATGGACTGCTTGTTACTATCCTCGGTCACACCCCATAAAAAATTTACTACGATTGCTCTAATTTTTTTTTTTTTTTTTTTTTTGTATAAAAGATTAAAAATAATCCAAGCTTGGATTGATGTGTGAGTTTTAGTAGGGTTGATGTGTTGGCAATATAAAAAAAACGTTACTTAAACTTAATCCACCCTTAGGTGGTTGGTGCCTTCCTCACATTTAGAGGTTAATGCTATCCAAAATAGACACGCTCGTTGGGAAGGTCTTTTAATTACCTATCCAAAGATAGCTCGCATGATATATTTGGACAACGTTTTCATCAAAATATCTGAGATCCGGCTTCCAAAAAGTACATAAATAACACTTAAGTGCTAACAACTTTTGATAGGGTTGTCAGATCTTCAATGTATTGGTCGCTTTGGAAAGGTCTTTTAAATACCTTTCTTAAAATGTATAACATGCCATGTTTTCTTACAAAAACCACCCTTTTTACAATCTTCCGGACTTTTGTTAAAATCGTTTTTTAGCATAACTTTTGAAGTACTTAACTAAACCGCATAATTTTTAAAAGCGACTTATGGGACCCCAAGACGGATCGATTGACGCCAAAACGGACAAAATCAGTTCAGCCAATGTCAAGATAATCGAGTGACAACTTTTTGATCAACATCCCACCACACTCACAGACATTTGCTCAGAATTTGATTCTGAGTCGATAGGTATACATGAAGGTGGGTCTTGGAGGGTCCCACCCGTGTGGATCAATCGGACTGCGCACTGGACTCACAATCCAGAGGTCGCTGGTTCGAATCCCGCGGCGGGCGCTCTAAAAATCTTTGTGTAAATATGGGTATTCGGCGCCGTCGCTCCGTGCCATACTTTCATACACTCAGGAGCCCAGGGCGGCGAAGTCCTTGTAGATAAAAGGAAGACACTAGTGGTTGGTACTAGCAATGGTGGCCGACAGCTATAAAGTCAACTTCGTTTTTTTCGGGTCTTGGAGGTCTGATTGAGAAGCTCAGTTTTCGAGTGATTTTATAGCCTTTCCTCAGTAAGGTGAGGAAGGCAAAAATTAGTGAATTTCTAAAACTTTTCTCCTAAACAATCCACTTTAACACAATTTATCAAAACAACTTGTCGAAAGCAAATTCCATTTAAACGTGAATTTTAAAATGTATTACGATTGTGCATTCGATGCTCTTTCAAAATATGTTTTTGTTTGATTGATGACTTACAAAACAAATTTGTCAGTGTTACATTCTTCTTGAAAGTTAGTATTTTTTTCAAAGTTGAGAATATTTAAAACTAAATCAGCAACTGAATGCTAAATGTTCATAACAACTTTAACTATTTATAACCTCACAGTTCAAACACACGACAAGGAATGGCAGTTGATTAACCAGGAAATTACAAAATGAACTGAGTCTTTAATCATCGCTAAATCAACAATCGTTATATAACTAGCCGTCCAGCGCGTCATCATCACGCTCATTTAAGTGTGCTCTTAATCGGTCTCTGTAAATCGTACTGCCTTTACTATAAGTCTTATGTCATTTCGAGCGAAGCCCACAACCCCGTAAATGGTTGCACCATCCGATTCGATCCGGTGATTTTTCTCTGGCATTTCTTGTTTGTTTTTTCAACTAGCGGCCCAGTGAAAATCAACCGACTTAATGGTTACCAACCTGAAGGGGAGAAAAATTTCTGTACTTCACTATTGCTACTTAATTGAAAGTAAAATTAATATTTGCGCAAACCTTGTTTCTTCATATTTTAACTCGAGTATCTAGTCAATAAGCCAATTCAAAATATAAGTAGTTCAACATAAAGAATTCTTGAAACAGTAATACCACATGACTTGAAGGAAATTTAAGTGTCTATAAAAAAACAAGTGCAACAAATTGCAAACTACCCCAGAAAAAAAACTTGTATCAAAATTCAATTTAATAGCAAAATGTAGTCTATCTCGTAAATGCTCTTCTCCGCTACACCAAAGTAGCGCCATTCGATGCGTAAACATCAGCAAGCAAGCGTAAGCAAAAGGAGGGGAAAACACTTCTCAAGTATTTTCATCACACATCTTTTTACCCCTTGGCTGGGCCCACACCATCGAATTCCAGTGGCTGCTGGTGGTTTCCAAAGTGACTTGGTAAAACCGGCAGCGAATCAACCAACCACGAGGAACCCATTCCAGTGAATGTATCGAAATGATAAATGCTCTGCATTACAGTGTACAGTGGGAAGCAGTTTGCAGAAAGAGAGCTTTCGAACGATGCAAGTCCATTTGTAGAAGTAGTTTGCAAGGGAGAAAAAGACTGTAAACATGTAGCACCGAACGAAAAGGATTTGAAAACGAAACACGGGATCTTTTCCTAAAGAGGGATAGTTGGTGGTGGGTGGTGTTCGGAAAAGCAAGTATGACGAATGTTGCAAAAGCTCAACAGCTTCTCGCTCCTCGTGATGGATTTGTTTGGCAAACCACACTGCCACTGATGGCGCTTGGGTGTTGTTACGGTTGCACTTGGTGCTGTTTGATTTGACCCAAGCTTAACCAATCAATCAACTGAAAGAGGAACCACTCAAGTTTGAAATAGGATTCTGGGATTTTTGGGACCTGGTTAATACCGAGTCGGCTTTTGCAATTACATTTTTCTTAAAGCTAAGAGTAATTACAGAGGATCTTGTGTGTAAATGTAAGTGGGAGGGGAGCCGATTACCCGCGGCCTACTCGGGGTTAATGTCTCAATGTCTTCTTAGCATGATGCAAACCACGAAAATAGCCTTAACAAAAGATCTCGAGCTCAGGGTGATGCACGGCGTGGCTGGAGCAAAAAAATTATAAACCGAGATACCCCATCGGAGATTTATAAGTAGAAAGTTGTGTTTTACCGGCCTGAATCAGAATCTATATATATGAAAATATTCTATCGGTGAAAATTGTGTTTTTAAAATTTTTAAGGTTCTTGATTTTTGGTACGGATTTTTAATTGATCTGGCCTTATAGGTGGGTCGATCCTTGAACAATATTTTTTTTAAACGAATTTATAGAAAAATCTCTAACTTTTAAAACCGTTATGATTGTCGAAAGATATTTCACTTCAAAGACTTCCGTCTTTTATGCGAACTTCGTTTGACCTTGAACCTCTGGAACCATGTTTGTCACTCAAAAATCAACCAAAATATGGCTGTCTTTAATGTACAATATCTTTTGACAGTCAAAACGGATTTACAAACCCTAAAAGGCGTTTTAAAGGTGAGAGAATTCTCTACAAATTGATCACAAACAATATTTTAAAGATCGATCCACCTATAAGGCCAGATCAATTAAAAATCCGTACCAAAAATCAAAAACCTTTAAAATGTTAAAAACACAATTTTCACCGATAGAATATTTTTATATATATAGATTCTGATTCAGGGCGGTAAAACACAACTTTCTACGTATAAATCTCCGATGGGGTATCTTGGTTTATAATATTTTGTTTCAGCCACGCCGTGTGGTGTTGCTCACGCTTTTTCGCTAAATATATTTTTAGTAATTATCTTTTACTTTTCTCTTTCAGATTTGAAAACATCAATAAACGCTTCACAAAAAAATGTATTTATCGACCCCGTCTTAAAAAATGTTTAACAAAACTATAAAAATGGGAAAATAAACGAACCGTGATAACTTTTCAAAAAGGCTCAATCATTCCAGTGAATGTATCGAAATGATAAATGCTCTGCATTACAGTGTACAGTGGGAAGCAGTTTGCAGAAAGAGAGCTTTCGAACGATGCAAGTCCATTTGTAGAAGTAGTTTGCAAGGGAGAAAAAGACTGTAAACATGTAGCACCGAACGAAAAGGATTTGAAAACGAAACACGGGATCTTTTCCTAAAGAGGGATAGTTGGTGGTGGGTGGTGTTCGGAAAAGCAAGTATGACGAATGTTGCAAAAGCTCAACAGCTTCTCGCTCCTCGTGATGGATTTGTTTGGCAAACCACACTGCCACTGATGGCGCTTGGGTGTTGTTACGGTTGCACTTGGTGCTGTTTGATTTGACCCAAGCTTAACCAATCAATCAACTGAAAGAGGAACCACTCAAGTTTGAAATAGGATTCTGGGATTTTTGACAAACAGCTTAATTTGCCGTCAGGAGAGGGACAAATCAGTTGAAAGATGTGATAAATTGGTATCTTGTAAAATTACAGATCAGTTCTTGTAACACGCATAGCCTTAATTTATCGCACAACTATGAATTTGCATGAGTTGCATGCATATATATTAGGGTGCCCAGAATATGGGACTTTTTCTCAAAACCTCGCTCCACAAGCTGATTATTGTTCCTTTACCTATTTTAGGACTCTGGGCCAAATATGAGCAAAATCGGTCAACATTTACCCATTGATACTCAAAGGTGAAGTTTGTATGAGAAAAAACGAAAAAATGTATGGAAAACCCAATTATTTTACGGTTTGGTCTACACGTTGCGCTACTTTCATGCAAATATTCCCAAAAGTGAGATTCTAATTGAAAATTTAATGCTCTACAACTTTGTAGAACATACCAAAGTCGTAAAACTTGATTCTGGATAGTTATTAGCGATTTAAAAAAGTCATTTTTGTATGAAAAACATTTTTTTCACCAACTTTAGGCTCGGGTATCAATGGGTTAATCTCAACCAATTTCGCTCAAAATTTGCACAGATGCTTAAAATAACCCAATAAACCGTTTTTCGCTTGTGGAGCAGAGGGTCATTTTTCTGGGCACCCTAATATACATTCAACTATGTTTGATTCATCCAAACTATTTCATGTAAAACCTGTACATTTATGTTGCATTTTTGCAAGAAACAGGGACTAACTTTAAATATTTAATTTAAAAATAATCTAATTAATTATACTAACAGATTCCAGCATCCCGACATCAAAAGGAAGTCTTCCACCGAAATGTAACAACAAGTATAACACCAACACTTCAACAGGCGACAAATATGTGCCCAATTCTCCATTATTCAGGGCCACTTAATATTGTGAAAAGCCACCCACGAATGCGCACCGAAGCATAAAACGCCCCAAAGAAAGGCAGTTATTACGCGATAAGGCAGTTATTACGCGATATTATGTTTGATCCCCCTCCCCCACAGGGAGAATATGAATCTGTCACCCCGAAATCATATTGGACGGGATGACATTAAACGACGACATTACCGGGAAAGATCTTCAATCACAATGTAAGCAGAATTATTGGCTTATTGGCTGTGATGACAAGTATTTGCTGCTGCTCCCTCACCAGAGTTTGAAGCCCAGAGGTGGAAAAAGTGAACAACCTCGCACCAGAGACAAAAAGACTTTAAAATTGAGAAACACTGTCATTGACTCCGATTCTGTTTAGCTCAAATCGAGTCACAAAAACTTTCAAAATGCCGTAATTTTGATGAACCAGGTAAAAATAATAAAACCTAAAATCTATTTCTCTGTGTCACCACGCAAACAGCCAGAATTGACGAGCGCGGAAGACATGTCAGCGCCGAGGATCGAGAGGGCAGCCCAAAAACGACACACTTCAAGTCCCATCGTAAATATTTAACAGTTCTCGAGAATCCGAATCGGAGCAAATTTGCCATCGAATTCCACGTCGCACTTTTGGTTGGAGCCAACTTTGGCACCCGAATGATAAATAGATTGTGGGGTGGGGAACGGTGAGGGAGGGGAGAGCAAAAATTGACATTTTCATTTGCTACTACTACACACTACAGGGCACTCAACTGTCAGCCGCCAACAACAACTGTCAGAGCACGTTACATTCTGACTGTGATGTGAAGAGAGAAAAACGTGGCAGACAAAAATACAGCAGAAAAAATACCGGCCACAACCATCAAGACCCTGATTTCGGTAGCGTATTGACAAATTTCATGATCGATCGTAAAAAGTGTGACGAAGGAAAATGGTCAGGAAATGTTCTACGATTGTCACGAAAAGAGAGAGAGAGGGCGGCAACTTTGACATTGCAAAACAGTTAAAATTGTGGTTAAGCAGTACAGATGATTTGAAATATTGAGAACCTTTTTGCATGGTTGAACCAATTATACATTTTTTCTAGAAGTGTTATTACTTGTTTTACCAATTTCATGGAAACATTCAAATTTTCAACATTTTATTGATTACCGTCAGTGGGGGTGACTATGGGTAATTTCGTAATTTCTTAACAACAAAAACAATTTTAATAACATCGAAAATCTTTCAACGTAGATTTGTTCTTAGATAGTTTACAAACATTTTACCAAAATAAGGTGGATTTTGATGAACACTACCTTAAATGCCAATCGTTTAAAAATTGACCCAATCTCACCCCTTATAGGGGGTGACATTGGGTCAAATGAAACTTAAATGATGCGTACCAAAAAACAAAAACGTTGTGGTTTGGTTGAGCGTTTTACGTACCTCAACTTTAGACAGCTGCCAAAATAACAGGATTTGTTCTAGGAACGAGATTTTTTCAGCGAAGTCATCTGAATATGTCCCATACACAACCCTTTTAACAGAATTTAGTTTCATTGAGAAGAACTTGAGAAATGGTAAAATCCGTAAGAAATCACTTTGACCCAATCTCACCCCCCAGACCCAATGTCACCCCCACTAACGGTATGCAAAAAGTATATCTTTTATATTTTTTTCAATTTAATTTAGATTTATGTTGCTTAGGAGTAACCTAGATTTTATCATCAAAATCTGATATCAATCTGAAACAGAATAAGAAGTTCTCAGAAACTAGATCATCAACTGTTTGAGAAGTAAAAACAGATAATAGAAATTTTGCGTTTGGAAAATGTCTGTCTTTTCCTAAAATCATCATTTCATTTAAAATTACAGCGATATTATATCCAAATCGAACTTAAAGGATCATTTATGACTTTGACATTTTTTGTAACAAATACTCAGACTTTGTGTAAGAGTTTTAAAAAAACTTTTCAATACAACACATAAGAACTGAATCGGCTATACAACAAATATTGGCTGTTTGATTGTGTGTTCAAAAAATACTGGTTGATTCTTATCTTGGCAGATAATCTTGTTTGTATAATATACAATTCCTGTGTTCTGTGTTATTAGAACAAGACAAGCTTTAACTTTCCAAAAACCTAGTCTTTTGTATTTTGCGGTTTATATTTTTGTGTACAAGAAACAATAATACTTTTTCTTGTCAAATTCAATCAAATGTTATTCTAAGGCCATGACTGAGCTTGAAACTGAAATTGAGCTTTGTCCAGTCACCATTTAGTGGTCAACCGTTCTACAACGTCTAGTGTAAGTTTGGAGTCGGTTAACCATTCTCCCACACTATTCCCTCATCAATGTTGGTGACATTGGAAAGAACGTGAAAAACGTGTGCTTTTTGCTGCACCAAAACTTCAAGTGGCATTGCGGACGAGCTTTCTATCAAAACAAAAAAGTATGAACACAAAACACAAAAAACGTAGCCCTTGAAATTCAGTGCAAAATTAATTTTTGGTTTACATTGAAAAAATGAGTTGAAAAATTCTGTTTATATCACAATGAACAAGATTGAATTGAACCGAGCCGAACCAGCGTTTATGGCTGAAAGGCTCGTTAATAAAGACAACTAACTAACTAAGATTGAATTGCCGTTCAGATTTCGAACACAAATATTTCGAAACCCCCCTCAATTCCGAAAACAACCTTCCTAGAGCCCGTATCGTAATCGCTGTTTTTCTTCACTTTCGTCCCCAAAAGCACTTTTCAAAGCTTTCAGGGCAGGTGTAACTAAGACACAAAAAGCTCTCCCCTCTACCATTGTCATTCTTGCCTTGTTTCGAGCCATTTTCGCGCCACGTGAGCGTTGATGCCGCGCGCACACATTTCGACGGTAACATTTCAAAAGGCATCATGTACATTTTGACACTTTCTGAGTTATTGCATATTCTGAAAGTACTCCTAATAAGCTACCTCTCCACCAAAAATGAGCAAAAGTTACTTCAGTAAAGTCTTTTTAATAATGATTTTAAATAAAGTAACATAAACAAAATCTCTGCCATCAGCAGTCCCTGTTTATATAGCCCTGTCAACCTGTCAAACAAAAGACTACATAAACCTCGTGACGAAAAAAAAGCAACATGAACAAAGCGCCATGTACATTCGGCGAAGAAAAACGAATCATAACAAAGCACCCCTCTCAATGACAGCATGGTGATATCGACGTTGGTGATTTCAAAAGGAGTTATGTTTGTTTTTCTCAAATAAAATTACGGAAATAATGTTTTATTGAATTTGGATGATCAAGTATCAATGAAAGCAACGTTTTTCATCGTTTGTTATTATCAGAACATCTTATTTTGCTTTTATATTAAAATGGGAATTGAAAATGGATGCTCAACATTCAAATGCGTTTTTCTCAAAACGCATGGTTTGTACATGATGCTTTTTGAAATGTTGGCGTCGATTTATGAAGATGTTTGTCATCTGCTCCCTACGGTGCGTGGTACGGTGGTGGTCGTGGTCGTAGATTGTGTGTGCTGGTATAACGGTGAACAGGTGCCTCTTCCCAAAGTCGTTTCGTTCCTTTCCCACCCCAAACCTAATAGGCATGCGGAGCAAGGTGGGAACTCGTGAAGGCATGACCCTCGCGATACACGTGCTTGAGAATTTCGTACGAGGGCTGTTATGGGGAAGAATGGTTGGATGAAATATTTTTCATTTAAAATTTCGGGAAGAAAAGCTGGTGATGTGGTTTTATCTTACGATCATGTTGTTGATTTTAGCGAAGGGCGGTTCAGAAAGCTGAGTTATTATTTCAGCCATGATAACAACTGAGCAATTCTCTACCAAAACCGGAAATGGATTTTATTTGTATTTTTTGATTTGGCTTAAACTTTGTGGGTGCCTTCCCTATGACCAAAGAAGCTATTTTATGTCATTGGTTCACCCATACAAGTCTCCATACAATTTTGGCTGCTGTTCATACAAAAATGGTTTGTAAATATTCATACAGCTGTAACTTTTGAGTGAATTTTCTGATCAATTTGGTGTCTTCGGCAAAGTTGTAGGTATTGTTGAGGACAATTGAGAAAAAAATAGGTACATGGATTTTTTTTTGCAGATTCTTTAATCAACTTTTTTTTCACTAAAACTCAATTTCCCAAAATACGTATTTTTTGATTTTCGAGATTTTTTGATTAGGGGACAAAAATCCGCAACTTTTGAGCCATAGACAAACATGGTCAAAAAATCTGCCGCCGAGTTATGATTTTTTGAAAAAATATAGATTTTTGGGAAAAATCGAAATTTTATGCTAAAACAAATTTGACGTTATTTTTTAATGCAAAATTGAATTTGCAATCGAAAACTATTTTAAAGTTTTTTTGATAAAGAGCTCCGTTTTCAAGATATAGCCACCGAAAGTTTGATTTTAGCGAAATATTTGCAGTTTCTCGATTTAAAAAAATAGTGACCATGAGTGACCATTTCTAAAAATATTTTTTTTTTTTAAAGTTCAGAAAATTTGCTATAAAATTGTCTAAGAGACGTTGAAGATTGGACCTCGGATTGCTGAGATACAGCCACTTTGAGAAAAAGAAACACGAAAATTTAAGTTTTCTAAGTCTCACCAAAACAATCCACCATGTCGATATCTCAGCAACTAATGGTCCGATTTTCAATGTTAAAATATGAAACATTCGTAAAATTTTCCGATCTTTTTGAAAAAAATATTTTTTTTTAAATCAAGACTAACATTTTAAAAGGGCCAAACATTGAATATTACGCCCATTTAAAATGCTTGTCTTGATTTAATTTTTTTCAAAACATTTTTTTCGGAGAGATCGGAAAATTTCACGAATGTTTCATATTTTAACATTGAAAATCGGACCATTAGTTGCTGAGATATCGACATTAGAAAATGGTGGGTTGTTTTGGTGAGACTTAGAAAACTTCAATTTTCGTGTTTCTTTTTCTCAAAGTTGCTGTATCTCAGCAACCCGAGGTACAATCTTCAATGTCTCTTAGACAATTTTATAGCAAATTTTCTGAACTTTTCAAAAAAAAATATTTTTAGAAATGGTCACTCATGGTCACTATTTTTAATGATCGAAAAACTGCAAATATTTCGCTAAAATCAAACTTTCGGTGGCTATATCTTGAAAACGGAGCTCTTTATCAAAAAATCTATAAAGTAGTTTTCGATTGCAAATTCAATTTTCCATTAAAAAATAACGTCAAATTTGTTTTAGCATAAAATTTCGATTTTTTCCAAAAAATCACTATTTTTTCAAAAAATTATAACTCGGCGGCAGATTTTTTGACCATGTTTCTCTATGGCTCAAAAGTTGCGGATTTTTGTCCTCTTAAACATATCAAAAAATCTCGAAAATAAAAAAATACGTATTTTGGGAAATTGAGTTTTTGTAAAAAAAAAAGTTGATTAAAAAATCTGCAAATTTTTTTTTCCGTGTACCTATTTTTTCTCAATTGTCCAAAACAATACCTACAACTTTGCCGAAGACACCAAATTGATCAGAAAATTCACTCAAAAGTTACAGTTGTATGAATATTTACAAACCATTTTTGTATGGACAGCAGCCAAAATTGTATGGAGACTTGTATGGGTGAACCAATGACACAAAATAGCTTCTTTGGTCATAGGGAAGGCCCCCACAAAGTTTGAGCCAAATCAAAAAAAAAAAAACAAAAAATAAAAATGGTCGAAATCGGCCGATTTCGTAGAGAGTTGCTCAACTATAACATGTTGATTTGGGTGGTCTATATCCAGGCTTAGTCGGGGCTACTTACTGAAATCAAAGATTGTATAATACTGAACCATCAGTTGAAAATGTATACAGCTGCAACTATTTTGAAAATGCCGAGACAACAAGAAATTATTTAACAAACCCCAAAGTGTTTAGAGGTACACAGCAAATCATCCGAAGGTAAAATTTCATGCAAAAGCAAACACTCAGAGGGATATTACTCGTAAAAACAAACTTGACAATTCGTGAACTATAAACGTTTAGGAAAAACATAAAAAATTTAGAGCTCCAAGTTACGGTTTACTGAAAAAAATGTATTTAAAACGTCATAAGCTTCAAAATGATTTTTTTAAGCTGAGGGTACCACTCAGTAAAATTTTTTATACCACAAACTAAAAAATTTCTAAAAGATCTTTTGAAATTTTGTATACATATTAACATATCATTTCATAAAATAGTGCAAAATTTGGTTTACACGACAAACAAACATAAATGACATGTGTGCAACAATATGCCGAGTATCGCGAAATTTTATGATTTTTGGTGTATATCCCATGTAAAGATTTTTTTTTTTTGTGGAGGTCACAATGTCATGCATTAGAGCTGTACTAACATGCTACATAAGCTTCACATACAAATTAATTTAGACCAAAATACACATGCGAAACCCTAACAAGATGCCGACGAAACGTTATTTCCTCGACAAAGCAATGTTTTAACAACACAGTATCACAAACAGCAATATCGACATGCATCGAGGTATCGCCAACAAAAGGACCCAACTCAAAAAGTGCATGTGAACCATGTGTGAGGGGGTGTGTGTGTGCACGTGTGTTTGTATGCGTCTGTGGCCAATGTGCTGCGGGTGAGGCTGCAACCGTTGAAGAAATGTTTGCTTGTGTACAAAAATTCCCCGGTAAATATTTGCATTCTCATTGCACACATGCTGTATGGATGGTGGCTTTTGTTGGGGGTGAGCCAAGCAGAAGGACGTACTCGACAAAGCCAGCATAAAGTTCCCATCAGGCGACAACAAGTCAAATCCCGAAACATAACTTTCTAAATGACGTTCTGGTTTCGTAAGGAAAGAAACACAGCAACTGGATCCGTGGAAAACTTTTGCGTTTGCTGACTTTACCACTTTGACCTGGTGTTTGAGTTGTGGGATTTTGCTTATATGAATAAATTCAAAATGAGAAGTAGGCTCAAGATTTGCACAAATAAATAAACTTTGAGGGCTGAGCTAAAGACAAATTCGGGAAGTTTGTGAAGTGTGGTGAACGAATGTCTATTCCGTAAACCTGGAAACATAACGTCATGATTCGAAATCCGGACACTTAGTAGCATATCATTTTTGTTTTTGCTGGCAAAAAAAATCATGTAATAAGTTGGAAATGTATAAATATCAGGATGTATAATGAACAGTCAATTTTAAGATAATGCATGCAAAATATGTCTTTTCTAATATTTTTTTACAGAATTGTAAAATTAAAATGGCCGGGACCGTGGTGTAGGGGTAAGCGTGATTGCCTCTCACCCAGTCGGCCTGGGTTCGATCCCAGACGGTCCCGGTGGCATTTTTCGAGACGAGATTTGTCTGATCACGTCTTCCGTCGGACGGGAAGTAAATGTTGGCCCCGGACTAACCTAAAAAAAAGGTTAGGTCGTTAGCTCAGTCCAGGTGTAGAAGTCGTCTCCCTGGGTCCTGTCTCGGTGGAGTCGCTGGTAGGCAGTTGGACTAACAATCCAAAGGTCGTCAGTTCGAATCCCGGGGTGGATGGAAGCTAAGGTGTAAAAAGAGGTTTGCAATTGCCTCAACAATCAAGCCTTCGGACACCTAGTTTCGAGTAGGAATCTCGCAATCGAGAACGCCAAGGCAATGCTGTAGAGCGAATAATTTGATTTGAAAATTAAAATGACTTATTGTGCTTCGAATCCCGGACACCGATAAAAGCTGACTCGAAATCCGGACACTTTTGATTCGAATTCCAGACACTCGTTTTTGCTTATGATTCGCACAAATTTGGGCTGAAATTGTAGTGAATGGCATTCTTAAATAAACTGTTAACTTCAAAACAATCGATATGTTGTATAAAATTTTGCTAGAAATTCGCACCTCTCTCCTCCGACAACACTGAGATGACCATCAAAAAAGCAGGTCAATTAGAGCCAAAAGTACCCCTCATTATCGAAGAATAAAATTTTGTGAATTTTATTGCCTTCTCCCCGCCCACAACGCCACATGTTCTGAAAACAAGCCAGAATTGAACACGAAAGGGGAGGGTGAAAAAAAAAAACAGAAAACCGTCATTAAATTTTCCTGATGCCCCAACGACGATCGGCCGGTTGGTAATTGGGAGTGGGTGGGAGGTTTTTCCTCCCAACAAGAGAGGAGTGGCGCGTGAACAATAGACCTGACAGCGAACCAAAAAAAAAGGCGGGTTAGCAAAAAAAAATCAGCAAACCGCCAAACGACGCGTGGTGATTGTTACTCGTTCTTGATTTATCTCGGGCTTTCCGAGACCCAAGCCGTTGAACCATTCTTCTCACAGCTTGGAGTCCCTCTCCGATTTGGGCGCAAGAATGACGGAACATAAAAAAAAGAAACGGTATCTTGAGCTTGATTGTTTTGGGACAACAAACCAAGTTCGGGGAGCTTTTTTTCGCCCCTTTGCATTGAGTTCGTTCTCTCTACAATTTGTCTGTTTTGCTTGGACCGAACCGAAAGTCAAAATGAGGTTGACTCTCGCGGCCAGTAGCATCCGGGGGAAAAAGAGTAACGGTGGGAAAGAAGAGTTCGGGTAGAATTGTGTTTGACACCGTGTTGTCACACAGCGGGCAACGGGACCGGGTTGCCGTGAACGGTTTGACCGCACGGTCGGAGGTGATGACTTGTGTTGACAACCCGTGAATTCTATGGGTCTTTTTGTCTGCTTTATTTCGGGAATAAAAATAATTGACTGCCGTAGTCACAAAATGTAATGATACTTTGGATATGAATACAACAATTGTTCATGAAATTTTTCTATATAACTCATAACAATAATTGTAATTTTTTTACTTTTAAATTACACTGGTAACCTAATAAAAATCATATAACTTAGAAAATTGCAAGCACCGTAAGAATTTGAATCCAAAGAAATAAATCTGATCATCTAAAATGAAAAAGTACCTACGTCTATATAAATATGAAAACTGTTTATTCGTGCTTCAGCTTAAATGCAATATAAATCAATATTTGTATAAACAAAACAGGTTTAAAGTATTTCAGGCAAAATTTTAACTATTTATCTGTTTTACCTAAATCTCATGTGTATTTTGATTTAGCATAGCATAGCATAGCATTGGTGTCTACCCGTAGTTGCTACTCTGTTATTGACCAGGACCTCCAAGAATTGCTCCGTGGACCACAGATGAAGAGTAGGAACCAATCATCACCACTTCGCAACTTTCAAATGTCCCTATCATGCTAGCCAATCACAGCGCCGGCCACGACCAGTGGTAAGACACGGGGGAAGTGGATAGGAATTTTAGTCCGATACTTGAGTGATGAAGACCGCTAAATCAGCTGCGTCTTCGACAAAGTATCACGTGAGGTTTGAGGGTGTTAGTAAGATGGGTGTGAAGCCAGGATTCACCGTGGTAAGTGATGCGGCCGGTCAAATATCTATTTATAGTCCTTAATTCTTCGTATGTTCTTGGATTCATTTTTGGAAGCTTTCCAAATTCGGTTCACCAAGCTTTTTGTGGTGAATTCTGGTCGTGTTGAAAGTTCAATATTCGCCTAACAATTATGCAACCAGTGTCCTTGAATTCAACTTGCATTCAATATTGCATTTTCCTTTTCTTAGGTTCACACAGATTCCAATCAAGTTTCTTGGATTCTTATAGAATTCTTAATCCTTCTAGACAGCTAAGCCTCGATGGTCTGGTGGTTAGCATTTTTGTCTGCTGACCCAAAGGACGGGGGATCGAACCCCGCCGTTAGCCAATGAATTTTTCGTTCATATTCAAGTGTTCAGAATTATTCCTTCTTTCCATAATTTCTCGATAGGGGCAGATGGGAATCGAACCCAGAACCTTCCGCTTACAAAGCGAACAGCGTAACCATTCAGCCACGCCTACCCCAATCTCATGTGTATTTTGATTTGTGATAAAAACATTGAATTTTTTGTCATAAAAACTACACGGCGTTGTTAGTAATGGTACATTGTAAAACATAAAATTTACCTCTTTAAAACCTATTTTCACAAGCAAAACTGTGACTAGTCATCAACATATCAATTTCTACTATTTATTAAAACGCTAATTACAACAACTTTTTTTTTCCAAAAATAGTGCATTGGCGTTGTGTGCGAACCTCAGTACATGTTTGACAAATAATAATCTTGAGAATAACCATACTAGCTGGAAAATATTTCAAAAAATAATTGAAATCTTATTAATGTCACCCCGGTTTACGGTAATACAAAATGGCTTCTTTTGATATAAGAAAAAACTAAAAAAAAGTGTATAAAAGGATGAAAAAATACAGTTTTTTTTATTTAGTACTTTGCACAGTGAAATTCTTAATTTTAAGAGGTTGTCTTATGTGATAACCGGTAAAAACGACAACAGCAGATAAGCTGTTCAAATGGCCATTTCCAACTTATCCCCTTCAATGGCGCCTAATCTAACCCGAAGTACTGCCATTGTAGCATCAGCCCGATTCGCATCCATCCAACAACCCACAATTGGGCTCGATAGGTGGAAGCGAAAAGTGAGGGAGGCGGGTGGCGTTCAAAGCATTTTCCACTTTTCCTTCCGTTAGTCATCGCTCAAAAGCTACGTATAGGTAGCTATATGGGGGCACTCCAAAACAGGACAGTGTGGCGGTACCGTTTGTACGGTCGTTACCTACAAGGAAACTGCCGGCAACTCTCGCGCACAACACGGGACAATGTTATGTTCCTGAACTAGTTGTCGTACATCATCTGCAGCCCCGCACAGTCCCACAATGGCTCCCTTCCGGTGGCAGAGCACACGGTAACGATCTGACCAAAAGAGTACACAGTACATTGGTTGATTTGTGATAGAATAGGTTCGGTGCATTGAGATGGAGTTGGTGAACGTTGGTAGTAAAATTGTTAGATTTAAACCATGAGAAAATTTCATTCAGTGTTAATTTTCATACAAACTCTTACTCTAACTTATTCAAATTATCAAACTCTTGATACAACCACCCTAGAACACAACACGATACTTGTACCACTCTCATGTTCTCAAACATGGACCAGCTAATTTTGGCCATGAATTGATACAACTCCCCAGCCCATCACCAGTACCAATAGTAAACACATAGTCGATCGTAGAACCGTTGATGCAGAAGCAGTTTATCGATTTCATCGGCCAACGAGTTTTTTGACTAAATCGAGTTTACTATAGGGATAGGACAAGGAAAGTGTTGGGCCACTTGGCGCCCCCTTTTTGGGAAGTGGGTACAATGTTTCAGGCCTTTCCACACCGAAAAGCCAAAAGGGTTCGACGCTGGTGTGAAGCCAAATCCGGAACGTAAATAAAAAAAAAGATCGTGCAATGGAGCTTGATACCGCTTTGGTTCGATTTGCACGGCGATAATCAATTGTGTTATTATTGGATATTTTTCAAATCCTTAACAATATTTACGATTTTTGCTGCCAACGAGTTTAGTTTTTTTGGATGACGGATGGCGGGGAGCGGTGCAATATATGGTGCTCTATCTTTCCTGCAAGGATACCACTCTCGTTTATCGAATCGGAATATTCATCGGGTGGATCGTGTGGAACGAAATCGGATTATTTATGTTTATTCTGGACGCTGCATCCAACGTGGTGATGTGTGGTGTGCTAGCTCTAACACTAGACGATGAAAGTTGTGGTCGATCAATAACTTGTTCGGTAAAGCGAGTCCATTTTCGAATCGTATAAAGAAAAATTGGGAATAATATTTTGATAGTATTAACAGAACGGTCGATCAACTATCATGCTAGAATTCATCGTACTTTAAATCCTTCAGCTGTAAAGGTTTTTTGTGCCACTTTTAAGAGCAGCCTTATTTAAACATTTTCAACACTCATGGTTTTTATAGTGAATACCCAAACAATCTCCAGGGATTCTAGTGTGTGTTTCCCCATGGTTTTTCAATGTGCAAAAAACCACGCTTCATACAAAAAGTAGAAATTTTGTATTAAAAAAAAGCCAAGTAGTGTAGAAATTTTTCGAAACTTTGTACCACGGAATCAAATAAAAATAATAAAAAAACGATTGCTTGATAATTTTTCATTTTATAAAATCCAACAGTTTACTTAATCCCTTTCCAAAAGCTTGCTCAGCTTGGTTTGCTGCACCACTTCACCGAAAACAGTTGCATCCGAGGCTAGTTTAGCTGCGGTGTCGGTGGTAAGTTGATATTTAGCTCTAATGTGGCATCCACAAAGGTCTGTATGATTGGTTCGGCGAGGGCAGCTGCGCGGCCAGTTTGTTGCTTCCCGCTTCCAATTAGCATAAATCGTCGATATGTATGCACTGCCGACTGCCGTTATGAGCTTTTGCCACAAAATTGGGCTTGTTCCAGCCAGTGAGGCAGGGAAGGGAAGGAATGCTGTGAAAATTTGAATTCAACGTAATGCGATCGACTATATTCTGGGGCTTTCGAAGTTGGCTTTTTGGCAGTATTTGCTTGCCCTCGAAACCAAACCGGCCCCAAAATGATTCGTATTTATTTTGCGGAATGCGTGCGTTCTAAATCTCTTTTATGGCATTTTAACCACCGGCAATCGGCCAAACGGGGATTTTGGCAATTTAGTTAGCGAAGATCAATTGCCGAGCTGACTATGATTAATGGTGACGGATGGCATATAAAATTTAGAGGGTGGCTGAAGCGTTTTTGCCTCGGCAAGTGATTTGTTTCAATTGATTTCAGGTTTCACGAAGGCTCGTTGCATCCAACTGGAGTGGTTTGAAATTTCACGACAAAAAATCTGCACAAATTGACAAATAGCCTCCAAAAGCGCTGCTCTCCCAAATGTGCCATCCATTTAGGGAAAATAAATTGGAATTCCCAGAATGTCAAACGTGGAACCGACACCGAGCCTCACTTCTTAGCACGTCCCAGCGGCGCCCTGAAGTTGGCCAGTCTAATTTGTGCTATCTCTAGCCTGGCTAACAAATAATATTAATTTTTAACATCACTTCTTCAAAGTCGGATGCCGAAATGAGGCTCACCCGGCTGAACAGTGCTCGGCACTCATTTCTGCGATATAAATCCACCGGCAGCGCCATCCTCTCCGGATTGTGTCTGCAGCCTCTCTCCTAGTCAGCCAACCAGTAGCGGCCAACGGTGAAATTCGAATATCCTGCTGTCAGCACGCTGTCATATTATAAACGAACGCACCGGCACCTTTGTAGACACTGGAAAAACAGAGTGATTTGTTTTTTTAATTTTTAAGTGGTTATTTTCACTAGGTTTTGACAATTTTTTTCCTAGATTTTTATTTAATTGCATTAAATAACCTTCTGTTGCCAAATGGTAATTGATGAAGAAATAGTTGCAAGGAACACCAAATCTCTATGAACCAGCCAATTAAACATCGACGTTATCGTGCTATCTTGTCCCACGTCTCTTTTTGACGTTCCGAGAAATACGCGTTTTGAAGTTTGACCTTGAATAAACAAAAACTAGAGCACGCATTAAACAAAAACAAACACGTTTTGTTTGGTTGACCGTTTTGTGCGTTGTCCCGTAGTGTTGGTTGCCGGAGTCCCGAGTTATAATTACAAATGTTCACGCTAGTCGGGCATGTACGTGTGTCAAACGTGTTCTGATCTGTAATCCTTTTGGCCAAATGTCGCATTTCGATTGCAGATTTCGATTGTGTCAAGATAGCACGACAAGATTGAAACTTCTTTCATATGAAGAGGGACAACAAAGCACAGATTTTTTTCGGTTTTTATTGAATATCTCAGGATTGAAATCTTATTTTGGGGATCTGTGATGGTAAAAAGCCGCCTTTCCGTGCACACTCCGCAACATAGAAAAACTCCACAAGGATGAGTGGCGGTAAAATTAGTGAACCAGATGGCGCCTCAACTCATCCTTCCTCCCCCTCTAAAATGACCGATTGTTCCCCCGCCGACGGTTCCGTTCGTCCCTCGGGAGAAGAGGTGGCGGACTAGAACGAATCGCCGCCACGGAGCTTATGAAGCGCACATTTTTAGCGCGCTAAACTCGGGCTCTAATTAGCATATAAAATACGTGGCGGGGCTACTTTGTGATATATTTATTCATGCGTGGGAACCCACCTCAACAGCCCCGCGTGCGAAATTGCAGCAGCTCACTGTCTCTACTGCTGCTGGCTGGTGTTTGAATTGGGTTCTCCGGTATGTCGGTTTTGTTAGCTGCCGCAGCTGGACCTCGCGTTCCCGGTCCTGCAGCGGTTGATAAGCGTGAAACGTTTCTAGTTTATTTGAGCCGGAATCGGACAGAGTGAGCTGCAAAGCCACAGTAGGGTGACGAAATAAACCCTTCAGGATTATGCAGTTTGGAGAGTCAGGGTCAAATATTAGCTCAAATAGATAGAATTCATACGTGTGTATCCTAATTGACCCAGAAAAGTTATACAAACTTGTAACTATTCGTCAAAATGTAAAACTTGGAGGGCACGTTTAAAAATGATAGGAGTACACCTCAATCGTATTGTGCTGTAGATACCATCTTTACTTCAAGTTAGTATCGATCCCTCCCTGAGTGTTAAATTAGGTTATTACGTCATTCCAAGCAAAAAGTCGTCTCCTAATAGTTGTTATGAATTAAAAATATAATACACAGCAAATAAAGTAGTAATCCAGCTGCGTGTAAAAGGCCTGGGTGTAAAATAAATTTTGCATTATTTCATGAAATTCTGTGTAATATTACACCCTGAAATATGTAGCCCATCAGTATGGGAAACCTACTTGACCGAAATGTCAAGCTCACATATACGTTTATTCTTTCTGATTTGCATCGGACTGATGGCCGAGCGGGCTAAGGCGCCAGTCCTTACTGTAGGTGCTGGGTTTGAGTCCCGTCGGTTGCAACTTTTTTTTGTTTTTACAAAAATTGTACATGCAGCGTGTAATATTAAGTGTCTTTTTCGACGAAGGTGATGTGCATGCTTTTGCATGCGATTTTACCATCGGATTTTTTGCTGTGTAGATCAATTGCTGGTTGACGGTTATACTCGCAATCCAAAGGTCGTCATTTCGAATCCCGGAGTGGACGGCTAGACTCTATTAATTTTTTTGCAAAAGGGGACAATCAAAACCTTTGCGAACGTTGTTTTAAAGGAATTGCAGCTTTGGTCTCTTCGGCAAAGTTATTCAGCGTTGTTATTGCACTACTTTGTTGACATTCCCATAAATTTATAGTTCAAATATTCAAATCAATCAAGAGATCGTATGCCTAAATAAACAACTTGCTCGTCAACAATTTCAGTTAAACTTGTCACCCTAAGCCACAGTCACCACATTTGTTGGTTTTTGTGTGCAGAAGGGGGGGCTGGAGAAGGATTGCTGAATGATATTTTTTAGATCTTTTCACTTTCCCTCCACCATGGCTTCCAAATCAAATTTAGCTCGATGGACCGCTGTACCATATAAAATCAGCACTCGATGGGGCGCTTTTTTGCTGATAGACTCCTGGGTGTTATCGTATGTGGTTAAGCGGGTTGTAAAATATTTGCTGACGCATTCAGTTTGCCAGTTTGGTTTTGGCGAGTGTGTGGGCGACAATTTGAATTGAGTGAAATTAGAACGCGTTTCGCGCTGCTGATTTTTGATAACTTGGTCAATAATTGATGTATGTGTGGGGATTCTGGTTGGCCTGTGGCCCCAGTATCGAATTTCAAATATCCACTCCCAATGAGGTCGAATAATTGAGTTGAATAAATTTTATATAGAGTCAAATTTAAAACAGCCTACAAATAATAAATAAATTTAATCAAGCTTAATTGCATCACAAATGGCAAACTTACTTCGTTTCCTAAATTATTTAGGAATAGATGCTTACATGAAAATGAGAAGAAAATTAACCATTGATATTTATTACTTACAAGACTTTCCATTAAATGTATGCAAATGAGCCTGGGTTTCGATAAGCCAGATTTGAAATGTTTAACTTTATACAAGAAGTACTCCTTTTTCAAAGCTCGCTCTTTAAAAAATCTCAACACGTTCGTTTTAGAGTGTATACAACCCAGTCGGCCTGGGTTCAATCCCAGACGGTCCCGGTGGCATTTTTCGAGACGAGATTTGTCTGATCACGCCTTCCGTCGGACGGGAAGTAAATGTTGGCCCCGGACTAACCTAAAAAGGTTAGGTCGTTAGCTCAGTCCAGGTGTAGGAGTCGTCTCCCTGGGTCCTGCCTCGGTGGAGTCGCTGGCAGGCAGTTGGACTCACAATCTAAAGGTCGTCAGTTCGAATCCCGGGGTGGATGGAAGCTCAGGTGTAAAAAGAGGTTTGCAATTGCCTCAACAATCAAGCCTTCGAACACCTAGTTTCGAGTAGGAATCTCGCAATCGAGAACGCCAAGGCAAAGCTGTAGAGCGAATAATTTGATTTGATTTTTTTTTTTTTTTGACAAACAAATAGCATTCCTGAAACAACCATCGCTGTCCATCGCATTGAAATAAATCCTTTAACTAAATATAGCACAAAGCTTCACTGAATGAGTGCTGCGCAAATGAATTCAACGAAATAAAGGAGCCCATTCATGTGAGCGTTAAAAATCAGAAAAAAAACATTTTCACATCGTTATGAAAAACAACACAGGACTGCAAATTAAATCCCCTCCCCTCTTTTTAAAAAGAATCTGCTAAGACGAATTTTAACCTTGTAGTGAGCTATGCTTCAATAACGTGGTGGACTGTGTAAAACGCATTTTGTTTGCTTTTCAGCCACTTCACAGAATTGAGCCTGAAATAAACTTTTAATGATTGCTCAGTGGCTAGCACTGTTGTGGGGTTGTGCTTTAAATAAATGTATTGCCAGGTACAGCAGGTTCATATTGATGTAATCAATGAATGTTCCGTTTCGATTGAATATCTCATTTTATTTTATTAAACTTGCAACTTAAACTAACTTTACTACAATTAATTGATAATTAAATTAAATTAAGTACGGAAAAACAACTCCAATAAAAAAAAACCATGCCAAATTCTAACGTCTAATGCAACTTAACCTAAGAACCCTTTCAAGATACATTCCACACAGGAGCAACTCTCTACCAAAACCGGAAATGGATTTTATTTGTATTTTTTGATTTGGCTCAAACTTTGTGGGGACCTTCCCTATGACCAAAGAAGATTTTTTGTGTCATTGGTTCACCCATACAAGTCTCCATACAATTTCGGCAGCTGTCCATACAAAAAAATATTCAAACAGCTGTAACTTTTGAGTGAATTTTCTGATCAATTTGGTGTCTTCCGCAAAGTTGTAGGTATTGTTGAGGACTATTGAGAAAAAAAATAGGTACACGAAAAAAAAAATTGGCGATTTTTTAATTAACGTATTTTTCACCAAAAATTCAATTTCCCAAATTACATATTTTTTGATTTTCGAGATTTTTTGATATGTTTCAGGGGACAAAAACCCGCAACTTTTAAGCTATAGAGAAATATGGGCAAAAAATCTGCCGCCGAGTTATGATTTTTTGAAAAAAATATGATTTTTGGAAAAAATCGAAATTTTATACCAAAAAAATTACCTCAATTTTTTATGTAAAATTGAATTTGCAATTTGCAGATTTTTTGATAAAGAGCTCCGTTTTCAAGATATAGCCACCAAAAGTTTGATTTTAACGAAATATTTGCAGTTTTTCGAAATATTTCGATTTTTTCCAAAAAATCATCATTTTAAAAAAAATCATGACTTGGCGGCAGATTTTTTGACCATATTTCTCTATAGCTCAAAAGTTGCGGGTTTTTGTCCCCTATAACATATCAAAAAATCACGAAAATCAAAAAAATACTTATTTTGGGAAATTGAGTTTTTGTAAAAAGAATGTTGATTAAAAATCGGCAAATTTTGTTTCCGTGTACCTATTTTTTTCTCAATAGTCCTCAACAATACCTACAACTTTGCCGAAGATCAATTGTCCTCAACAATACCTACAACTTTGCCGAAGACACCATTGATCAGAAAATTCACCCCAAAGTAACAGCTGTTTGAATATTTACGTATCATTTTTGCATGGACAGCTGCCGAAATTGTATGGGTGAACCAATGACACAAAATAGCTTATTTGATCATAGGGAAGGCCCCCACAAAGTTTGAGTCAAATCAAAAAATACAAAAAATAAAAATGGTCGAAATCGGCCGATTTCGTGGAGAATTGCTCACAGGAAACTTGAAACTTTCTTTCTCTCCACAAAGTGTCACCAAATCCAAACCACACAAAAGCAACGGAAACCCGGTGCGATCCTTTCCATTTGTTTTGCTTCACTCCGGGTTGTCCACACAATCGTCTGGAACTATTTTTTCCTTCATGCCCCGTCCTGCTGCGGAAAATCTCTCCAGGAAACTGGTCAGCGCTATCAAAGGATTAAAGTCAACTTTGGCGAAAGCGCAAACATACTTTCCTGCGTTCCAGCAGCATTTCATCAGCAGCTGAAACAAAAGCGACCAACACGATATGCTGTGCGGTGGTGGATTGCCAGAAAGAACAACACACCAGATAAATGTGGGACAGCAAAAAAGTGGAAAACATCATACACGATTTTCTTGGCTGATTGTTTTCCAGACCGAACCCTCCCTCGCAGCAGCCCCCTCTTTCTTGAGAGCTTTCCACGTCGTTTCACGCGCAAAGCTTTATAAATGCGCAGCGAAAGCATACATTTTTCTTTTTGTCCAGTTCTTTATCCTTGCGCAAACATACGAGACGACCGGAGAGAAGTGGGAAATCTTTTAAGCAGTTCTCTGGAAATATGCAATTTGTAGACGGGATATTTCCTTGCAATAAAATATATACTTATATTTACTTTTTTTTTTTCAAAGAGAGTAGACAAAAACTCTAAACAAAAGGAGAATGAGCAAATTTGTATGAGAGCTGGTCCAAGGATGTACACGAACGGGAAAAACTTTATTCGAAAGATCTCGCCGAGACATGAAAAAAAGTCTTCTGGACGAACTCTCTAAACCCCGGGGTTCAAAAGTTACAAGTTGTTGAAGTTTGAGTATTTTGGGTTAAAATGTACAAAAAATTGTGTTTTTGCTATTTCTAAAATCACTCATAAAATCCTTATTTTATTATGGGTTTCGATCATCTTGACTTCATTCGACGCGTATCAGCAAAAACTATAAGTTCTGATATGTTTTAGCATGATTGAAACATGACTTCTCTTGTCTTTATACGTTAGAACCGTTTGTGCAAGAGGCTTACCATAGAAACAAGTCAAAACTTGAAGATTATGAAAACGAATGCTACAAAAGTGCTGAAAAAAAACTAGTTTTGCAACGAGTTGAATTCATGCAATTCCGATAAACTCATGTATTGGATTTTCAATCATTGAATTTTCAAGTTCACCCAAAAAAGGAATTTTTAAAGGCCCTGTTTCCGAATTCTGGAGAACTTCTAGCATATCTTTCCAAATCCTGCAGCTGCTACTCTTCTTCGCCCCCTTGATGTGACCTAATAGTATGTGCCATACGCGAACCGGATCTGGAAGTGGATTTTCCAACCCAAATTACCCCACCTCTAGCCGGAGCACATCCTCCTTCGCTTTCCGGTGGCCGGTAGCATTAATAACGATAATGAAGGCAGCCGCTACGGGAAATCCTAAACCGGTAGCCGCTCTCCGATGTCCGGTTTCGTTTTGGCTCATTTATCAGATAAACCGGAGAACGCCCAGGGAAACCTTACCCGACCCTCTGCCAGAAGAAAAGCCACCTCGAAATCGACCCAGCGCGAATTGAATAAAGGATTTTCTTCTACAGACCGAAAAGGAAAACTTTCCCCCCGCAACGTGAGTCCTTTTTTTGCGTTCGCTTCCACCTTCCCGTGTTCGTTTGTCGAAAAAAGGACTATAATTTGCCTAATTTGGAAAAGAGTAATGATACCGTTTATTATCTTCGCTTTGTGGATCGCACTTTTTGCCCTCGTGCCCCGCACGGGAAGTGGACCCCTTAAGCAGCAAACCAGCAGGGGACGCAATTCCACTTTGCTTAAATTTTGTCGCTTTGATTTGGTTTGGCAGAGTGCCCCAGCTGCTGCTCAAGTGAATGAATCGCTGTATTTGTCGTCCGAGCGTATGGTGTGGTAGTTGACGCCATTCAGAAAGGGAAGATTTTCTTCCTTAAAAAGTTGAAAAGCTTTCCGAAGGTCAACCGAGCTGAACGAGGAAAGTTGTGAGTTTTTGATATTTTAGAGATGAGCGCACTTATTGCACATTAGAGAAATTAGACGCAATTATTTCACAAACAATAACATGCGAAATTAAGTTTGCTTATGATCTTAGTATCAACTAAAAAATTCAACTCAATCTATTTAAAAAATTACAGAAACACATTACCCAAACAATTAAGCTTGCAAACTGATGGAATAATGAAATAGAAAAATGAAAGCAATAAGTGTTTTGCCTCATTTCTGTTGGCAAATGATTTATCAACGTCTCAACATAAGTTTGTTGCTTTTCTAGTGATTTCATAGCCTTTCCTGTGGAAGGAAGCCAAAAATAAAACCAGTTGATGGTTTTAAAACTAAACTTACAAAAGATTAATGTTTGAACGAAAACATGAAATGGCTGTTCTACAGATCTGTATAAAAATCATGAGGTATCTTTTTTCAATCATTTCAAAAATCATGTTTTTACAAATTTCCCCTCACCATTCTCCGAACAAACAATTCTCACTCGTCGTGTTCCCGTAATTGCTTAATGAGGATGTTCATATTTGCGGCCAACAATTAATCGCACCTAGTCCACATACAGACAGACAGACACAAGGCAAACAAACTTCAAACTGGGACAACTATCGTAACAAACAAACCAAAAGTCGTCTGCAAATTACTCTCTCTCCCACGTAATAAACTCTTACCGCAAGCTAAAAGCTTCTTCATTTCCTTCCCGCCCCTACCGCCCACCACACTTTAAGTCGCTGCAGTCTCAACTTTCAACCCCGACTTTCCGGCACGTTGCATTTTCACCCGCACTTTTCCGCAACTTTGTAACCATTAATTTTCTTGGTATTTCCCCCGCGCGCGCGCCTAGATTCGCTTTTCCTCCCTACAATCCTGGTGGCCTCTGAGAACGGCAAGGTTGGGAAAATATTTCTCGCCTTGATTCACTTGACCTAGCAGTACCGTCTGGGACGGGAGGAATCCCCTTTTCCTTGCACTCTCTACCTCCAAGGAGCAGCAGCGGAAATGCATACACAAACTGGTTTTTCCTTTCTGCTTTGCACTTTTCTCGTTTTCCGGAAAACTAGCATTGAATTACAAGTTCACAGAAAAAAGTAATATCTAAAGTCTGAATTACATAAATACAATTTTATTTTCATATTTTTAACTGTGCTAGCAGACAGACTGGCTGACGTTCCGGAACTGTTGCCAGCGAGAAGTCACCGTCGTCGGTGGCCAATTCCGGCCAAACTGGCAGCGCTTGCCCAAGATATCAACCACTCCTAAATCGTCGGGAGCACATCCGTTCCGGTGGAGGAAATTAATTCCGTCCTCGGCTCGATCGCTCCGCCGAAAAGTCTCCCCTCAGTCTTCCTGCAGGAGTTCCTTGCGTGTATGCATATTTGCCAGAACAAATCGGGAAGAGTGTTTTTAATGTTTTATTTTTCATCCACCACCCACCATTGTGCAGGCTAAGAGAACGCGAAAAAGAACACAACTGGGTGCAAACAGTGTCGAATGTGTTAACAGGATTGCAGGACATACGCAGTGACTTTTGCGATGGAATAGAAATTTGTTAGCAGATTGCAGCACAGCTGTTCCGTCGATTTTAATTTAAAAAGCACAAAAAATCCTAACGGCTCCCTAATCATTATGTAAAAAAACCTCCATAACCAGTGTTCCGTAACCAAAAATATCTGGTTTTCCAAAATGTTTTGATCTTATGAGTCATTTCATCCCAACTGTACAAAATAGGGCCAAATACGAAATCAAATTTAGCTAATTTGGCGGAGCTGTTTATGCTATCAAATTATGCAAGAATCCCGAATTTCAGCTAAATCGATCCACCGAATTTGAAATTAAATCACATGTCTAGCAGTTTTTTTATAAGCTATTGTGTTTAGAGCGTCCAATTTCCCGTCCCGGGAATTCCCGGGATTTCCCGAAAAAAAAATATTTCCCGTTTCCCGGGAAATTTGTAAATTTCCCGGGAATTCCCGAAATTCAAGCGGAAGTATACATTTTCTTAAATTTTTGGAACTACTTTTGAAAATGCTCTGAAAAATAATAAATGAACAAACGCAACATTATTTTGTTCAATTAAATGTATTGTTTGGTTTAAATATAATTAATCAGATTATCAGAAATTATGATATGAGAATTATTTCTGATAATATTATTTTTTGAAGCAACTGGGAATAGATCTTGCTTAATGAGTATTAAATAATTACAATTAGGTAAGCTTTAACAGATTGACGTTATTTCATCAAAACAATATTAACTCCTTACCTCCAAATTAAAATTGAGATTTTTTTCGTTTTTGTTTACCATGATCAAATGAGATGAAAATCGAATTTGTGCAAAAAGAATTAATTCAATGGGTTGAATACCTAGTACTAAAGAAATTACAATTTTAAGTAAAAGAATTATGGAGCACTGGAGCAACTACAGGTGTTAGAGGGTTAAAGATGAAAAAATAGAAGACTTTTTGTGGAATGATGTTATTTTATCGTATAATTTCAACTACAGGTGTTAGAGGGTTAAAGGTGAAAAATAGAAGACTTTTTGTGGAATGATGTTAATTTATCGTATAATTTAAATCATGTTGCATAATAACACAAAAAAAAACATTGAAAAATTTCTTTCTATTGTTTGTTCTCAAAAAATGCAAAAATATATTCAAAGCTTGCTTCAAATATTTGAAAACATTGGGTTGTTTGGAGTAAAACCAACACTAAAAAGCTTTACCATTTGTTCAAGAGCTGAAACCAGTATTTGTCATGAAAAACATAATTTCTGCATTTTTTTTTCTTATTTCAATAAACTGGTCACAGAGGCAAGTTTAAAAAAAGTTTAAAATTTCTCATCAAAAAATATTAAAATGCATTTTCTTGTAGTTGAATGATTCTTTACATGCAGTCAAGCTGTTAATTGATCATCACACTTATTGAAACCATTAATGTTGATGTCCTATACAATTTTGTTGCATAATATTAAATTTAATTAAAACCAAGATCATAAAAATTTTCAATAAATTTAAAATTTCCCGGGAATTCCCGGGATTTTCCGGAAAATCGGCTGAAAATTTCCCGTTTCCCGGGAAATTTGTAACCCCGGGAAATTGGACGCTCTAATTGTGTTTCATATGTTAATATGACCTTTTCATAAATAACTCTAGATGTATATCAAGAAAATTGCATGTCAAATTTTCGATTGCGCAAAATGCACCAAATTTTATAATTTAAAAAAAAAGTGGTTGAGTTTTGTGCTATATTTTATTTGTTTTAAAACACGGCCATTTGAAAGCAACTTCTTTTTAAAAAAAAAATGCGGAAATCGTTAAAATTTGGGACGGCTCCAAAATAGAGGGGTGTACAATTTTGCTGAATTTTGAGATTCTTGCACGTTATTATAGTATTAACAGCTCCTCCAAATTTGAGCATAATCAGAAAAAGTCGATTTCGAGTGGTGTGCTGCTTTACATGAAATGACCCTCATGTAAAAAAAGGTCAAACGACTCATAATTTGGTATTATGGATCTCACACGAAAAAATCGGTAAGGAAATAGAAATCCCAGCTTTTGAAAAAAATTAGCATGGGATGCTTTTCCTTTGAGAAGTATTTCTAAATTGCAAAAATCTGAACATTTTTCGGAAAATATCATCATAAAATGCCTATATCTTGAAAACGGTGCACTTCATCAAAAACTGTCATGATCATGCATTGGAAAATGATTTTGATTTTTTTTTTTTGGCAATACTTCTTCTAAATTTTTTTTAAATGTATGTTCCGGTACCAGATTTTGCACCAAATCGGGACTTTTTTTTCGTGTATCTGATTTTTCTGTAAAATCATAGGGAGCGGCCGTGGCTGACTGGTTACGGTGTTCGCTTTATAAGCGAATGGTCCTGGGTTCGATTCCCATCTGCTCCCAACGAGAAAGTATAGGAAATATAAATCTTGAAACTCTGAACATGAATGAAAAATCAAAGTCGCTCGAATCGGGGTTCGATCCTCCGTCCTTTGGATTGGTAAGCAAAAATGCTAACCACTAGGCCATCGCGACTTGGTGAGCTATAATTGGAATAAGGAATACTGTTTCTATCAACTATATACGCGCTGGGTTCTTGTCCATTTGACAAGGGTTCGGAAGTTCTAAATAACGTTTGAACCCGATTGGTGCAAACGTTCTTCAGAGCGGGGCTTGTCGATAAAGCTGAAGTACCTCGCGCTCGGCTAGCCAGCGTAGAAATGGGTCACCGAAGCTCGGCAGAGCTAACACCTTCCAAATGCCTATGCGAGTTATTTGCATGTATAGAATGTAGATCTAAAAATACATGGAAACAACTCAATTTGTAAGAAGCGGCCGCGTGGTCCCGTTTGGTTGGTTGCACACACACACACACATCTGATTTTTCTGTAAAATCATAACAACCTACAACTTTGGCAAAGACATAAAGTCGATCAGAAAATACCTTCTCAAATTACAGATTTTCGAATATTCAAAGGCCTATTTTGTATGAACAGCCCGCAAAATTGCAAGGAGCCTTGTATGGAAAATCTAATGATGCAAAATGGCTTGTTTTGACATAGGAATGCAAGAACAAAGTTTCATCCAAATATAAAATTATAACAAAGTCGATTTGTGAAAATGTTAAGGACTCAACTAACTTTTAAAAGTTTATTTTATAAACATTATATTTTAAACAAAGACAATTTCCTGAATCATCCAGACGCACTAAAAACAGACATATGTTTTGTGGATTAACTACAACTTTTTTTTATTTTATCATACGAATTTATTTGTCCTGAAAAAACAACCTCCTTTTGGAAAATTAACTTCATTTTGAGAATTTATTCTGGGAAAAATCTTCACATAAGCCGTGACCTCTGAAGAAAATTAGAATCTTGACAAGAAATTTCATCAATAACCATTCTTGCGTACCGTCATCTGGGGCGAAACGAGACACATGGGGCAAATTGGGACAGCTGGGTTTGCCTTGTTACTGTACAATTTTTATATATTACTGTACAATTTTTAAACATTTTTGATTATAGATAGAACAGACACAGAACATCTAAAATAGTGCATCGTTTTCCAAATTTAAAGCTTTTAAGTGCTCTAAAAACTGCTGTCCCGATTCAGACTGCAGTCCCTATTCGCCCCAGATGACGGTATTCAAATAAATTCCACTTGATCATAAAATCGAAATGTCCCCCCACAACTGAATTTGATTGGTGCTGATGGAAAAGTTAAAATCTTAAACGATTTTTTAAGAGAATGATAATCGCTTCGATTACTTCCAGTTATATGTGTTCATCATTTCTCACTACTCAAATATTTGATCATTACTGTTTCATCACAAAACAAGCGCACTGAGAGCTTCTTTCTTTCATGTTGCACACCTGTTCATATCTTTCTTGTACAACACGGACCTAACCAGCGGCAGAGTTGGTACATACTCCAAAACTCCGGGCATTACAAGGCACGGCAAAAGGGGCGGTTTGCAGTGGCACTTTTTATCCGTGTGCCCAGTGTTTACATAACCGGAGACTACCCCCGGGGTGTCTCCTTCTTAGCTTGTTATTTCCAGGCTCAGAATTCATTCCGTTTAAGCATTCCGTCGACGGTTCGTTTTACGCACGCTGCTGACCATCGGCAGTATTACCAACCATGACAACGGCAGCACGGTTCAGGGATAAACACGCCTGTAAACGGAAAACAGGCGAAGGAGATACGAGGAAAAACGACGGAAAATGCCTCTCAGGAGTTCAAAGATAAAAGGTGCAGACGAGAGATGATGGAAAACTTAATTAAATGTTTATCCAAGCACATCTTCTCCGCTAGAGGCCGCCGCCGGTGGCCAACTGGTGCAAATGGGATGTCATCAACAAATCTGGCTCGAGGGTGTCGCAACCGACAGCGTTCGCACCCCGCGGGAAGGAAGTGACCACGCGAAATCCTCTGTTAACGAAGTTTTCCACGAGGGCGCGCTTTGCTGGGCCTTTTCATTCACGGGCGTTGCATCATAATCATTCTAAAAACTCAATTACCGCTTCAAGCCACGACACAGCAGCAAAACATACAATTCAGCTCCTTTGAAGCAAGTTATTATTTCCCGCAGAACTTAACCTTTCCGTTCTTCTGGTTCTGGAATGTCCTCAGGCCACACTGGGACACAACTGGCAAGAGGTGCAGCACCAGAGTACTTCACTACTTCAAGTGCTCTCGGGGTCCCAGCGGCAGTCAAAGGAAAAACTTTTGTCCTGCTCTGGAGCATAATTTGCTCACAACTTCCTTTTTTCTTGAGAAGGAACTTTGAAGCTGGTGCTGCTTATTCCTGAAGGCACTTGAAGGATTTTTCTTGCGCTTGTTGTTGTTCTCAAGCGATGCATCTCAACAGCCCTTTTAAAGTCTGAGAAGTCTTAATTTGAGCTTCTAGAATGTTTCCCGGACAATTAACTTGTGGGTGCTTTCAAGCGTATTCCGCCCACAGGGAGATTAAGGGGTTACATTCATGTAGAAAATCTCAAAATTTCATATTACAGAAAATTAACTATATTCACAATAAAGATGATTTTCAATCACTCCTGAAAATTTCATGAAGATATTTCGTGACTGAACTGATTAAGAGACGATTTAAGTTCACAATTTTGCCATGCGCAAAGCGAACTGTCAAACTTTGTGAACGTTTTTCTCTAAACACCGAGTTGATTTACGGATGCCACGATATCTCGAGATGGGATGGACCAAATTGGCTGAAATTTGGGGTGAAGACTCCCAAGACATATTCCGTGTGCATGACGAAGCACGATTTAAAAATTTTGCTTTTTAAAAAAATACATAAATCAAAAACTGACGATTTTTTTATATGAAAAACAGAAAAATATTTTTATCTTTTTTAAAAATTATGTTTTTAAAATCGGCCTTCTTCATGCACACGAGACCGGTTTAACGAGTCTTCACCAAAATTTTGAGCCGATTTGGTCAAAGAAGTGTTGAGATATCGTGGCACCCGTTTTTTGAAACTGATAACTTAAAATTACTATATCTCGGCAATAATACATCCAAATATCTTCATATTTATTTTGTTAATAGATGAAAATGTATATTTTAAAACCCTGCAAAAAGAATAAAAAAATCAAAGTGTGTGCTCATACCAACCTCGGACATTTTTGACGATTTACATGTATGTAACCCCTTACTGTATAAAGGCTTGAGACTGGTGCGGTACTGTTATTTTTGGATTAAAGTATATGCATCAAATTACAAGATAGTTTGCAAAAGGATCTAAGAACCATTTGTAGACACAAAGATTAACATCACAAACAAACTTTTTTACTTTTGTACTTTTGAGCTTAAATTGTGAAAAGTTGCTAAATAAAGAACTGTTCTAAGAAAAAGAATGTGCATAAGTTTCCCCGAATAAGGCCAAGCTCTGGAAATTTTATTTTTTTATTTTATGATTTGGCTGACACTTTCAAAAAAACATAGGCATTTTTTGAGGTTATGAAAAGTATGAAAAATTTCAAATATTTATTTTTCAAAGCATAGAGTTTCTTTCTTTGCAAATCAATGATTGTTGCGAGTTTTTAGGGGTAATTCTCCGCCAACTCACACAGCAGTTGCCCCGACCCCTCTTCGATTTGCGTGAAACTTTGTCCTAGGGGCAACTTTTGTTCCTGATCACGAATCCGAGGTTTATTTTTTGGTAGAACATTGTTACACTCTAAAAAATAACCCTGCAAAGTTAGAAAAAACACAAAATTTAAAAATTAATAATTTTGTTCTAAATGAAAAAAACCCTTCTGGGTCAATGTAGATTCGAAAAGCACATTTAATTTCCCTTAAAATGACATATTCCAAAAATGTTTTACAGTCGAGAAACGGAAAATGGCAGAGTTTTTTCAACTTTTTTAGAGATATTTTTCGATGAAAAATACGTTTTTTCGGAATTGTGAGTACGCCATCACCAAATTTTTTTGACACCAAATTTCTATCTCATCACCGTTTCAGGCTGCAAATTATTGAAAAACACGTCTTTTTCGCATGTTCAAAAATGAAAGGGGTTTTACCACCCCTCCGTTACGAGATATAAAAAAACGGACCTCGGATTCGTGGATTCCTATAGGACAAAGTTTCACGCAAATCGAAGAGGGGTCACGGCAACTTTTCCCGATTTCGTGTGAGTTGGTAGAGAATTACCCTTATGGCTTGCTCTGTGGCTTATTGATTGTTAGATGCCAATCGTGCTATTCATCAATGATCTACCCATACATCAAACGCTATCTCTTCAAACTCAAGTCCACTCTAACAAAATTTTCACTGAGCTCGAATCATAACTTCGCATGTTTTTGCGCGATAACCTTTTGTCGATCTGGGACAGCAGCTTCTGAAAAACAAAACAGTGTTGCAATCCCTCTCTACACAACACACCACAATCCGATACAATTGACGATCGTTATCTTCGGTATCTGCAGTAGCATCAACAGTCAGATAAAAAAAAATGCTCCGTGTTCCGACATCACGCTTTTGCGTGGTTGGACATTGACAAAGGGGTCAGTTGGGGTCAAACTGGTAGTTTTTTCCTGTATAATATTTTCCAAAAAAAAACTATAAGCTGAAAAAAAACCGTATATGAAAACGTATTTGGTTTCTGCTGTTATTGATTCACGTAATTAGAATAAATTCTATTCGGTAAGCCCAATTTGAGAAATTTTGCGGAACATTTGTGAAATTTCGTCTAGCAAAACTTTTTTTAATGAAAAAAAAGTACGTTGTTGCTTGGATACTAGTGGCGGCAACTGCATCACTTCCCACTTCAGTGGTATGTTTCGTGTTCAGCCTGGTTTTTTGTAGTCACCTAGGTTGCGAAAAAAATATAGAACCAGAATGAGATGAAGCCCATTCACAAAACAAGCGAGCGCATACGATACTACAGTGACATCGGGGATGAGGATGCGTCCGTATTCTCATGGTCTTTCGAAGAGGGGTGGACATAAATTACTTGGTTCGTTTTACCTTGCATTTTCATACGTTTCTTATTCAAAATTTGTTTATCAGTGAAATTAAATTTGCATGAATCGAAAAAAAAGTATCTCGTTAACTTGATTTTTTTTAGTAAGCGCAAAAACGAAACAAAAGATACATCATTTTCAAACGGCCTCGTCGGATGCTGTTTTCCTTCTGAAATGCTTAAACTTGCATGACGGAATCAACCAGTTGTGGGTTGGTCTGGGCTGGTCTTTTCACCAGCAGTAGCAGATCCTAGCCACGCTGCGCCGAGGACATATCGGTGCGCAGCATATGGAAGAAATGTGGCAAACAAATTCTCGCACCTGTTTTGTCCGGAACGGAACGAGGCACCGTTTGCCACACAGTGTCTTTTTCCGAGGTCTTTGCATATTTGAGCTCTGGAATTTGAAATATGCACACTGTCACACCACAGACAAACAGAAATACAGACTCGATTGTGTTTAACATTGATATCTTTGGTGAAAAGCACCCATGTAAAAATTACCGTTAGTTTCAGTAATCCACGTTATGATATTCATGTTTACCGTCTTTTTGTCTGTGACCCACGCGTTGTTGCAACGTGCAATGCCAGCATCGATGGCGTCAAAAGCGACGATGACACCGTGCAATATGATGATCTTGGTGATGAAAACAACCGTTTGATTCTCTTTTTATTCTGTTCTGTGACGCACAACACGTGTCGTTTTTCCCGGTACAATGTTGCATGGGTAAAAAGAAATACGTCCGATCAAATAATAGCAAACTTTTTATGTCATGTCTCATTTCATGAAGCATACAAAATAATTTATTTTTTTTGTGACAGGCCAACAAATGTTTTTCTTTTCATCTATTACAAAATTGACGAACAAAAGAGTTTACTTAATTTTCAACATAAAATGTAAATAATTCACATAAAAAAAAAACAAAATTTACAAAGATAATCTTCAACAGTTGTAACACAAAAACACTTGATTTCACAGTTTTATTTTGACTCTCACCAAATCTCACCAATACACAACTCTATAAACCTGTTTTCCAGCACCGACTACATTCCAAACAAAAATCGAAACAGCAAAAGACAACGAACGATCGCTGTCCGTCATTCGAGATCGACAGATGAGCTTGCAATGGGGCTGATTAAACTTTCTATCGGATGTTGGCCCGTCGATCGAACCCCACCAAGGTGTAGCAGGCAATTTTCGCTAACACCTTTGCACTTTTTTGTTTGCCTTGCGACCGGCGATTAATTTTCTTCTCATTCAAAAAGAAGCGCCTCGCAGCGACTGTTATTATATCGCTGCTGTCGTGCTAACTTGTCGCACGTGCATTTTGGGCAAAATTTAGTTAAGAACGCAATTTTGTGCAGCTCACAATGCCTCACCTTTTGACCTTCACAGATCCCCAAAATTCGATTTCAATCCTGAGATATTCAATAAAAACCGAAAAAGCTCCGTGCATTTTCGTAACTTTTAAAATGAAAGAAGTTTCAATCTTGTCGTGCTATCTTGACACACCCTGAAAATTGATGTAACTGCTGTAGGGTCTAGCCCTCCGAGTGTGCTTCCCCTTGGCACAAGTTGTGTGAGAAGAGTTGTGAGTGAGAGAGAAACTATGCGGGAGAGTTTAGTCTGGTACTGGCAGTGAATGAGAGCGCACGGCGCGATGCGGGGGGAACAACGCGAGTGCTACCGGTGATTTCGGGAGTGGTGTTCCGGAACTGCCGGCGGAGGAACCGACGGAACGGACCGTAGGTCAGAGGGCGGTCGGGAGGAAGATCTGCAGCAATGCAGCTGCGTCCGGTTCGTCGGGACCTCACAAATCTGGCGACGAGGACTAAACAGGTGTGTAAGGTTCTGATTTATTTATTTTTTTGCTAAATCGATCCTCATTTGAAGATGCAAATGTTTTTGTGTTTTCTTAAAATGGGCAAAAGAGTGTTGGTAGTAGATCGCAATGTGATGTCACAGAGGGCAAGGTGCTGGAAGATGAAAAGAGAGGGAGAGGAACAGAGGGGAACGTTTGGACTTGGAGTGCGTTCGCGGTGACGGTAGGAACGACCGTTGGAATGCGTTCGCGAAGTAGAAGGAAACGTCAGATGATCGTTGCGTTTAGTAGACGAAATTGGTTGTCTTCGTTTAGTAATGGACGGAACCAGGTTGACGTAGGACTACGTTTTAACAAATATTGATATAAATATGTATTTATTTAGGAATACCAAATTGTTCGGCAACTCGTGAGAATCGGTAACATTGGATTTGGAGGTAACTGTTTGCATTTGTTATAGATAGTTTACGTTATTTCAGAGTAAAATTTAATGTTGTCGTTTGGAACCAACCTAAATGCAAATTTGGACCTTGAGGAATGTTTATTTCACAGAATTATTGTTGTCTAGCGAATTGCTTGGAACTGTCCCTATAAATGTTATAGGTGGTGAACCAGAGGTTGTTCACGGGTAAAGTGTTCAGTTGTCGAGCTGTTCACGAATCGGTTGTAGTTGTCCCTATAATTATTATAGGTGGTGAACCAGAGGTTGTTCACGGGTAAAGTGTTCAGTTGTTTAGCTGTTCACGAATCGGTTGTAGTTGTCCCTATAATTATTATAGGTGGTGAACCAGAGGTTGTTCACGGGTAAAGTGTTCAGTTGTTTAGCTGTTCACGAGTCGGTTATAGTTGTCCCTATAATTATTATAGGTGGTGAACCAGAGGTTGTTCACGGGTAAAATGTTCAGTTGTCTAGCTGTTCAAGAAATGGTTGGAACTGTCCCTATAATTACTATAGGTGGTGAACAAATGGTTGTTCACGGGTAGATTGTTCAGTTGTCTAGCTGTTCAAGGAATGATTGGAACTGTCCCTATAATTACTATAGGTGGTGAACGAATGGTTGTTCACGGGTAAAATGTTCAGTTGTCTAGCTGTTCAAGGAATGATTGGAACTGTCCCTATAATTACTATAGGTGGTGAACAAATGGTTGTTCACGGGTAGATTGTTCATTTGTCTAGCTGTTCAAGGAATGATTGGAACTGTCCCTATAATTACTATAGGTGGTGAACAAATGTTTGTTCACGGGTAAAATGTTCAGTTTTCGAGCTGTTCATGAATTGAATGGAATTGTCCCTATAATTATTATAGGTGGTGAACAAATGGTTGTTCACGGGTAGATTGTTCAGTTGTCTAGCTGTTCAAGGAATGATTGGAACTGTCCCTATAATTAGTATAGGTGGTGAACAAATGTTTGTTCACGGGTAAAATGTTCAGTTTTCGAGCTGTTCAAGAATTGAATGGAATTGTCCCTATAATTATTATAGGTGGTGAACAAATGGTTGTTCACGGGTCTCGTTTGGTTATCTAGCTTATCACGAATATAAATTGAATTGCTTGTAACTATGAAGGAAGGTGATCAGATGGATAGTTGTACTTAATTTCAAACGGAATCGTCCCTGTAGCTGTTGTTACAGGTGGTGGACAAATATATTGTCCACGGGTATCATTGTAACTGTGGTTGTAGATGGTTAAGGAACTAATTGTAAACGGCTGTTAGTTCTCTGGATGAGACAGTATGGAAACTCTGTAATAGTAATTACGGATAACGAATTGTTGTAAAAAGTGACAAAATGGTGAAGCTCATTTGTAATCGAATGTTAATCTTATACGATTATTGTGTAGTTTCGAAGAGGAATACTATGTGGGAAAAGTAGTTTTGATTTTAGATGTGTAGCGGTTATAATTATTTTGTATACGTGTTAGTTTTGGGTTGAGTGGTGGACGATATGTTCAATGATGTACATAGATATCAAATTATCAAGTTCAGCTGATGCCTAACGACTGTGGCTGTAATCAATTATGTCGGTTGTGTTTAAAGCAATAAGTATAAACTTCAGTATAATTAGGGATTAGGCTAGGGGTTAATCACTTCGAGTATTCTGCATAAGGCAATCCATACGGGCATAATATTCGCAGCTACCTAGGCTGCATACAGTATGGACCACAACATTGGATTCATATGAGGTGCGATATAAGAAATGATTTGCCTTCGGGATTAGGTAACACGATTCAGTAAATACCCATCAGTTCTTCTGGGTTAGTATCAGAGGTACAAGAGTCACAGTTATCCTCGCATATTGGAGTGTCTAATATAACTATGAAAATTTTTTAGAGGATTCAACAGATAACGATTTGTTAGTTTCTGAGTAGTTCAAAGAAAGATTATGTCTTATGGCAATGGTTGTGGTTTAATAATTCATTATGAGTTTAATGGATGCTGAATTTAAGGCTGATGAAATGATTTCTTTAAATGATAAATCTGTTAACATTGGAGAAATCCTAAGAATGATGATGTTGAGATTCAATTCTTTTTGTTATACAAACACGTGTCAATGCAGGTCACACTTAAAGAACGTGTTGACGTTACAGGATTATTGTTAGTCATGAGTTAAGATTGTCATTGTAAAGTTGTAAGCTAAAGTTTTCATTTAATTGTTGTTTCAAACATAATCCGAAATATGAAGAGGGTGATCTTGTGAGGTATAGCCTTGCAGTGTTTAAAATATATTCACTATTTAGTAGATATAACATAAACTAATAGTGTAGTTAAACAGTATGAAGATTAAGGATGTCGATGTCTCATTTAAAATATAGAGACTTTTATAATCGATTAAGAAATGAGTGGTATTTTATCTTTTAGATGGTTTATTTAACTAAATACTATACGTATCACAAATGTTTCTAAAAATTGAGCTCTTATTTCAGTTTTGATGGTCAACACTCATTGGTAGAAACCCAGAAGAATAAACGTAGTACACAGTTTAATTAATAACTCTTGTTCAAGATGGATTTACATGCGAAGTCATGATTCAATGCAAGAAACAGTTTTGATGAGTTGATAGTTTTTGGTTTAAACATAAATGTCAAAGTTTTACTAGAAAATTATGAAACAGGCATGACAGGCATTGGTGATGTAGAAAGATTGAATTATATATGTGTTTTGTATCTAGGATGTTTGGGCAGGAATTGGAATGGTACAGAGTAGATTCGGTAATACAAATTTCGTTAATATGAATGCTCACAATTTGAATGTTCGTTAAAAACAAAACACTCAAACGTCATCAATAACCAGTTGTCAATTGTAGTTACATTTCGAACTATAGAGTTATCTAAAGCCGATCTCATGCACACTAGCGCTCCATTTGTTTTGCTGGCTGGAACAAAATTTAACCTCAATCTTTTTCGAGTACGTACACATTGACGTACACGTAATATAAACGCACTTTATTGTTTGTTGGTTTCCGACCACTTAGCTTTCGTGTTTTGATAGCTGTCATTTGTCCCATTTAGTGAAATTGAATGAAACTGTTTTAATGAATTACAAATGATATTAGTTTATTGAACAAAATGTTGGCTGCTATTATTTTAAGTTGAAATGCGTTAGGTAATAAACTAAGTGATTGAGAATCATATACCTATATTTCCAAAATAGTATAAAACCAAAGAGTTAAGAGTAGAAACATTTAATATAGAATCATACTGGAAACCTTAGTTCATTTTAATGTTCTTTTCCAGGATGGAATTACTAGAAGAGTGAAAGTGAGAAACTGGAAAAAGTAATTTCATGATGAGGCAACTTTTTATTATAATAGGATAAGTTCAAGATATACCGGAAAAGAAGCTATCCTTCTAACACGTTGAATATTAATATGATGAACATTATCAATTAAAGATATAAAGTCGATGACATTGAAAAAAAACGAAGGGAGGAAGGAGTGCTATTAAAGCTATGTCGAAGTATGGGTTTAGGTTGGAATTAATTGCATAAACGAAGGTTATTTTTATTAGTTTTTCATTTGCAAAGTTTGTTAGGACAAAGATATGTATCGCAGATTAATTTCATAAACTTTGGGAACGATAATTTGTCAGTTGAACTATATATCAAGTCATGGAAGAAACTAACCAGAAATGAAGAGGTGGTGAAATGTGATAGTTTTATCATACATGTGAGAAGAAACAGCAAATCTATTGTATCAGAGTTTATCATTATCCAGTCTTGCTCTGTGAAATAGTGTTTTAGAGAAGAGATCACTTCAAACGGTACCGCTTGACAAAATAGCGAACTTAGCTTGAATATATGGTTTGTAGGTATACAAGTAGGTGTGATTGCATTAGTAGGGTTCCATCCAAACCTTGTGGTGTGCTTGTGACAGTACAAGAAACTTCATAAAGTCCTACGGCCACATCTTTCAAAATTAAACCAAGGGGGGATTGTAGGGTCTAGCCCTCCGAGTGTGCTTCCCCTTGGCACAAGTTGTGTGAGAAGAGTTGTGAGTGAGAGAGAAACTATGCGGGAGAGTTTAGTCTGGTACTGGCAGTGAATGAGAGCGCACGGCGCGATGCGGGGGGAACAACGCGAGTGCTACCGGTGATTTCGGGAGTGGTGTTCCGGAACTGCCGGCGGAGGAACCGACGGAACGGACCGTAGGTCAGAGGGCGGTCGGGAGGAAGATCTGCAGCAATGCAGCTGCGTCCGGTTCGTCGGGACCTCACAACTGCGACCACTGACTAAAGGGATTTCAGATCAGAACGCGTTTGACACACGTACGAGCTCCACTACCGTAAACATTTGTAATTATATCTCGGGACTCCAGCAACCAAACTTCAGGACAATGCACAGAATGGTCTACCAAACAAAACGTGTTTGTTATTGATTACATTGCGTGCTCTCCAGTTTGTTTGTTCAATGCCAAACATCAAAACGCGCAACGTCAAAAAGCGACGTGCGACAAGTTAGCACGACAGCGTCGATGTGAAACTCTGGCCGTTTCTGTTTCATGCTGATGTTAGTTAATAGTATTTTCTCTTCAAAACTTGTACAGTCAGTTGCTAAAAAACTTATCAACAAAAGGATAAATATAAAAAGACCTACATACGGTTTTTTTTTGCAGCTGAGGGTACTTTCGATTGTTTGATATTCAATAACCATCGATACTCTCAGACATTCAATGCTGAAAACAAATGGCTCACTCATCGCTAACTTTTATTTAGCCAATATGCGCGAAATTCATTCATCTCAACGAGTAGATACACACAACAGGCACTTCATTGAAAGCGCAAACAAAAACGAGATAAGGAATTACTTTACATTGCTGCTAATCTCTTTATCTAGCCACAAGATCCTCCCGCACAATGAACGGAATGATGGTTCCCACAGCTCCGAGTGGCTGAGTTTGCAAACAAATAAATAAATGACAAAAACACTTAAATCATAGTTTGTAGCACGTTCAGGCAAAGATTTGTACCATGCCTGGGTGGGTGAAGGATGGGGGTTGGTACACCCTACCCCAACAACCCCGCCCCACGGTACAAAGTGTTGTGTTCTGGAAGAATGCAAACCACCCCACCCAATCCGGCTGCTGAACAATTTCCACCCCAGAGGCTGAGGAAAACGAGGGCTTTTCCCCAAATCTCTGCCCGGAAAATGTGTGGGCTCGCAGTCTCTGTCGGTGCGGATGTATTCAAAGAAAGGATTCAGTTGGGTGGGGTTTTTTATGAGGGGGTGGGGGAGAGGAGCAGTGACAAATATTTATTATTCAATGCATTTTCCTCGACGTCGTCTATAGTTGCCCCACTGTTGCTGCCTAGCACGAGAGAAGTTTCTTCCGAGAATCTCTCGGTGGGTTCGGAAACCAGCACACGCAGCAGTGGAAGCTCGGGGATTTCTGCTGTTTCTGCGATACAGTGCCATCATGGTGTCAGATTGTGAGCACAGTTGAAGTAGTTGGAAAGTTTATGGTAAAAATTTAGTATAAATTCAAAGCAATTCATTTAAACTTTGAACCAGAATTGCCCTAAAATATTCGTAAATGTTGGTTAAAACAAATAATGTTATGATTTGTTCAAATCTAAAAAATATAAATCGACATTAGGTCTCGCACTGTTTAAAACGGCAATTGATTCAAAAATCTTCAATGTGTTTCCCAACATTTGTTAAAAATAATTTCAAAAACATGTCGAAGTACTGCAATTAATTAACCTCATTGAGCCCTTCGGTTCCAGACTGGAACTTCGAGTTTATCGTTTTAATTAAAAAGAGATTCTTAATACTGCAGTTCATTGCAGCAGCTCTCAGCAGCATCCAATCTCGTCGTGTATTTCCCGGATTAACTTGTTCGCAAACTGTACCACACATTACGCGCTTCGCTTAGTCCACTGTGTCTCGCCTCCACTGTGTCTCGTCTGCTGGCAACGGAAAATTCACGCTACTGTGTTAAGCTCCCGATACAACTTCACCCACCCGTCAACTTCAAACCCCGCTGGGACGGATCTTCCGGAATGCGCGCTCTGGCATCGTGGACGGTTTGGAAAAAGTTGATCTTTTCGTCAGGATTTGTCGTTAGCCCGGCGAGCTGCTTGCCGAGGGAGGAAAGGTAGCCAAAGCTGCGAGCAACCGGAAATGAAACGATAATCCTTTCTTCGTCTTGTATCCTCGGGGATTGCTGGTAACACCAGAGTTTCCTAGTGGCATGGTGGCCACGGTGGCGCGGAAAAACTACCACCTTTTTGAAGAATGTCCTTTCCCATTGAACCGTTGCTGCTGTTGCTTTCGTCGGAGCTATTTCCGTGGCTGTTGGTGAGGGAAATAAAATGAATAGCTGCTTTTCATGAGCGTTCTCTGTGCACTCGTCCTTGAATTAAATTTCATCTGTACCGTCTCCTCTGTAGTCCAGACTCTTGTACTTTCGTCAGTTCACGAAAAAATAAAAACTGTAAAATACCTCAACATCAAGTCCTCAATGCGTTGTACTTAAAAAATGAGTATACTCAATTCTTATAAGAATTGAAATAAAATATTAACTCTTATCTGAAATGTTTCATTAAAATCTAAAAATTGCCTGCAAAGTCATTTCATGATTCGCTAGTCACTCAAAATGCTCTTGTCACCATAAGTTTGCTAATTTAAAAGTTATGGTCTAGGCATCAAGCAGCAAAAAGTAGATTTTCCAGCACAATAGTTGTACATTATTCCAACAAAAACACCTTTTGAATTGGATTTTTTCAGGGAAACGTTTGTTTTTCCACTAGAATTTTATTTTTCATCAAGATAAGTGTCAAACAAGAGCTGAAAAGTTAAACTTTTCAGCACTCAAATGGATGCTGAACAGTTGAACTCTTCAAGCAGACGTGCATCCGCTCCAACTCCTCTTTTAGAAGAACTTTTTTGGCGATTTGCGTCATTTGGGGCGAATCGGGACACATGGGGTGAATTGGGGCAGCAGTTTTAACCATGTTGGAGTAGGTACACTATTTTAATTTTTCCAACAAAATGTGTACACCATATTTAAAATCTTTAAGTGCTGTGAAAACTGCTGTCCCTATTCAGACTGTGTTCACAGATGACGGTACACTAATTACGCTAATCTTCAAAGCTCCTGAAGACCCAAAAAAAAGACTGAAGACCCGGAAAACCAAGTGAGATATAGGGTAAGAATCTTTAAGAGCTAACCCCAAAGAGCTTTTAAGGAGTTCTCCTTGAGAGCTTATGAGCAAAGTAACACAAAAATATAACTAAAATCGGGTTTTCCATGGAACCGCAACATTATCTACATATTGTTTATGTTAAAAACAAGTCGTTTACAACGGATAACAAGCATAACGTTACTTTGAACGAAAATGCCATCTAGAATAAGCTGAGTGCTGTTTAGAAGAGCACTTAGTGCCAATGCATGTCTGTCTCCAGCACTCAAATGGATGCTGAAACTTTACAGAATTGTATTTTTTCGTTAAAATTAAGCCGTATCTTAACTTAAAATTATTGAAAAGGAAAGTAGTGATAAAACGTAATTGCAAAACAAAAATTTAAATATATTTCCACCGTCAGTAAATCGAATAAATCGAATGAATAAACAAAAACTACAGCACCAGAATTTGATGGTGAGAACAGGTTGAAGTTTGATTTTTTTTATTTAAATTAATAATCACAGAGTGAAAAATATTAAGCCCCAATTGAACCGTGTCCCAAACTTTTAGAACACACCATTTCTTTACGCAGGAAAATCTCCAGATACTACCGGTATTGTGTGCCTCAGTCTCCAATAGGATGTACCAAAATTGATTTTATTTTGGAATTCAGGGGCTTTGTATGGTAAGCGTACTGAGCTCAAGTCGACGCTGTCGTGCTATCTTGCTATCTTGGCGCTTTTTGTCGTTAGGAGAAAATCGCGTTTTAATGTTTGACCTTGAATAAACAATAATTAAAGCACGCAATGTAAACAATGACAAACACGTTTTGTTTTGTTAATCATACTGTGCACTGTCCCAAAGATTGGTTAAATTAAATTACCTGAGGTCAGAGTTACAGTTAAAAATGTCGGGTTTGTACGTGTGTCGGGCTTTTACGTGTGTCAAACGCGTTCTGACCTGAAATTCTTGACTAGTTGTCGCACTTACAGTAATTTTCAGGGTGTGACAAGATTGAAACTTCTTTCATATGAAGATTGACAACGTTGCACGGAGTTTTTTGGTTTTTAATGAATATCTCAGGATTGAAATTGAATTTTGAGGATCTGTGATTCGGAAGGTCAAAGATGAGTAAATAAGAGCTGCACAAAATGGCATACTCAAATTGGCCCAAGTCAAGGTAGCACGACAACGACGAAGTTAAGATCTGGCAAAGTATATCCCAAAAATGGCAAAACGTGACATTAACAAAATTATGTTTTTGGATTAAAGCATATAAAAGTCATGCCACTACTGCGTCCAATCACACTCATATATAGAATTAAGGCTCAGTACGCCCACCAGAACAGGCCCCCGAATGTCTACAACGAATGTCAAATTTGTTACACTCTAGTCACTGCACTTTTCCGTTCTTCCCCATCCATTGATAACAACCAGGCAAACGAACAGCATATTTCTGAAAATTAATTTTGAGAACTACTGTTCACACAGTTCTTTTTCTGTTATCTCTTTTCTCTTCTACCGTTGAAAACTTTGATGCTACTTTTCGGTGCTTGGTATATTATACTGTTTATGTTTGAGGGAACGAATGTACTGAGCTACGATGACAAGTCTGCGCTTATGCTTTTCGTCTCCATTTGAAATTATTTTGCAAATATTTTAAGTGCACTCTACTGGGACAAATTTTCTTCCTGCTTGAGATCGCTTCATCATCATGGGATTATCAATTCGAAATTTGTGGAGCAAGACATGAGCTATTGAAAAGCATGAATTTCCCCGTATTTTCAGACAATAATTCGTAAAACTAATTGATGATGTTTGTACCGTAACACAACATCAAGCCCACGTAAGAACATCCCACGGTTTCCTAATTCCAGCTGGCAAAGTTTTGGCAGCTCGTCACACAAAGTTCCTCTGTCTGTCAATTTTCCCCTCGCCAAAGTTGGGAAACCATCAGCATTTCCCCGGATCAAGACGAACAGCACGGACCCGGGGCACAAATTGTTCAAAACATTCTCACCCTCGCAGGCTCGCCGCCAACAACCCCGCTGCCGCGAAAACGGAGTAAAGAGTTGACTATAGGGCCGGAACACCCAAAGTTTATAACTGCATTAAACATACCGAAAATTGCTCGTAATTAAATTTGGAACAGAGAAAGTGAAAAAGTTAAATAACATAATGGTTGTGTCATCGGGGGCAAATTTACAACACGACGCCAGGCAAGCGGAGGGCGAGCACAGATTGCTGGAAAACAATTAAGACGATGCTTCGGGCACTGGCTCTTTTGGTTTCGAATCATGTCAACCAGTGGAATTTTAAGTTTTGGTGAGCATCAAATACGAAAGAAGAAAAGTTGCTGTTAACTTGATCTAAAAAGATCAATTTAAATTGAAAACCACTACATGCTCGTATGGCACGTCAACGAGTTGTTAAAAATATCATGCAGATCTATAGATAACACAACTCGATATTTTGTTAAGTTGATTTCAGTAAGTTTGGTCAAGGTATGATATATTTGGGCGCCCTGAGTACGCTCCAATGGGTAGAATTAAAATTCAGTGACATCCCTGGCAATGAATACAATTGTGAATTACAAGTGTACCAGACGAAAAACGATAAAAAAATAAAATTAAGATTACACCTCTTTCCATGGCCCTGTCGCTTTGAAAAATTTAAATCTGATTGGTTTAATTGATAAGCTTAGACTACACTTTTAAAATTCGTTCCCTCAGACTCAACATTCTGAAAATGTAGAGTTACTTGAGAATTCACATCAAATCGAATAATAAAGAAATGCAAACAAATCCATCCTTACGCAAACTAAGTTCACTTTCCAATAACTCCCGCTGCTTCTTGGTAAAAATCAACGATTCACATCTCCTAACCCTGCTGCTTTATCATCCAGAAAAGGGGTCCAACACGGCGTGTAACTTTTACGCAAGAAAATTTGCAAAGTTTTCCCGGTCGCCATGAATATGAATGAGTGTACTTTGGCGCTTTGGCCTCTCACCGGTGAAGCTCCAACCAATGCTGCTGCTGCTGAATTGAATTACCGCCGCCCCTAAACGAAATAATCACAAGTTGAACGAATTTACAGTGAAATTGAAATCAAGTAACACTCTGCTGCTGCTTTTGGCACTGCCAATTGTGTGAAGTTTGAGGCGAAAGATTCAACAATAAACAAGCAATCAGCAAAGTCAAGCTTTTGTGGAAGGAAATTTTTAATTTGCGACTTGCTTTGCAAATAAAATAATGAACTGCCAACAGCAGAAACCGGGGCTTAACTTTGTCGAGTTGCGGACAAGGCCGTGCAAATCCGTTCGCTATGAAGTAAAAGAGAAAAGTTCTTTTCCGTTAAACTATAAATCTCGCGCGAAAAATAATCAACCTCTTACTTCCCAGCTGCATGTCATAACCATCGGAGACCCAACGCTGTACAAACACTATTACAGCAGTTCAAGTGCAGACCGAAATTATGAAGGGTAATACGCTAATAATTCCACAAGCTGTTGTACAAGAACATGGTGAAAATTAGAGAATTCAAAAATTAAGTTTCGAGTTGTTCTCTAGATTTTGATAGGGTTTTTTTCATAAAATTATTTTTATTAGGTCCTTTTCGGTACTGGGACCTGGTTAGGACCGAGTCATTTTGAAAGGTTTTGTACTCATCGAAGTCTTGCTTCTACGATTTTTGATACAACTTTGAAATTCTGCATCTTGAGAATAATTTTTTTTATTGAAATTTAATCTTCGGCAAAGTTGTAGGTACTACATAGGACTATCCTCAACAAATGCTACTCCTCAAAAACATATTCACTATGATCTATAATTTCAAAAAGACCTTTTAAATACTTAAGATTTTTATGTTTTATTGAAAAACAGTTTCGGGAAATTTCGCAAATTTAAATTACATTAAATAACAGGAAATTTTAATAGTTATACACAGGGCTGTGGAGTCGGAGTCGGAGTCGGAGCCGGAGTCGGTGGAGTCGGGTCTTTTTGGGGACCTGGAGTCGGAGTTGGAGTCGGAGTCGTCAAAACTCGAATAGCTGGAGTCGGAGTCGGAGTCGGAGTCGGCTAAATTTTATGAGCTGGAGTCGGAGTCGGAGCCGGAGTCGAAAATTTCTGATAAACCCGGAGTCGGAGCTGGAGTCGGAGTTATCTTAAATTCAATATAATTTATAATTTTTTTTATTGTTCAGTTTTTGTTATTATGCAAATTAATTTACAAAACTTTTATTTGCCTATTTTTTTTTAAACCAGGTAATGATTTTTTTCAGTTGATTTATGTGTTGGTTCAAGAGATTTATCAAATGCCATTATGTTTTTGAAGCATTTTCAATTTGATTGGATAGCTTTGACTGTGTTATTTCAATATGATCAGTAAATGATAAATTTCTCCTCTTTTACCCATGTTTGTAGATTAACTCATAACTCATAAAATTATAAACAATTTTGGTTGTGCACTATTTTTTTTTAATTCAGTTGATGCTTGACTCCCTCCTTTTGCTTGTAAATATGTATTCTTTCAATTCAAATTTCACCAAATTTCACAAAAACAAAGGATCACTATCAGTACTTAACTAAAATGATAACGTTTTTAAAACATTGGTAAAATTGACCATCAAATTATCAACTATTAGAGGAACAGCATCTAATTCCTCTAATGATGCCATATCAGCACATTGATGTTCAATTACAGCTCATAAAAATCGTTTTTAACTGAAATCAAGTGATAAATATATCAATAGCAAACAAGTTTCTATCAACAGTTTTGAAAAAAAAAAACATACGAGAATTTCCCCTATATCAATCTATTACTTGGAACTCAACAAAGGGTCGTGTTGTAAATATTTGAAACTGACAAAAAATATCAAAAATAAGTTGCAACTAATTTTGAAATCATCATTGAATATATTAAATTTATCGATTTCCTTAATGTTTACTATTTCTCTACAAAAATCTAAAAGTGTGGATCCTTACAAATATCGTTGAACAAATCTAAAAATATGGCTGTTTTCGGCCATAAAATATTTCTTTTTAAATGCCATAAACCGGGGTAACATTGATAGAACTTGATTTTTTTTTCAAATATTATTCAACCTGTAAGAATTTTATCATGACTTATATGTTTAAAACATATCACAAAATGTCCATGTATGTATTTTCAAATAAATTCAGTAGAGCTTTGCAATATGATTACGTAAACTGTTTATTTTAATACCAGGGTGACTTTGATAGTTACTTTGTGTCTTACAAATTACAGCCTAAATGTAAGCAAAATGATTTTATATGTCAAATCGATTATGAAGGCTAGATCTCCCATTTTTTGATTGAAAAAAAAAACAATTACATATTTGTTTGACTTGTTTACCAACCTTTAATAAAAAATAATGTAAATTTCGGGTTAATTAGATAAAAAATACAATTATTCTTAAAAACAGAATCCAATTTGACTTCTTGAAACACACTAATTTTGCAAAATTATTTAGTACTATCATTTTGCAAAAAAAAAAAACTTCAACTTATCAATGTAACCCCGAACATCAATGTCACCCCGGTTTACAGGTATACGCGCATGTGTGAGCTGAACATGTGAGTGATGTTATTAATACTTTTTATTTCATTTAATTTATTTCGTTGTTAAAGCATGACTTGTGTGAAGTTATTTTAAGCTGAGATGTGGACTACCATGGAACAGCTGATTAATTCTAAGTTGTGAACAGAGTTTGCAGGTGCTTAAAGAATCGACTATGTCTACTGAAGGAAAGTTGCAAAATAACCTTCAAAATATCTAATTGGTGGGGGCTAGTTATAGGAACGGAGATTTTATTTAAAAAATTTTTTAGATATTCTTAACACTGAGTTAGTATTGGAGTCGGAGTCGGAGTCGGAGTCGGAGTCGGAGTCAACAATTTGTTAAAAGCTGGAGTCAGAGTCGGAGTCGGAGTCGGCTAGAGTTGGCAGGCCGGAGTCGGAGTCGGAGTCGGAGTCGTATGAAGCTGAAAGCCGGAGCCGGAGTCGAAGTCGGAGTCGGCTTAACTCAGAAAGCCGGAGTCGGAGTCGGAGTCGGAGTCGTCTAAAACATGACCCGACTCCGCAGCCCTGGTTATACATTCAAAGTACTTCAAAACATCTCTCAAGCTTATTTATTCATTAAAAAAAAAGTTCTATCTTCTCTCGTTAATGATTTGCTTTCCGATATTTTCAAAGATATCTAACTAAAACTCAATAAATTTAGTACTGACTTATGTCATGTCGCCGGGACCCGTGGTGTAGAGGTAAACGTGATTGCCACTCACCCAGTCGGCCTGGGTTCGATCCCAGACGGTCCCGGTGGAATTTTTTGAGACGAGATTTGTCTGATCACGCCTTCCGTCGGACGGGGAAGTAAATGTTGGCCCCGGTTAACCTAGAGGTCTGCCTCGGTGGAGTCGCTGGTAGGCAGTTGGACTCACAATACAAAGGTCGTCAGTTCGAATCCCGGGGTGGATGGAAGCTAAGGTGTAAAAAGAGGTTTGCAATTGCCTCAACAATCAAGCCTTCGGACACCTAGTTTCGAGTAGGAATCCCGTAATCAAGAACGCCAAGGCAATGCTGAAGAGCGAATAATTTGATTTGATTTTATGTCACCCAAAGCAATAAAATATTTGACTTTATTTTTTAAGCATAAAACGTTGTTTTTGTTATAAATGCATAAATTTCAAACATATCACCCTAACCATCTACCCACGACAACTTGGTACAACAACAACAACAAGGCATTCACTTCTCCGACTGCACAACACTGTTCTGTTTGAGAGAGGTCTTTCCACGAGTCTCTGACTCTCAAAGGTGATCACGTCGTCGTCGTCGTCGGTGGTGGTGAAGTTGGTTTACGTTTCTATGCTAAATGGCCGAAATGGAGAGCTTTGGGGTCCCATGACCGTGGTGAGTTGGCTGACTGCTGCTGACATAGGCGGATTTTAGCCCCAAAACCACCAACTCTCACACACACACACACACCAACATGGGTCGAGATTAATTCTGGTGATGGTTGCTGCTGTTGTTCAACAATCCGGTGGTAAGCAAAAAGAGAAGGTTGGTTTTCAGAAGACGACGACCACGCAATGACACAGTGTAATAATGAGCTGGCGAATTGCATTATGGCCAAGAGATGATGATCAAGGCGCGAGAAGTTTGGGCAATTCAATTTGCCCGAGGTGACGAGCAATGCATTGTGCGCAGTCAGTGGTCGGAACAGCTTGAAATTTTTGCTAATGATGGATAGATTTGTTCACGAAGATCTGGCACCGACGTGCAATTATGGTTAACGAATTTGAACAATGGAGTGATGCATCTTGTAGGTTAAAAATAATGTTGGCATTGAGTTCAGTGAACAGAGGTAAAGACTCAGTTTAGGATAATTTGTCATGATGGATTTCATGCAATCGTACAAAGTACACTGCAGGCTGCCTCAGCCATCATTCAACACTTTGCATATTTTTAAAAAAAAAGTAATATGGGTCATTCCATCTGAAGCGGAACAGCATTTGAAAATTACCCTCTCCGATCCTGCTCAAATTTGGCAGGGCTGTTGATACTATCAAAACATGCAAGAATCCCGAATTTCATCCAAATCGGACCACCCCCTCCATTTTTGTACCTCCCCAAAACATCGACTTTTTGGCGATTTTTGAGCGAAACCCCTATCTTCAAACGACGATAACTCAGGAACCACAAATCTTAGAGGGTCGGTCTTAGACTCAATTTTGAAGGAAATTGGACGTAGAATCCATTTCCGTGATCAAAATTTTGATTAATTTAATTTTCTACCTGTATTGCGCAATTGAAAACTTTAAACGGCCGTATCTCAAAACACCCCATCTTATTTTTTTGATTTGACCTCACCATCGTATTCCCCGTCCAATTTTACATAAGAATCACTTATCGACAGAAATGAATATGTTTCGTTCCAGAGATATCGAATTTTAAAGTTTTGAGTAGTTGAGATTACCTACATCAGCTTCATTCGCCGCATCTGCTAGAAGCACACAGGCGTGCTGATTAAAAACTGCTACCTGGTGTTCTGAGAGATGATTAATTTTATTTTTATAATTTTACGCAAATATTTTTTCAAATAGCTAATACCTTGATCAATCTTTTTTGTGTAAGGAATATTTATTGGGTTATTTTGAATGCACCGTTTTTTACGTGTTGCTAACCGTTTTAGAGTACTCCCGAGGCCATGACTAGGGCCTTTGTCATGGGCGGTAGCAAAATAGTGCTATTTCGTCAGCTGTGTGCTATCTTGTGACATAGGCCATTTTGGTCGAAACTGAGTTAATGAAGACGTTTTGCTATACTTAACAAACCTTTAACCCGATTTTGGGAACTCGCTTCCGTTTCCCGGATATCGTAATGCACACTTGTGACATAGACCAATTTATCATCAAAATGATCGTGCACACTTGTGACACGTCATACATGTTGTTGGAAAATGTGGAAAATTTCTCTTGTTTTTCACAAATTTATGTTGATACACATTTTCTAAAGGCAATGCAATGTTTTGTTTTTGAAAATATACTGATTAAGTCGGTTAAACTATTGATTTAAGCTTATTTTAGTTTGTATGGGAATACTGTGCACACTTGTGACACGTAGTACAATTTTACTTTCAAAACACACTGCTTTTCAGATTTTTGTTTACATAATGTATTGTATCTTTTAACTGGTTTAACCAAACTTGGAGCGATTGTTTAGCGATAGTATACGAACCGATTGCTACAAAAAGTTTGACTCTATCATTCATAATTTTGAAAATATTTATCGTCAAACTTTTAAATCGATTTTCTCGAATAGTACTAAATGGTCGTTGTCACAAGATAGCACACAACTGACGATTTAGCAAAAAACCCAAAATCTGATTTATGGATTAAAAGTTTGATCATATTAAATCGATTTTATATTGTGAGCCAGCTCCATTTGATTAAAAGATGATTTTGGTCACGGTACATTTAATTAACAAAATATTTATACGTGTGGACAGCAGCCGTATTGTGTTCCAAGAATCCAAGAATGATAGAAGAAAAAAAAACATTGTTGTTCTGACGGTGTCGAAATCATCTTAACTTTATTTGCGGAATTAGCCGCTTCGCAGCAGATCAAACTTTGTAATTTTCTAACATTTTTCATTTTTATACTTTCCAGAAATCCTTTTCCTACTCCTTGTGATCGTCCTTCACTAGAATACAACGTATCAACAAATTTTATTAATTTTAATTCATATTTTTTTACTCAATAATGTATCGTGCACTTATTGTTCAGTGTTACTTACAAGATCAATTGCATTTTCCTGCACGCTCCGTCGTAATCCAATTCTGCCCTTTACTGTGTGTCGTTATTGCTCTGTCCTGTGAGTTAGCACAGAAATTCACTTAATTTTTTTTGAGCAGATAAACATTTGCGATTAAACTCCTGTTTCCTACAGTTATACAGTTAATTTTTGCTCAAAGTGATATAGATTATTTATGATGAATTATTATTTCAATAAATGATCAGGTAGCAGTTATTGATCAGCCCGCCTGTGTGCTTCCAGCAGATGCGGCGAATGAAGCTGATGTAAGTAATCTCAAAAAATCAAAACTTTAAAATTCGATATCTCTGGAACGAAACATATTCATTTCTGTCGATAAGTGATTCTTATGTAAAATTGGACGGGGAATACGATGGTGAGGTCAAATCAAAAAAATAAGATGGGGTGTTTTGAGATACGGCCGTTTAAAGTTTTCAATTGCGCAATGCAGGTAGAAACAATAAATTAATCAAAATTTTGATCACGGAAATGGATTCTACGTCCAATTTCCTTCAAAATTGAGTCTAAGACCTACCTTCTAAGATTTGTGGTTCCTGAGCTATCGCCGTTTGAAAATAGGGGTTTTGCTCAAAAATCGCCAAAAAGTCGATGTTTTGGGGAGGTACAAAAATGGAGGGGGTGGTCCGATTTGGATGAAATTCGGGATTCTTGCATGTTTCGATAGTATCAACAGCCCTGCCAAATTTGAGCAGGATTGGAGAGGGTAATTTTCAAATTTTCACTTTTTCGTGCACAGTTGAGATGGAATGACCCATATGTAACATAAAAACTAACTTCATCCACCTGTGTGGTCGGTGCCTTCCTCACTCTTTACCAACAATTGCTGATTCGATGGGTTTGGACACAAATTTCATCTAGTTTTTCTTAAGATCTGCAATAAAAAAGTACACAAATATCACTTAAGGGGTTACATACATATAGAAAATCAAAAAATTCATATTACTGAAAATTTATTAAATCCATTTAATAGATGATATTCAATCACTCCGGAAAGTTTCACGAAGATATCTCATGATTAAACTACGATTTAACATAAAAATGTTGCCATGCGTAAAGCGAAATGTCCAATTTTCTGAGCGTTTTTCTCTAAACACAGAGTTGATTTACGGATGCCACGATATCTCCAGATGGGATGGACCAAATTGACTGAAATTTGGGATGAACATATCTCGTGTGCAGGACGAAGCTCGATTCTGAAATTTTGCTTTTTTTTTCAATACAAAAATCAAAAAACTGACGTTTTTTTATATGAAAAACATAAAAATATTTTTAACTTTTTTTTAAATAAACTTTCTGAAAACCGGCTTTGTCATGCACACGGAACCGGATTAACGAGTCTTCACTTAAATTTTGGGCCAATTTGGTCAAGGCAGTGTTGAGATATCGTGGCACCCGTTTTTTGAAACTGCTAACTTCAAATAGCTATATCTCGGCAATGATACATCCAAATGTCTTCAAATTTGTATTGTTAATAGATGAAAATGTATATTTTTTGCCCTGAAAACAGAATTTAGAAAAGTATTAGTGTGTGCTTATACCAGCCTCTGACAATTTTGCCGAATTACATGCATGTAACCCCTTAAGAGGTCAAAAATCGAGACAGGGATCCAGATCGTCAATGTTTTGAACTTGTTTGAAAGGGTTTTTGATTATCTTACCAAGGATGTATGATGGTATTTGAGTCGATTTCCGGGCACTTATCTAACATCCGGATAAATACAAAAACCCTTTTTCTACATAACTTTTAAACAACATATCAACACTTTATAAAAATCAATAGATACGTATGGGACATTAAACCAAATCGAATGCAACTAGTTTGACCAAAATCGGTTCAGCCAATGTTGAGAAAACTCAGTGAGAATTTTGGTCACATACACATGCACATACATTTGTTCAGTTTCTGAGTCGATAGGTATACATGAAGGTGGGTCTACGAGCTTTCTGTGAAAAGTTCATTTTTAGAGTAGGATTATAGCCTTACCTCAGTGAGAAAGGCAAATTATAACATGTATTAAAAAAATAGTGCCCTCTTAAAAAAGCTGATCATGAAACTCGATCGTAATATTTCAAACCAAATTTCTCGACTCACGATCGAAATTTATCTATAGTAAGATATTGATCGATCATCGACAAAGCTCGATCCATAATCAAAAAAATATTCCGTACCGTAGAGAAATTACGATCGAAATATTTTTGATAAAATCAAAGGGCACGTGTTTCTGGGGACTCAAAAATGCATGCTTCCCATTTAGTTGAGCCTGCGCAGAAATTTAGTTATTCGGTGTAATTAATCAAAAAATGTCTTATCAACATACCTTTTCAATTTATGATTATTTTTCGGTTTTGGACAAAAAAACAATTCTTGACAAACATTAACAATTCAAATCGCATCCAAATACTCCAAACCCCCATACAATCGCTAATGTTTATCAAGATCTGTTTCATTCTGCCTATAAAACCAATCCATTCCGTGAATGTGTATCCGTGCCAGCAAGAGAACCCGTAATCCACATGTAATCATGAGACTGTATTAATTCTTATGACTTCTCCATTACACTTGCTTCACTATTTTCCGTGACGAGGGGGAAACACTAACATTCCCTTGAACTTTTATTCTCTTCGCTTTACTCTTGCACCAGAAACAAAACTCATTAATTTTTTTTTTCCTTCAGCAGCACTCGCACAGGAATCGGTCATTACTTCGCTCTCTTTTCGCAGTGGCGATTTTTATTTCTTCTTTTTAGCCCACTTTTTTTATTTACTGCGCCCCCATGACACGTAACAGGTATCACTAAACCCACTGTGAGCCAGAAAAAAAGAGGCCAATGAGAAACTATTTTGAAAGTGCCAGAACGACATTCTTCACCTTGTTTCTCCTTCTCTCTTTCTCTCTTCATATCATCTCGTTCACCCTCTTGTGGACATTTCTTTCACCCAAATCTTACAGCATTTCTCTTTGCATACACGGCTTTGGTTCATCTCGGTCACCACGGCTGATGCACCATCACCACCACCACTATTACAAACCGAGCAACGTAAAGCAAAATCTGCTAATTGGCCACTTCACATGCTATTCTCTCTTAATGCTGCTGGAGTGGTAGAAAACCCTATTCATAACAACACACAATTGCAACTTTATTTTTTAACGTTGCTCTCTTTTTTTGGACAACATCACCACCCCATTTAGCCACCCTCTGTTGGAATTTTGCAAACTACATAAACACAAACATGAACCCATACACACGCAGCATCCACTTTCTCACGTCGACACGCCAGCAAAAATCGCAGAATTGCATGCGAGCAGCATGGTCGGGGAGCTCCCAGCATGAGCATAAAATAACATTTTCTCACCACTTGACACCAAATTCCCCGTGCTCGATCACACACGACTAACTGTATATTTACACTAAATTAAGCTTTTTCCCTCTCCTCCTCCATTCGCCGTCGTTCTATCTATCGTCGATGCCCAAATCGAACGACCTCCTCCGGCAATCCAACTGTCCCCACGTAGCTATGTATACCAACCAACACCCAATCCCAAAAGCTTCTCGACGACAATGGGAGCATAAAGAAAGTATGCCAAAAAAACCAAAAGAATACCTCAAGTACATAAAACAAAAAAGAGCCGACCGCGATCAACAACAACAACTCTCGAAAGCCCGAACACACGCACCCGACTCGCGACCGAACAAACCGCGAGACAACACCAAACTGACTCAGCTCTGATCAACGAGCAGTTCATGGAGAGATCATTCAACGGCTGGAGATCGCGCGGCCCACGATACAACACAAACAGCTGAAAGCAGCAGCAGAGCACCCCCCGTATAGCTGTGTGGTAGAGTGGTCCACCTGAGAGTTACGTACTGACTCAAGTTTGAGTCCATTTGATCGGAGCTAGTCCACATCTTGACGTGCCCTAAACTAGCGGTACTAGGCGCGATCCAACGCCCGGCTACGTAGTTCATGGACAGCGCAACACACACCATAAAACAAGGTTCGCAGTTGTGGCTGCCGGACCTGAAGCTAAGCAAGGCTAAGCTGAACGCGCAGTGAAAGAAAACTGGCTAAACCACTTTGTTTTTCTTTTGGAGTGATCTTTACTCTCTGGGTAGTGCCGTTGTATAGGTGAGCTGTAAGAGGTGTTGCCGGAGTAATGGTGATCTTTCGCCTGGACATGCTGGCTCGTTGATGGTTGTGTGCGTTCTCAGCTTTGCCGACAGCAGCATAAAAGGCAGTGGTGGTCAGCCGCTGTGGGTGGTACTGCATTTATACAAATATGCTGTCTTACTAAATTTTTATTAAAGTATTTTTAATATTCCAAAGAGATCTCAAATTTTCCATACAAAAAATCCGGTTTCGAAAAATCATTCCTCAATAATTATTGTATTTGGACTCAGATTGAATTATTGTTTAGACAAATATTTGAAAAGGTTGAAAATCCAAACATTGAGCTATATTTTAAAGAATAATCATTTTCAATTTATATGTTTCGAAAATATAAGAAAATTTCCTATGAATTTTCTATCCAAAGGTTTATTCAATTTCAATTCAATTAGTTTTTATAAGTAAAAAAATCAATTTACAATTTCGTGTTTCTTATAACCTCATAGAGTTTTGTAGTTCCTTTCAAATAAACTATATTCACTATAATTCATTTAAATGTAATTTAATATTCTAACAATAGATTTCTAGTTATTTTTTTGTTTTTTTTTTTTTTTTTTTTTTTTTTTTGATAAGGTCCTATAAACTATTGTCTTTCATATGTTTATAGGACATATTCAAAAAAAAACTCTAGATTTGGCAAGAGAAGAAAATAAAAATAAACGTTACCTAATCCACCTTTAGGTGGTTGGTCCCTTCCTCACATTCTTAAAGTCAATAAAATTCGGTCAAAATAGCAACATTTCTCCTTAACATGTTTAACAAATCAACTTTATTACTCGTTTCTTTTGATAGGATTTTCAGACCTTCAATTTTTCTGGCTAATCGGCAAGGTCTGATAAAAACCTAACCAACTATAGTTTGCATGGAAGATTTAGACAATATTTTTATCAACATATCTGAGATCCGGCCTCCAAAATGTGTATACACCCAAAGTTAAAGAACGAGAGGATAGTCCTCACGAAAATAAACGTGAGGAAAGTGCTATTTTGCGAGAGTATAGACCTCTCGCGTGTTCATTCGTTCATTGGAACAGTTTATCTTATTGAGTGGCTTATATGGACAAATGACCGCCACTTAGTCACCGAACCACTGGTGGCCCATACGGCAAAGGCACGGTTCAATTTGCCGAAGGTCTTGGGTTCGATTCTCGGTACAGGTACTTTTTTTTGATAAATGAACTTTTTTTGAAAATGAACCCATGAGTAAAGTACTCTCGGTAATTTCGGGATTTATCCTCTCCGTTCGCACATAGTACCATTTTACTACCGAATCGTGCTCTTTATCCTCTCGTATGCCGATGCCCAGTTCTGGGTGTACATAACACTTAAGTGCTGATAATTTTTTATAGGCTCGTCAGATTCTCGATGTTTTAGGCTCATTAGAAAGGTCTTTCAATAATCTAACTAACGACGGGTCGCATGATGGACCCTTTTTTCTTTGAAATATCTGAAATCCGGCCTCCAAAAAGTGTATGAATAACACTTAAGTGCTAATAACTTTTGACAGAGTTGTCTGATCTCTGTTGTTTTTTTTAGAAAGGTCTTTCAAATTCCTTTCCAAAAATGTATAACAATACGGGTTTTCTTACAAAAACCACCCTTTTTACAATCTTCCGAAAAAAGGAAAAAATCGTTTTTTAGCATAACTTTTGAAGTACTTTTCTAAACTTCATAATATAAACTATGGTCTTATGGGACCCCAAGACGGATCGAATGAGACCAAAACGGTCAAAATTGGTTCAGCCAGTCCGGAGATAATCGAGTGCATTTTATTTTGGTGCACGGACTCACATCCAGACACACGCACAGACATTTGTTCAGAATTTGATTCTAAGGTGGGTCTAAAGGTTGGTCTCAAATCAAAATCAAATTATTCGCTCTACAGCATTGCCTTGGCGTTCTCAATTGCGAGATTCCTACTCGAAACTAAGAGTCCGAAGGCTTGATTGTTGAGACAATTGCAAACCTCTTTTTACACCTTAGCTGCCATCCACCCCGGGAGTCGAACTGACGACCTTTGGATTATTAGTCCAACTGCCTACCAGCGACTCTACCGAGGCAGGACCCAGGGAGACGACTCCTACACATGGAGTGAGCTAACGACCTAACCTTTTTAGGTTAGTCCGGGGCCAACATTTACTTCCCGTCCGACGGAAGGCGTGATCAGACAAATCTCGTCTCGAAAAATGCCACCGGGACCGTCTGGGATCGAACCTGGTTGGTCTACGAGGTCGAATTAAGAAGTTAATTTTTCGAGTGATTTTATAGCCTTTCCTCAGTAAGACGAGGAAGGCAAAACCTTCATGATTTGCTAAGAAAAAGGATAGAACTAGAAAAAGCATAAAACTAGTTCACAGTTAGTTTTGTCTTATGACGTAGAAAAACTTCGCTGCACAAGGCAGCTTAGCCGTTGTAGATATACTTCATGATCAGCTCACTAAGAGCTTGGAATTAATCTGCCTTGTTCCGGCAGGCACGAAAACGCGCAAGCATCTCTCCAGCAAAAGCGAAAACCTCGGGAAGCGTGAAGAGATCATCACCGGTAACGTCTGCTTGTCCCGGTGGAGTACCGCTCCCAGAAGCGGCCACTCTAGCATAGGAACCTCCCCAGCCGGGAGGGAATGCTCCGCCGCCAGCTGCAGTAGCAGTCGAGCGCGATGTCTTCGGCGGTTGGCGGGACGCTGGCGCTTTCTTCTTCTTGTCTTGCTCCTCGAGGTACTTTTTCCGCGCAGCACAGCCACTGAAATTAGCCGTGTGGTTTCCACCACAGTTTCTCGCACTTAAGGGCGCTCTGTCACACCGCACTTTACGCACCGGGGTGAGAGATTGCAATTTCTGGAACCGTGTCCGAAGATCTAATTACACAAAATTTACATTTTTTACGTTGAAAATCTGACCGGTGTTAACGGTGATCAAAACCGACGGCTAATTGGGCGACACTGAGAAACCCTAATTTTTCCTGTAAGTTTTTTTGAACTTTATCTTTGGATATCATAGCCATCAAAGGCCGTATCAACAAAGTTCTAAAAATCAATGTAGGAAATTTTCTCAGATTTCGAAAATATGTTTTTCATAAATGGGCAAACATGGGCACCATTTTTCAAAATTAAAAAACTGCGACTTTATGCAAAAAAATTACAAAAAATTAAAAAAAACGGTGCATTTTATCTAAGATATACTCCAGTGCTACCCCCTGAAATCTATGATTATCACAATGATTGACCCATCACTAGGCTAAATTGCTAAATTCCAAATTTGAGCTCATTCTGACCACGGGAACCCCTCCCTGTAAGCACTCTTCTAAACTGAAGAAGTTTTGAAGAGAACTTAATCCTGCCGCAGTTCAAACTGCTGTGCTGTAGCTAACTTGTAGAGCACTAGTAGAAATCCTGAAACTTTAGGTTACTAGGGATATGCATTAAAAATTTCACTAGAAAATATCGTCGCTAGTGTGCTATCTTGTGATACGCCTTATCTTTTAACAGCAGCCGTGTCATAAAATACCACACAAGCCACAGTGAAAGCATTTTGCAATAGAAAGGAAAGGTTTATGTTAGTTAAACGGTTTGTGAGCTTGTATTCAATATATTTTTTATCACATTTTACTTTTTTTCTACATCACATGATAAACCACTTCTATTGCGAGGATCAGACGCGTAGAAAAAAGCGCTACATATTTTTCCTTCTTTCTAATAGATTTCCACTTCATTTAGTATGATTAATGAGAATTCTGCCTTCCGGAAGTAAAAGGCGAGAAATACTGTAATACACGATACAGCTCTCACGTCGTATAATGCACAGCAATTTTTTTTTCATTTTCACGAGGGTTCATAATTCATCACATTTTCACAAACCGTCGACAATCTGCGACATGACGCGACGCGCGGATACCGAACCATTAGAGCTGGTATGCGTCGTCAGAACAATGTTCTTTTATTTTGTGCAGACTAACTCTAGTTGCATTATGCGACAATGTCAGGTTGAATCTGCATTGTTTGCCGGTTGAGTTTTTCAGCATGCAATGTTAATCCATAGAAATATTAGGGACATATTTTGAAATAACAAATACTGAACGGTTATGGAATAAGGCTTAAATAAGTTCAACAAATATTTATATAATTGAGATAAGTACCAGGACAGGTTGTGTTCACCAAGTTTTTACATTTGCCACACTCCGAGTCCGGATTCTTCATTTCACCATAATCGTTTCCCTCTAACAAGTGTAATCAAAGAGCATCCGTCCAATTTGTCCCGATAATTTGTGGTCCCAATCCTCTCACACCACAGCACGAGGAGGTGGCGAAGAATTCTGTCCAATGTCGTCGTGAAACGAGCTTTGCTCCGTGTATAACTGATAGAACCCTGGGCGCCCACCGGGAAATGCTCTGCTGGAAAAGAGGTTGGTTTCGCTTTGTGTCATCATTGTCGCCCCGGAAAGATAATTTCCCCCCTCATCAATGGGAAACGACGTTTTTCTCCGCAGGACACATACATCCTCCACCCACATACAGCGATTGTAACACGTTACGGGGAAAGCGATGGGATAGGGTAAACTGGACAATTGTTGGTTCTAGAGGGGTGTTTTCACTTAAACATTAACGAAATACATAATTTTTGAACATAGCTAAATAAACACACGGGTCGGGTCAAGAACTTCAAACAAATTTTTACCCAGTTTAAGTCCAATCATAACCTAATCATAGCTCCACCTGCCTTCACCGATTAGTGAACAAGAACAAAAAACATTTTTTGTGTAGCAAAAAAGGTTCTAAGTTGCAGCGAAAAAAAACCCTGTAATTTCTTTCTATTTGTGAATCATTCAGGATCAACTCACCTCTACCCCCTTCGAAGAACTCCATCACAAATGTAAGCCGTCTAGCGCCATTACCTCAACCCATAATGGGTTGGGGAAAAAGGAAACAAGAAAAGTCGGAGAGTAAAAAACGTTTGAGGAAATTATCTAAACGTGAGCGGAAATATGAGTTCTCCCTTGGAAAGATATGCGAACACGATGAGGAGCACACGATAGTCAGGAGGGCAGCTCCGCATAGGATCAACCTTGGGAACGCTATTTTGTGGTACGGAAGAAGCAAAAAAATACACGATGCCGTAATGGGAACCAAGAGCCACAGGGAAATCTGCTGTAATCCATCTGATTGTTAACGGAGTAAAAAAAGGAGATGAGTTCATTCGTGAGTTATTCCGTAAGTATGAAGCATGATTACAGCAGATGAATGGTTCGAGTGTTTCAGCATGGTTTTAACTCACTGAGTTTTCCAACTTTTTTCTGAAATATAAAATAGAAATGTCGATATGGAGGCCTTGAACAGTCCCTGTTGGTTGCCTTATTTGTACTGGATCGTTGTGATTAACCTATCTTGTCGCATGTCAATTTTGAGTTTCGTTCTGTTCAGAGCCTGTAATTGCGACATATTGCTAAATGTAATTTAAAAAGCGCCTATCAACAAGTACAGTTCAGACTTGATGGCGGCCATGAAATATTGAAAAATGCCTTTGGTAATTTAATAGACAATCAACCATTCCAATTTGACAAAAACATGGTCGCAGAAAAAAGTGTGGCTGTCATGCAATTGCACACTTTTTTTGTAATGTTGGTACCACTGCGTGATTTTGACATTTGACGCCCGCGTTCACCATTCCTAACGCCATCTTCGCTCAAAAAATTGGATAGAGTCTGGACTGTAATAGTTTTTGGCGATTATTCGATGGCTTGGAGAATACAGAAAACCGTGATGCCAGAAATTTCTCGAAATTCAATCCAGCATTCCACCTCAAATACTTCAGGTAAACATTTTCATCTCCCACGACCCTCCAAAGTCTCAACTTTTCCAATCACTATCGATCGACATTCCTCAGTGCAAAAGAGCAATCCGTCCCACTTTCCGGTAACCCTTTTCAATCCACCCCCACTCTGCATCAAGTCGGTATAAGATAGCATCAATTTGCCCCACGACAAGAACTGTAGAACATCATTTTACGCTCTAATTAAAGTTGTCGCTATTTTTCGCTGTAGCGTCCCCTCTCATCCGAAGCCAAACAGGGAGATATTTTCTTTTCAAACTTGCGCTTCCCTGCCTGTTTGTATGTGTATCAACCACCCGTATTTTCAACCCCATCCCCAACGGCACGACATCGAGTCAAGAATGTCTCCAACAAGCGCGAAAAAATTGATTAAACGCGACAGAGAAAAAGTTCTTTTGCCTTTTCCGAGGACGATTTCGTTGACGCATCAGCTCTCAACAGTATTTTTCTGTTATACCACTTTTGAACAATTTCATTGCCATTCTCGTACCGACATCTTCTCTGAGCTTTTGCCGAGCTACCCCCTAACATTCCTGCCGCAAAGAGCTTTCGAATGGTTCTGCTTCCGGCGGAAGGGTACAGAGCTTCCAAGCGCTTTTGGTACACAGACAAAAAGGTTTAAAATTTACCACGAAACATAAAATCCATCTTTTTCTCAAATCTGTGATATCGATTCTTTACAAAAACTATACAAATTTAAGAATATACAATTCTTTATAACATTTTATACAGTGTTTATCTCTGCTTACGATTGGTTAGGTGAAATAGAAAAGGATTCGGCATTGGTTTGGCGCGCAATTATTCCGGGCTTTGCTCCTGGAGAATGCTTTGCGCGCGCTTTGTGGAGCGGAAGAAATGCCAAACTTTTTAATTGGATTTTCCCTGCCCCGCAGTCATCGTTGTCTTTCGTTGAGCTTTCCCAATTTTTATCCTGAGGAAGTGATTTGCGTTCAATACTGTACCCAATCGAAAAAAAAAATCGTATAGGTATTTAATTCATACAAGTATTAAATTAGAAAAAAACGATATGAAATTTAATAAACAAAATCAAAAGTATAATTGAACTTAACAGGAATGTTATTTTTTTGTTGCTCAATTGTTTCACGTGCTTTTTAATATCACTCTGCTTCTAATATTTTTTAAGTGGGAGTCAGCAAAAACTTTTCCATCCAGAAACATCGAACCAAATCTGTAGCCTGCTATCAAAGTATCAAATAGACCCCTACCTACGTTTATAATTCTTTTCCCTTATCACACCAGGTGACGGGTGCGCAAAATAAAAAAAAAAAACATTTTCGCCAGTCCTGATTTTTTTTTTTCGCTTGGATAAACCCGAGCAATTATCCAACCTTCATTTCCAGCCCATTATAATCGACCTTTCGTTTAACTGGGTGAATATAGCCGGCTCTTCGACGGCGTTACGAAAGTAATGTTTTTGACGCTTTTGTCAACCAGAAGTTTTTTTTAGCTTTTCATGTTTGTTAAAGTGTCACCATGAAATGGCGATATCAAAATCGAACTGAAACATTCAATCAAATGTAATCGACGAAGCTTACATAAAACACTTAAATCTGACAGATACGTATTTCGTCTACTACTTGCAGACTTCATCAAATCTGGTAAATTAGTCTTATCAAGCTGTTTCAGTCTCATTCATCCCCATCATTCATCTTAAGAGACCGATCTTAATTGAGTGTTGTTATTGTTCTTCATTTACGATAGAAAACCCTTCGTTGCGACCTTATTGTGTCGTGAACATGTTTAACCACCCCATTACAGACACCCCTCGGGCAAACGAGAAAACGAGAAGCTAATCAAATTAGGAAATTCCCTTTCGATCTGTGTGACTTTGTCCGTATATCTCCAGGGCACGGAACATTCTAGCTGCAATGACAGGGAATGATTCAATCCGATAACGACATAAAATACAAAATGATCACTTCGGCTTTCCATCATTTCTCTTTTCTTTCTTTTTTTTCGGGAACGTTGACATAGCTCTGTTAGAGCGTATTCATTGGACCCACCCATTGTCTAGAAGTGCTGAAGATGTTGGACTTTTCCGGTAAACAACTGAAGTCAAGTAAACATTTTTGTTTGTACACAATATAACAACCTTCATATCCCGTGGGATTTTCCCAGAAACAATCCTCAGTGATGTGAGTTGGGCTGGATGGTATCGCTTGATTTACAGGACTTTCGTGAAGAGAATATCGTGCTTGCCATTTCATTAGGGCACATAACTTTTGTAAACAAGAGTGTGTCCCTTTCACACGTTATGTAAACTGTCATTTGAGTGAAAGGGATACACTATTGTTTACAAAAGTTATGTGCCCTTTTGAAATGTTAGGCTCCATATGTTTTTTCGTACACCCAAACAAGAAAATAAAAAAAAAATCCCAAATTGACATAACTTTTGACAACGCTTTTCAGAAGACGGATTTGACCTAGATCCACATCTCCCAGATTTAAACCAAAGTTTTTTGTAAGAGTCCATCCCTTTACTATTTCACCCTTATTACATGATGGTAGTTCTTCATGTTTTTTATGCTTTGAATCAGGGCTGTGGAGTCGGAGTCGGAGCCGGAGTCGGTGGAGTCGGGTCTTTTTGGGGACCTGGAGTCGGAGTCGGAGTCGGAGTCGTCAAAACTCGAACAGCTGGAGTCGGAGTCGGAGCCGGAGTCGGCTAAATTTTAAGAGCTGGAGTCGGAGTCGGAGTCGGAGCCGAAGATTTCTGATAACCCGGAGTCGGAGTCGGAGTCGGAGTTATCTTAAATTCAACAAAAAATATGTTTTTTTATTGTTCAGTATTTACTATATAACAGCTTGATATACAAAACTTCTTATGTTTTTAATTGTTTTTTACGTCGCATGCGTCGCATTTTTTTCATTTTTTCAAGAGATTTATCAGATGCCATTATGTTTTTGAAGCTTTTTATTGTTATTGAAAAGGTGCATAAAAAGATTAAAAATAGTAATTACTGTTTTTGGAAATCGAAAAAGAGTCACTGACAGTTTAACTTTTGTAACAAATAATCAACGATAATAACAATCTCTTACTTGGAACTCAACATGCGCATTTTGTTTATAACTGAGTACAAGAAAATCAATGTGTTGCATTTAAAATAATTGAAACTAACAAAAAATATCAAAAGAAGTTGCAACTAATTTTGAAATAATCATAGAATGTTGATGTTGATTTTAGGTAAACTATTTTGATATCGTTGCAAATTATCGTTGAACTAATCTCAAGACTTCAGTACAAAAATGGGCTAGTAAAAAAATGTAAGATTTTAATAATAATAAAAAAATGTAGGATTTTAATTTATTTTTCAAATATTATAAAAATAACGAAATCAAAATATTATCAACCCGTAAGAATTTTCTCATACTGTATGTCTCACGCCAATATGACGGAAGGTGATTATCATTGCAAATCAATGTACCTTAAAAAAAATGCAATACTTGTGACCTAGAAAATATTTTACTTGTGGATATTTGTTTTTTTATTATATTTTAAGTTTTTTTCATATATTTTGATGGAGGCGCAAGATCATTCATAAAGCTTCGTTTTAGGTGAAGATTCACGAAGTATCGTGCGCCTCCTTTTTAATGTATATTTATTTATTTATATTTCTTCGTCTTGAACAGACTGTTTCCTAACAGCTAATTAACTATCTTTCGTCGTATTTGAAACAAAACGGTCAGGAACTACTTTAAACAAACGACAGCATACATCAAATGGTTGGTTGTGTCCATACACAGTATGGTGCACAGATATTAATTTTTAAAATTATAATAAATTAAAAAATTCCAGGGTAAAATATTTTCCTTGTCACAGATATTTGAAAAGGACCTCTTAAGCGTCCTTTCCACGAAGAAATTGTTCAGATACATTGATTTGCAATAATAATCTCCTTCAGCCATGGCGTGATGTTCATGTACGTCTTCAAAAAACAAAAAAAATGTTTCGTTTAAAATTGTCATTTAAAAAACAAGGTGCCTGTCACTGTGCTTCTTATAAATGTCAGCCTGAAAAAGAGCAGATTGAATTTTAATGTTCAACAGATCATTAAGGCCAGGTTTCTTTTAATTATTCATTCAAAAATAACAATTTAATATTTAAATTTATTAGCTTTGAATACATTATTTGCGAATTTGAGGTTAGGCAAATAAATCCAAACTTATTCACAAAACTGTTCTTCTCAAAATGCCTTAAAACTGAAGATATTTAGGGGAAGGTGGGGCAAAACGACCATATGGGGCAAGAGGAACAATCGCTCGTACGGCCGTATTTTTTACAATTTTGATTATTTACAGTATAAGGATTTGTTGCTAGCAATGCAATTAGCTGATTCTACTAGCACATAACCGTCAAAACGACGTAAACGCCACGGGGCATAAGATTTTATAATGTTATTTCAAAACCTTTGTTTTCTTATAATATTTGGAAAGTACAAAATAAGGCCTAGGGTTCAGTAGTGTCCCTACCAATGTATTGCACCTATTATAAAGTATGATTTAACTTTTGGTTATTTTTGTTGAGAGCTTTTAAAAAATCTTGTTCAGGTGGGGCAAGTGTACCATATGGACTTTTAGTATGGAAAAAATACGAATTGCTGCAACAACATATTTTATTGCGAAATATATACATAAAAGTACTTACAAACTGTTTAACAATTGTTAACAAAAATTGTCCATACAAAATATAGTGATGTTATGAAAATTTACTATTTATAATCTCAAATTTTTAGTCAAATATTATTATTCAATCTAAAAATGAAAGAAATGTTAAAAAAACATTCTAATCTGATGTAATTAAGTGATAACAGTTCAATTGTTAGCAAATTAACAAGTTTTTTCATGCATTGTTCCTCTTGCCCCAACGGGTTGTTCGTCTTGCCCCACTAGTTGAGTAGAACGTACGGAAAATCAAAAATTTTAAAATCATGTTTTGACATTAAAAAACAGGATTTTTTAAAAACTTGTTCTATCAAAGTCTTAGTCAAGACCTGGAATAAAATGATTGTAATAAAATCCGACAGATTTTTTTACTTTTTTAATGGGTTATAACGAGCATTTCCTTAGCTTGTTACACTTGCCCCACTTTCCCCTAACGATTTCTGTTTCCATAACGTATAAAACTTGTAACCTAGAAACTTTTTTTTAGTTTTGTGATTCGAACTTATTTTTCTTGAGAAAAACATGACGCGAGAGAATTTAAATAATCTTATTTATCAATGTTTTAAAAATAATCAACTAATAATAGTTGACTAACTTTTGAAACATTTAAAAATATGTGGAGTCGGAGTCGGAGTCGGAGCCAACCATTTGTTGAAAGCTGGAGTCGGAGTCGGAGTCGGAGTCGGCTAGAGTTGGTAGGCCGGAGTCGGAGTCGGAGTCGGCTAGTCTGAGAAAGCCGGAGTCGGAGTCGGAGTCGTTTGAAATATGACCCGACTCCGCAGCCCTGCTTTGAATGAACGAAACAATTGGATGATATAAAAAAATAAATTGAATTCTGAATAGTTATTTTGCCAAAATGTTGTTGGAATTGGTTCAGAAAATCATGTATTACAAAAACAAATCGCTTGAATTAAGTTCCACAAAGCTGCTTCAATTTTGGATTTTTAAGATGATATTTAAAATTTATCGAAAACCAAATTTGCTTAAATTTACTTTTTCATATGGTTTTTCCAGAATAAACAAAATAAATTTAATCCTTTAAAACGTGAAAACTGTACGAGCTGAACTTATCAATGGTACTGTCAAGAAACCGATAAATTCACCTCCGTGTACGCACGAGAGCAAGCAGCAGTCAAGTGCTCAGTGCTTCATCATTTTCATCGCGCAGGGGAGCGTGAGCGCAGAAGGAATCGACAAAAAGTTACTACATCCCGGATATGTTCCAAGATCACCAGTGCGAACCCGTTCAGGTACTTCCGGTGCCACATTCAGTGGCACATCAACATCCGCCAACATCCCCATCAGGAACGAGTTCCAGATGCTGAGCAACGAAGACAACAACAACAACTCCAACGGTAGCAGCACTACCGACGACGGCGACGACGACGGCGACGACGACGACGACGACGATGGACGTACACTCAAAAAGTACACTCAAAAGTGTCGACGTCAAAAAAGAACAAGTCTCCAACGGAACGAAGACCACCTCCAATTTTTGTTTTGGACACGTTGGCGGACGATGTTGACGAGTTGCCGGAAGGCCTCGGATATTGTCTGAAAATCGGTAAGTCGGCAGTGCAAGTGATCACACTAAATAAAAAGAATTCCGACCTAGTGTTTGAAGAATTGAAGCGTAGCAACTTCAACTTCTACACATTCAACCCCGAGAAGCCCCCTGTTGCGGTCGTCTTACAGGGTTACCAAGAACGTCCAGTTTCCAACCTGAAGAAGCACCTTTCGGATGCGGAATAAAACGGCGGGAGATAAAAGGGCTCTCGCGCAAGACAACGGTAACAGGTACACACGCACTGTACCTGTTGTACTTCGACCGCGGCACCGTCAAGATCCAAGACCTGCAGCGGACTAAGACGTTGGACGGTTTTTGGGTAAACTGGCGGTTTTACACCAAGAACCCGACGGACGTAGCGCAATGCCACCGTTGCCAGAAACTGCAACCTCCGGCCCCGCTGCGTAAAGTGCGGTGAATCCACCTCTCCGAGGCGTGCGCACTGCCACGAAAAGCGGACTTGGGGGACAAGGCAGAACAAACCAAGCCGCGTGTAAAGTGCGCGAACTGTGACGGCAACCATACCGGCAATTACCGCGGATGCGTCGCTCGAAAGGGCTACCTCGAGGAGCAGGAAAATTGGAAGAAGAAAGCAGCAGCGTCGCATCCTCCTCAGCGAAGTACGAGCGAAGTACGAGCGAAGCCGTTCCTGAAGCTGGACAGCGTACGGTTCCAGCGGAAAACTCAGCGTTCCCCCCTGGTTGGGGGCGTTCATTCGCCAGCGTGGTCGCTGCAGGAGGCGCCATTACGGCCCAACAAGAAGTCACCGGGGAAGATCTCTTCACCCTGCCGGAGTTCTTTGCTCTCGCGGGGGAGATGATGACGCGGTTTCGGAGCTGCCGGAACAAGGCGGAACAATGTATGGCCCTTGGGGAACTGATGATCAAACACATCTAAAAAAAAAAGCAAAGTTTTGACCGAGCCACGTAGCCCAGTGGTAACGCTTCCGCCTCGTAAGCGGTAGATCGGGGTTCAAATCCCGGCTCGGACCAACACAACTGGTGATCTTTTCCCTTCTGGATTCGATTGCTTAGTAAAGGGAAGGTAGTGTATCGTCACAAACTGGACCTTATCACGACACCTTAGGGAGGCGACCTATGGAATGTTAACATTAACCTTAACATGTTAACATTAAGTTGAGAATGAAACTGCCACTGAATCCGCTTTGTAAATGCCGGCCCCGATACTCTTCAAGGGTGTTCCCCTCAGGAACTGGGAAAGATTTACTTTTTTTTAAGTGTTGTGTCCGAGGGTGGCGGAGGCAAGGCGGGCGGAGGCAAGGCGGGACGGATAGTAGCAAAGATTTACAAGCAACGAACTATTGATACATTTATTAAACTAGGTTTTAAGTATAGAAAATAGTTTACATGTTGTTGCTCTTCTTGTTGTTGATGGTGGAATGACGGATGTTGTTGTTGGTTGCGCGGCAGCTCAGCTGTCAGCGCGCACGACCAGAGTGGTGCAGAACAAGTGACGCCAATCCTGGCGCGCAGTGTTGCCAAGATATGACACAAAGCAATCCACTTTAACGACCCCGGGTCTTTTGTGGTCTCTGTTCTGCTCATTTCTAGGCGTCCGAAGGTTATGTGTGGTGAGTCACCTAAAACCTCTTTTACGCAAATGGGCCGACGTTTTACAGAAGGCCAGGAAGATAAGGCGGGAATCGAACCCGCGCCCCATAGCAAATTAGGGATCGGCAGCCGAAGCCGCTAACCACCGCGCCACGAGGCCCTGCGAACACATCTACAAAGGATAAACAACCTGTGATCTAGATATAAGCTTTCTCTACCTCTATCCCCTTTCCTTTGCAATTTTTGTAAGTTTTTATTTATTTTTCTTACTCTTGCTAGTGCCTTACACAGCAAAAAATAAGATGATAAAATCGCATGCAAAAGCATGCACATCACCTTCGTCATAAAGACACTTAATATTACACACTGCATGTACAATCTTGTAAACACAAAAAAAAAGTTGCAACCGACGGGATTCAAACCCAGCACCAACAATACGGACTGGCGCCTTAGCCCGCTCGGCCATCAGACCGATGACATTTCGGTTAAGTAGGTTTCCAATACTGATGGGCTACATAGGTCAAGGTGTAATATTACATAGAATTTCATAAAATAAGGTAAAAAAAATTACACCGAGGCCTTTTACACGCAGCTGGATTACTACTATTTTTCCTGTGCAGTTAAAGAAATAATTGTTCCAAAATGGATTATGATGCAACACACAGCTGAAAAGAACTCCAAAACTCTGTTATGCACTTCAAAATAACTCATTGTATCTTGATTATTCACCAATAAAACGGGATTGAAAAAAAATTGAAACCGATAAATTTAATTTTTCAAGCATTGTTCCTCACGTAACTCATCACAATACATCTCATCCCACTTCAAACGAGAAACCACTGGGAAACCTTGCAGCAAAAGCACGTCTCTCATTCTTTCCCAACTTTCATTCAGCTAAGCATTCTAGCCCAAATTGGTAGCAAATTTTAATTACACTTAATCAATTTGGCCTCGTCTCCGCGAGCAAGAAACAAAAGAACGAGCCACGTGATGTAGCGTATGCAAGCATGCTTTAATTAAACAAATTTTCCTTCCAGCCGGAAAAATAGCTGCCTTCAGGTTGTTTGTGTCGCGCCATTTTCTACGTTTTAATTAGGTTTCGCGCGTCGCGGAAAAAACTGAACGGAAACGAAAAGGAAAGAATCACCTGGAACCACCCACACACAGAGATTTTGTGTAAACTTGAGATTGTTGTCGCCTTATTGCTTTTTCGTGGAATGGCGGGAGGCATGTCAACCTATAATGAGACGATTACGTTTTATCACTGTTTTTGCTGTGCTGATTTTTTTATATCAACCATTCCAATCTCCTTAAAAATGCTGAGGAGTTTGTTTTTTTTTAAATCAAAACATTCTTGTAGCCTAGTCCTCTGATTAAAATTTAAAGAAATTAATTGAGCTCTTAAATCAGCTTTTATATACAAATGGCCTTTATGAATGAGGATTCGTTAAAATGGGGAAAACAGATTTGTCGAAATGTCATATGGTTTTATTGATGTCTACATGCGACAGCATCAAAATCGAATAAAAATGTTTTGCCAAGATAATAGAATGGTTATAGGATACCATTTTCTGGAATTAAATTAAAAGAGTAATTGGTAAACCAGGGTGACATTGATTGGATTTCAATTTATTTTTGAAATATTTTCCAACTATTAAGGTTTTTCTTAAGATTATTATTTTTAAAGCATGTACTGGGGATGTCCACACAAAAAAAATCAATATTGCATAAAAAAATAATAACGTTAAAAATTCTTAATTTGAACTCCGGGTGACTTTGATAGTCATAGTTTTTCTTGTTAAAATCAGATTTAAGGTGTTAATTTTTTTTTTCGTCAAATTTACCATCGCTAAGGTTGCTTATATAGTTTATAAGAAATTTCCAATTTACACCAATAAAACTTAATTGAAATTTAATAATTCTAGAACTGGATTGAACAAAAATCTCTGAACTACTGAATAAGAACATTACTCCCCAAATTGGAAAAAAAAACTCATAAGATGAAAAGATAGCTAATTCTACTTACTGAATTCATCTCAAAGGGTGAACCTGTCACAAACTAAAGCCTGTCAAAGGCTCAAGGATGATTAATCCAAAGTTGAAGAAAATTTCCGTCTCCTTTCCTTTCACCGTATCAGATTCACCCGAAGCGTAGTCAGCATCTTTTCCCGTGATGATAACCGCTGCCACTATGATAAATAAGAGTAAACTTTTGAAATATAAATAAAAGCAAACTCGGGAAACTCATCTGCATTTTTCACTATCTGCTGTGTATTCTAATTTCGCAAACAGGAGTCGACAGTTGAATGGCTTCGTTTTGAGCCCACTTTTATTCAAGGCTTTTATCCAGCTTGGGAAAGTATTTTTGATAGAATGTTTCAGTTTACTTTTGTCGATGATCAGAATGGGGAAACTTTGTTTACTGACTAGGCTAAAGCAAACTAATTAATCATACACTGAAATAAAAAAAAGTACGCAATTTCTGTCTTCTAGAAATTTTGCCTCTTTTCCTAATTTAGTAATCGGATTTTTCGGATTACATAAATAAGGAAAAGAGGCAAAATTCCTAGAACATAGGAATTTTCAACTTTTTTTTATTTCAGTGTAGTGAACAAGTTTTTTTATGTTATAAGCATTATTTTATTAGTATGTTTGATTTTATAAAAATATCATCAAAGAAAATCAATCTCAAATGAACCTGAATTTATATTTGGCTTCTGCCAATTCAAAATAAAATATCACCGGCAATTCCACATGTCATGAGCCACCATGAATAAATTGTCCACAATTTGGTAACAAATCACAATCTCAGAAATCACACACCTACACGCTTATCAAAGGACGAAAAATCCTACACGCCCCACGCCAATCCTGCGGTGTTTCAGGAGCAAATAAACTCGTCTCAATCTGGCAGCACGCGAAAAGTCTAACGGTCTAACGCCTCAAAATGGCTGAGGGTCGGGGAAAAGCCATACATCGCACATTCCATTCCGCGACACGAATGATCGTGGTGACAGGCCGGAAAAGTTATGCGTGCGAATTTTTGTGGCTCACGACGACGAAGACGACTACCGGTTTAGCCCAAACCGTGTGTTTGTCACGGTGCATGAAACCGCCAATCCCCCAAACCACTTTTTGCTCCTTTTTGCCTTCCTCACCTTACTGAGGAAAGGCTATAAAATCACTCGGAAAATGAACTTTTTAATTAGACCTCCTAGACATACCTTCATTTGTACTTATCGACTCAGAATCACCAGCTATGCAAATGTCTGTGTGTTTGGCTGTATGTAGACATGTGTACCAAATCAATGTCACTGGAATATCTCGTCACAGGCTCAACCGATTTTGGCCGGAATGGTTTTAATCGATCCGTCTTAACGTCCCCTAAGTTGCTATTTAAATTCATGCAGTTTTATCATGTATTTAAAAAGTTATGTTAAAAAAACTGTTTCATATTAAATTAAAATTATGGTTAAAAAGGGTGGTTTTTTCATGAAACTCTCACATGTTACATATTTTTAGAAAGCATATGAGAAGACCTTTCTTGTGGATTAAGAATTTTCAAGATCTGACTTACCTATCTTAAATTACAAGCAGTTTAAAAATTGGTCTGAATTCACATAACCTCAACTGGTCGGGTCTGATCGCCACGAAAAATCCGTGTAGAGGGATGCCATTTTCCTCAAATGCCGTGTCTGTATAATCTTGACAAAAAGTCTGTAGGTAGTCTGTTTATTTACTCATCACTTATTTTTATTAGGACCTCTTAGGTGCTGCGAACGTTAGGGGAGATCCATAAACATGTGGACACTTTAGGGGGGTTGGAATCACTATAAATGAGAGGAAGGCACCAACCAGCTAAAGGTGGATTTAGTAACGTTTTTAAGCATCAAATTACTGCGGAGTTGCCATACAGAGGAGGTTGACAGATTTTGGAATTTAACCTAACTACATCCATTTTTCTTAAAATGTGCATTATTTATAGCCTTTTGGCACTCTTATTTATTTCATCTTTGTAAGTTCACCACTGCTGCTGTGTCGAATTGTTAAGTTGATAAATTTTTACTAAATTTGCATTTTACGAATACCTAGGAATAAACATATCCCTCATGTTGGAGTCAATCAGTTCCACCTACCCTGCGTCTCCTTTAAACCATAAAAAGCATATTCGAATTCAATGGACTCAATACTGTGCGGATATCAGTCCAAACTCTGCGTGGACGATAAAACAATTTTGAATGTCCCCCAACCAAACCACCACCCCCCAACATCGTTCAAATCTTGGGAAAGCCACCCCATCCCACTGAAAAAAGGTAGAACCCGCGTGCTTGTAACGTGTAATAAAATTTATTGCCACACGACAGCGACGACGACTCAGACCTGAAAGAGGCGTAAACGCAAAAGCAAAACAAAAAAACTCAAACGTCGAGACGCCACGCGGTTTCACGCGGAGCAGGACCACGCCACGTGCCGTGGAGTGAAGAACGACAAAAAAAACCGTGAATTTATTACTCTGTAAATTGTCATCGGTGATTTTTCACTTTTTTTTCCTCTCTCGTTGCTGCGTTGTTTAGGTTTAATTTTCCAGGGAACTTGGCGTGGATGATGGATGCTAAACAGCGCCTAATAGATTGAACGATTATGGCGCTGGGAAATGGCGCCGAGGAAAAGTTTGAACGTCGATAACGATTGCTTCCTTTTCCGGCGTAAATGCGTTTTTCTTGTTTAGAGACTTTTCCAGAAATGTGCTCGCTTAACTGGTTGATTTTGAAAGCCTTTTGTTCGTGGTCAGGAAGAAGGCAAAGATTTCCAACGAAGGAGCTCAGCGCTCTTTTGTAGCTGGTAATGCGTCTCCTTTAAAATGCCTTATATATATGCTTTGTCATCCAAATGTTATAAATTTATAAATTTACCATGGCCATGATATGGCCCTCTGGACAACGCGTGGAAGCTTCAATTCGAGGCTAAATTTCAAACAGCTTCATGTACTTATGGTTTACTTGAGACCAATTTCCTACTCTTTTTCTACTGAACAATTTATGCTCGATTGCAGTAAAAAAAATCCTCTAAGAAGCATTAAGGTCATAGATGGTGTAATTTGTAATTCAATCGTGAAGTGACTGTCAATTATGGTTCTGGATATAGAGCCCAGTAAATCGAAATCAAAAATGAATATCGAATTGTGAAATGCTTCTACAAACAACTTCTACAAGAATCAAGAACCCTTACCGTCATCTGGGGCGAAACGGGACACATGGGGCGAATTGGGACAGCGGTTTTAGCCTTGTTACTGCACGATATTTGGATGTTTTTGATTGTTTTCGGATAGAGCAGACACAGATCAGCAAAAATAGTGCATCGATTTCCAAATTTGAAGCTGTGCTGTCTCTATTCAGACTGTAGTCCCGATTTACCCCAGATGACGGTATTCAATTTTAAAACAATCATATTTAGGTACATTCTTTCAGAAGCAAGTTTGCACCATACACTTTTCGGGAAAGTTGTAGAGCATCCGAATATGAATCCGGTTTTGATGTAGCGTGAAACGTGGATTTTTTAAATATCAAAATTCAAAAAAAATATTTTTCCCATACAAATTTATATGGAAATTCGTCGTTCCCAAACATTCCCCTAATGTTGTTTAGGACCTCAAAATGAACTGATACATTGCCCTCTAAAAAAAACTTAAACATGATTTTAGAGCAAAAAATACGTTTTAGACAAGTTTTGAGGACGCTGTATATTTTGCTCCAGTTACGCCGTGGATACCCTTTCAGAGCCTTAATTTCCATTCCCCTAGTTATATCTGCACACAGTAGAAATAATATAGTTGAGCAATTCTCTCAAGAATGAGCTTTTTTTTAAAAAATTGATTTTTTGTTTTTTTTTTTATTTGAATGAAATTTGTGTGTATTTGTTCTATGACCAAAATAGTCATTTTGCATCAGAAGTTGGTCCAAAAAGACTTTTCAAACTTTCCAAAATCTGTATCTTGAGATCGGATTTCCTGATCGATTTAGTGTCTTCAGCAAAATTGTAGGTATTGCTCAGAAAAACGTTACTTAATCTACCTTTAGGTGGTTGGTGCCTTCCTCACATTCATAAAGTCAATAAATTCGGTCAAAATAGCAACATTCCCCCTTAATATGTTAAACAAATCAACTTTATTACTCGCAGGGCCGTAGCCAGGATTTTTGTTCGGGGGGGGCTTGGGTGCAAAAATTCAAGGAGTAAAAAAATCAGCAAATCATTTATACCATCACTTGGTTTGTGGTATAATTATTGAGATGAATTGTAAAATTGTAATGTAATGTATGCAAAAAAGTTTTCAAAGATTTTCATATTAAGTTTTCAATGTCTTTATTGAAGAAACTCCTCCGTCATTTTTTTTTCTTTATTTAAACAGCTAGTTTGTATTAAAGGAGTAGAGAAAAAGGTGTTTTTTTTTACATTTTCTTGAATTGTTTAATTGTAATCCAATTTCGTGATAAACGTCGCTAAATTTAAAATATACGTAACTTGAATCAAATGTTTGAAAGCAAATTTTTTTTAAAGAAATATCGATGTATCTAACCATAAGTATTATGTTTTCTGTATTTTATACTGAGAGAAAAACCCACGAACAAACTGGTAAACTTGAACTATCAAATTTTAAACCGTCTGGATTTACATTTTCAGCTGTGTGATAATTGTGATGGTTTATCTGACATTTTTTATTTTTTCTAGCACAACATAAAACTCATAACTGGAATATTTGTTTTTCTTAAAATTTTATAAACAAACTTAAACAATGTTTTATTTTAATTGTTCTAAGCTTTTGAAGCCATTTCATATTTTGTGAAGCTCCTGGTGCTCTCAAAAGTAAATAATTTTAATGAAATACAAAAAAATATAATCGTTGAAATTTCAGCTTCTGAAGTGTCTCCATGGTAATTGGACGACCCTATAGGCCTACAATGGATATCTGTTAAAAAATAGATTTGAAGAAAAAAAAATCAGTGCTTGTGTTTAATTTTAATGTGTTAAAAAAAATTTATAAAATGAATTAAATTAAATTTTTACGACAAAATATTCACTGGAAGAGTTGTAAATAATGCATATGTAACCATTTTTAAATGCATATGTAACCGTTAAAATTTTCCTCGATTGCATCAAACATTAAAACGATTCATGTTTAATTTTAATATTCCGACTAAACGTCATTTTCAAATTCATTACTCATTGTACTATGAAAAATTGGTCCAGAATTTGAGCAAAAATAAAATTTTAAAACATGAAAAAAAATTTAATCAGATCTTAATTTCTAAAGATAATTTTCCAATAAAATTTCAATCCATCGTTGAAGTGCTGCTTATCTTCGAAATTTAAAAAAAATATTAAATCAAAAATAAAATTTTCTGATCGAATAAACGGTTAAATTCTAACCAAAGAGTATCAAAAAGACATTATTAAAGATATCCAGAGTCAAAATATTTAAAAGTCTATGAATTCATAGAAATCATTCATTTTTTATCGATAAAAAAATATATCCTCAGTAAGCTTTAAAGTGCATATTTCGTTAAAACACAAAAATTAACATTATCCAATTTATTGAAAATAGTGTACAAACTGTTTAACAAGTATTTCAATGAAAATGATATAACAGCAACATCAAGCAAAACTTGTATTGTTCTTATCGTGTAAAGACTCAGAACCATTGGAGATTGATCTATTAGTTCCTGAGACACATCTTCTTGAAATAAAATAAAATGTACGATACAAATTGTAAATGCGAACACGATTAACAAATTCAAATCTTCAATTCACTTATTTCTTTATTTTTAAATAACTGTTAAAATTATATTAATTTTTAAAATAAGTTTTGATAACCAATATGATTTTACAAGATAAAGGGGAAAAGTAATGTAAATTGGCTGTGGTGGTTCTAGAAAAGACTCTCTGAATATTTCTAAGCAAAACAAAAAAACACACAAATGAAATCCTTTTTTTTATATCTGGGATCTAATCATGTTGAATAATTTAGGATTGTAACCATTTATTAAAATCGATGTTTGTTCAAGCAATATCTTGATTCTGGGAACAAAATCCTGCACATTTAATGATTTAGAAATTTTATATTTACGAAACCTTGCTAAATTAAAAATAAAGAAAACTTTATAAAAGAATTCATAAATCGATTAGTTTTATCCTGTAAATCTAATCTTAGTCTGCACTAGAATTCAAACATACAAATATTGGAAGCATCAAAAAATTAAGATTATTAAAACATAATTTATTGAAATGATTGAAAATTATTTTTTGAATATCTTTATTTTAAAATGATATAAAATGTTTTTTTTTAATTTAAGGATTTTATTAGTTGTAATTATTTTATAATTTTTTTAAGATTTGATTTTTTTTCATTTTTGGAATTTCTGATTTTTTTTGAAATTATCATGTGTAATTATTATCTTAAATTTTTGATGTTTTAAAAGCAAAGAATACTTTATGTAAGAGGTTTACGAAAAGACTTCTCTTAAGCGGTGCGCAGCTGAAAAGGAACAAAAAACATAAAGCGTCGTTTGATATTTCTTCGGGTGCAATATGTGTTGATGAGATTTTGATTTGTTTATTTGAATGCAACTGAAAATAACGTTTGAAAATAATGTATTCGCTTAAATAATATTGAAGAATTGCCTCATGAAGCTGACTGTCAAAGCGCTGAATCTTAAATCTTAAATCACTTAATTTTCTGGTAAAAATAAATAAATTTAGGAACACTAGGATTCAAACATAAAAATATTTAAAGCATCAAAAAATTAAGATTGAAAAAACATAAATAATTTATTGGATTTTGAATAACTTAATTTTAAAATGATATTTTTTTTTAGTTTAGGATTTTTAAGTATTAATTTTTTTATTAATTTTTTAGTTTTAGATTTTTTAATTTATGGAATTTCAGATTTTTGATATTATTCTGTTGAATTGTTATCTTAATTTTTTTATGTTTTTATCATTTTTATTTTTGATTTCTGGCATTTCTTTGTCTTATACCAAAAAATTTGAAATCAAAAATTATGAAAATTTAGAAATTTGTAAGTGTAAAATTTTTAAATCTTTAATTAGCCGTTGCGAATATTATTCTGAAGTTTATGTCACTAAACTCTGACCAAAGTCGAGAGGGTTAAAAATCAAAACTACAAACTATGGTTTTATTATTTTAAAAGTGTTTCAAAACACACTTTAAATCAGTACAGTTGTTTTGCATCACTAGTTTTCAAAATATCTAGCTTTTCGCGGTTCCGCGACATGTTACAAAAATTCTAAATATTTTTAAACGAGCCCAAACATGTCGTTTATGATTATCAAAGCAGGAAAAACATTTCAAATTTGTTTTCCGAACCGAGCTAGTCACTGGTCCTTAAAAGACTTAATCGAAATAAGTTATGAATAAAAAAAAATATTGTTTTTAGTTGATTAAACTTCCATTTCCATTCAAATTGTGAAGCTATTTTTTTTTTAAATATTGTATTTCTCGGATTAGTTTTCAAAAATCCGTAAGAGCCAATGGTAAACAAAGCCTTTTTTTCCTCGGTATTCGAACTACTTACGAAAAACCAATTTCAAGAATGCTTAAGATTGTTCATCTACACGTCTTTTAAGTTCCCCAAACTAAAAATAAGTGAAATTTTGTTACAATTTGGAGAAATACGATTACTAGTGTCGGAGGTCACGGTTGCTCTCTGTTTTATGGTCAATTTTGAAAAGGTGGCAACATAAACTTTGGAAAATATTTACAAGTGATATTCAGAAAAAAGAAATTAAAAACAAATAATAAAGAAATTTAAAAAAAATTCAAAATGCAAATTCTAATCTGTAAAATCAAAAAAATTGAAATTAAATAGTTTAAAAATGAATTATTGATTAAAAATTATACAATTTGAAAATGATGTTTAATTAATTTAATTTCAGAGTTTTTGAAACCGAGCTTAAATTTTTTTTAACGTTTTGAATATTTTTATCATTTTATTTCTTCCTTTAAAAATCGCAAGCTCATGCACAAAGTGAAAATTAGTTGATAATAAGGATTCACTTAGTTGATCTTTCGATTTTTGATATATTAAATAAAAATTGGAGATTGGCCACGTTGGAAACTAAAAAATGTGACCAAAGGAAGCAATTTGGACGAGTGGTTTCGGATAAAAAGTTTACGAAAAAGTAATAAAAAAAATACACACAGATATTTCTCAAGCATTTTTCTCTAAGGCCTCAGATATGTAACTAACCATATTCTTAAAACCAAACCAATTGTATTTCTGATAATAGTCGAAATTCACTCAAATGTTTTTCATATTAAATGCTCTCGTTTTTGAAAACAAAATCTAAATATTTTTGAGAAATTATGATAAATTTTGAAAAATGTAGAATAAAAACATTTGTTAACAATATAAGGTTTAATGCAAATAAAGGAGGGCTATTAATTTTACAGTCCAAATTCGACTAGCCGAAGCCTCGATTATCCAAAGTTTCGATTATCCGAAGTTCGAAGGACTTCGGATAATCGAATCAGGAACAAATGAAATCGGCATGTTTTATTTGCTTGATTTAACATCAAATTCGGCATCTGCAACCACATTTTAGTTAAATTTGAACAAATCTGGTGTTTTTTTAAAGGTCCAACACACCAAATTTTCAGTTTTTGCTTTTTGGGTGTTTTTTAATACCCTTGACTCAAGGCGGTTTCAAAAGCACCCAAAAAGCAAAAACTGGAAATTTGGTTTATTGGACCTTTAAAAAAAAACACCAGAAATATTTCTTGACCTCCATTTGGCCGCCACATCGAATCCAAAAATTCTAAATTATTTTATGGTTATTCAGGGGTCATACTTAAGCTCTACAATCAAAAATAAGACAACGAGATCTAGGGATTTTTGCTGTTCCTATTCAGACTGTAGTCCCGATTCGCCCCAGATGACGGTAATTATTTCTAAGTAGCCCCTTAGGGCAGTCCGCTCGGAAATTGCTATTTTCGAAGGTTAATAACTTTTTAGCAAAAAAACCAAAAAATAAGGTGTCTTCGGGAAAGTTTTTCCAAATTTAAAGAAGATATTAATTCTGAAAATTGGTAAGAACTGGATAGTTATTGCGCCTTCCATTGGTCAAAAACTGAAACAGTTGCTTTTCTCCATACAATTTGACGATTTTGCCCAAACTTGGTGGTCAGTGGTCAGAAAAAGCTCAAATTTTGGAACTTAGGCTAGTGATGGGTAAATCTTTGATTTCAGGGGATAGCCCCAAGTAAGCCCAGATTTGGACCACCCTAACCAATGTAATGCTAAAACTACAAGATAAATGAGATGTTACTGAATGGAACAATGTTCAAATCTGTAGCTCAATTTTTAAATATTGGATCCATAATCTACAAAAACTTAGCCCGGCAATGGACAGGCAAATTACTTAGTTTGATCAATCAATTCTTGATTCTCTATCTTACAAATTATTTCTGGGAAGAGAACACACAATCATTGATTTGAGATTTTTAAGGTAGTACAATTAAAAAAAAATTGGAAAAATTTCGGGGGGGGCTGCAGCCCGGTAGCCCCCCCCCTGGCTACGGGCCTGATTACTCGTTTCTTTTGATAGGGTTTTCAGACCTTCATTTTTTTTCTGGCTTATCGGCAAGGTCTGATAAAAACCGAACCAACTTTAGTTCGCATGGAAGATTCGGACAATATTTCTATCAAAATATCTGAGATCCGGCCTCCAAAAAGTGTATACATAAAACTTAAGTGCTGATAACTTTTGATAGGCTTGTCAGATTCTCGATTTTTTAGGCTCATTAAAAAGGTCTTTCAATAATCTAACTAACGACAGGGCAATACGGGTTTTCTTACAATACGGGTTTTCTTACAAAAACCACCCTTTTTACAATCTTTCGAATATATGCCAAAATCGTTTTTTTAGCATGACTTTTGAAGTACTTTTCTAAACTTAACTAGGGTCTTATGGGACCCCAAGACGGATCGAATGAGACCAAAACGGTCAAAATCGGTTCAGTCAGTCCGAAGATAATCGAGTGCATTTTATTTTGGTGCACGGACTCACATCCAGACACACGCACAGACATTTGTTCAGAATTTGATTCTAAGCCGATATGAAAACATAAAGGTGGGTCTACGAGTTCGAATTAAGGGGTTACATACATGTAAATCGTCAAAAATGTAAAATGTCCGAGGTTGGTATGAGCACACAATGTAATTTTTTTTTTTTCATTCTTTTTGCAGGGTATTAAAATATACATTTTCATCTATTAACAAAATAAATATGAAGATACTTGGATGTATCATTGCCGAGATATAGTTATTTTAAGCTTTGACCAAATCGGCTCAAAATTTTGGTGAAGACTCGTTAAACCGGTCTCGTGTGCATGACGAAGGCCGATTTTCAAAAACTTAATTTTAAAAAAAGATAAAAATATTTTTATGTTTTTCATATAAAAAATCGTCAGTTTTTGATTTTTTTATTTTTTTAAAAAAAGCAAAATCAAGCTTCCCATGCGCCAGTGCCAACGCACACCGCGGGTTTGGTTTTCTAGCTTCGGTACGTGCCTGAACCCATTTATGTATTGGTATCTTGGTACATCGTACCAGCGCACCACGACACTCTCGGCTCGACCCATCGGTTTTGTGTCTGGCACTCACCCATGGCATGAACCTAGTGTGCCGTGGTACGCGCCGTGGTATTGAACCCGTTTTGTACCGCCAGCGCGTACCACGGCACGTACCTCGGCTCGTATCGAGTGAAGCACCTTGGATCATACACCGGGTTCATGCCATGGGTGAGTGCCAGACACAAAACCGACGCGGCGAACCGAGAGTGTCGTGGTGCGCTGGTACGATGAACCAAAATACCCTCGGTTCGTGTGAGTCGGGTACGGGTGTAAACCGAACAAAGCAGGCGCAAAGCAAACCCGAGGTGCAAGTGAACCGCGAGTACCGCACGGTGCAGGGAAGCTTGAGCAAAATTTTTAAATCGGGCTTCGTCATGCACACGGGATATGTATTAGGAGTCTTCACCCGAAATTTTAGCCAATTTGGTCCATCCCATCTCGAGATATCGTGGCACCCGTAAATCAAAGCGGTGTTCAGAGGAAAACGTTCACAAAGTTTGACAGTTCGCTTTGTGCATGGCAAAATTGTGAACTTAAATCGTCTCTTACTCAGTTCAGTCACGAAATATCTTCATGAAACTTTCAGGAGTGATTTAAAAACATCTTTATTGCGAATTTAGTGATTTTTTTGTAATATGAAATTTTGAGATTTTCTACATGTATGTAACCCCTTAAGAAGTTCATTTTTCGAGTGATTTTATAGCCTTTCCTCAGTAATATGAGGAAGGCAAAAATGTTACACTTTAAAAAATGGACCCTTCTATACACAAAAAAATAATAGCGCAAAATAACCATTATAATTCTCATTTTTGGACAAGTTAAAATTTATTTGGCAGCGTCGACATTTTGTCGAAAAAATCATGATTTAAAAAAAAAACATTGAAAAAATCGAAAAGTTTATATTTGATGTATTTTTTTAAAGCTTTTAAATTTCAATGAAATTTAACGTGCAATCAACTGAAAACAATTCAATAAAAATTCCAGCGTTGATAATCATTTTAAGCATGATTCTAAACAAAAAAAAACTTAACTTAATCCACCTTCGGGTGGTTGGTGCCTTCCTCACATTCATAAGGTGAATACACTACACAGCCTCAAAAAAGTTTACAAATAACACTTATTTTTATCAAAATATCTGAGATCCGGCCTAAAAAAACTGTATTAAAAACATTAAAGTAATTATAACTTTTGATAGGGTTGTCAGATTTTCAATCCTTTGGACTCTTTGGAAAGATCTCTTGATTACCCATCCAACGATAGGTCGGATGGTTGATTCGGACAGCGTTTTCATAAAATATGCGAGATCTGGCCTCTAAAAAGTGTATAAATAACACTTAAGTGGTTATAACTCTTGATAGGTTTATCGGATCTTCAACGTTTTGGGCTCGTTGGAAAGGTTTTTCAATACCCTTCTAAAAATGTATAGCATAACAAGTTTTCTTCAAAAACCACCCTTTTTACAATCTTTCGAAGTTTAACTAAAATCGTTTTTTTAAGCATAGCTTTTTAAGTACTTTTCTAAACTTCATAATATTAACTAGGGTCCCCAAGACGGATCGAATGAGACCAAAACGGTCCAAATCGGTACAGCCAGTCCGGAGAAAATCGTGTGCACATTTTTCGGTGCACGGACTTACAGACATACACACGCACAGACATTTGTTCAGAATTTGATTCTGTGTCGATAGGTATACGTGAAGGCAGGTCTCAAAAATCAAATCAAAATCAAATTATTCGCTCTACAGCATTGCCTTGGCGTTCTCGATTGCGAGATTCCTACTCGAAGCTAGGTGTCCGAAGGCTTGATTGTTGAGGCAATTGCAAACCTCTTTTTACACCTTAGCTTCCATCCACCCCGGGAGTCGAACTGACGACCTTTGGATTGTTAGTCCAACTGCCCCCCAGCGACTCCACCGAGACAGGACCCAGGGAGACGACTCCTACACCTGGACTGAGCTAACGACCTAACCTTTTTTTTAGGTAAGTCCGGGGCCAACATTTACTTCCCGTCCGACGGAAGGCGTGATCAGACAAATCTCGTCTCGAAAAATGCCACCGGGACCTTCTGGGATCGAACCCAGGCCGACTGGGTGAGAGGCAATCACGCTTACCCCTACACCACGGTCCCGGCAGGTCTACGAGGTCGAATAAAGAAGTTCATTCTTCGAGTGATTTTATAGCCTTTCCTCATTGAGGTGAGGAAGGCAAAAAGGTTGGTAAAGTTACAATAAACAGCACCGCAGTTTTTTTTTTCGCAAAAAATTTTTGTTCGAAGAAGCTTAGATTTTTTTAAACTAATTGTTGCAAAACAACTGTACTGATGTATAATGTATTTTACAACACTTTTTTCATTGAAATGATAAAACTATGGGAAGTTATTTAAATTTTTCATTTTTTTATATTAGAAGCTCGCCCGCCTCATCACACCTTCAAGCCCAATGTTGAAACAGAAACCGGAGATACCGTCGCTTTGTCGCAGTCCCTTTTGCGATTCGATCGGATCGGACATCGCACCCGAGATCTTCACGCTGCTCCGTGCCCCGTCCATCGTTGATTTCACCAGTCTGAAAAAAGACTGGAAAAAGCGGAGCAAAAAGATGATTTTTCCGCGAAACCGGCCTGGTACGTATCAACAAAATCCTTTGCTCGCTCCGCAGACGACAGAAGATGGTCCGAGACAGCACTTTGCAGGCCGCGTTGATAAAAGTGGATATTACTTCCTCTTTCCACTCCTCCGGTTCCTGTTCTATGTCCCAGATCTTGACTATCAGCTGGTGCATTTATATAATGCAATGCAAAAAGACCACAAAAACACACCTTTCAGACTACAAATCTTTATTTCAGAAAAAAAAGTCTTGATAATTGAAATCTCCACTCCAACTGGGGTGGAGAACAGCATAACAAAAAAATATTTACAATGTTCAAATACAATTAAACAACTAAAGGACAAAAGCAAAAAAAAAATGGATTCTAAAACACAAGTCGGTAAGATAGCTGTTTCTACATTCAGCCACAATCAAATCGATAAAAGTGAGTTCTACTACAGTGAAATTGTAGGCATTAAAAGAAAAAAAGGCTAACAAAGCTAAGGAAGGAAAATAATTTAAATAATTTCAATGTGCAACTAATAAATTAACTTATATATTCAATTGGGGTTCGGCGCGTCAACCTCGGCCGCCTATCGCCGGAAGCCTTTGATGCCCTTGATCGAGTTCATCACCTTCGTCATCATGGGAGCCTTTTTCGGCTTCATCGGTTGGAAAACTGCAAATAAAAAGTAAATTTGTTATTTCTCCAGAAATAAAGTAAAAATGTGCCATTTCTCACCTGCTTGGGCAGTATCCCTCACGCCAGGAGCCACCCTGAGCCGGTTGTCACCCGCCTTGGCCACGTTTGAGGAGGCGCTCTTGAGGGCGGCGACGCGTGCCGCCGGTGATACCACCGGCGTGCGGTCCGTTCCGTAGCGGGCCTGTTTGCTGATGATGCTGCGAGGTGGTTTGACTGCGCTGTCCACGTACGCCAGCTGGGTCTTGCGGACAGGGGCTACCTTTTCCGCTTGGGACATTTTGATGTTTTGCGTAAGGCTACGCAGCTTGGCGTCCCGTTCCTCGGAGCAGCGCTGGAATTGGGACCATTGTTAGTTTGGGTGTGTTATGTCGCGGTTGTGACAGGTAGAACGGTCACTCGATTATTTTCTAACGTATAACGACCCAATATACGATTGTAGAGCCTAGATGTTTCAAATTTGAACCTACTGAGTGAAACAAAAGCTTCCACGTGAAAGTAAATAGCTCCCAAGCCAAGACCGACAGTTTAATATAAATTTAATAGCCTAGTTTCAAGCATTATTTTCAAGAATATTTCTATTTTACACAATAACTATTTAGGTATTTTGCCGCCTGATTTTTTGGGAAAATTTCGAAATGTGGCGGGACGAAAATTTGGCCTAATTGTAATTCAACAATATTTGTTATAGATAACATTTTAGTCGAAATTTATAAATGAACAATGCTCTAAGAAATCGGCCGATTTCGACCTTTTTTTTTTTTACTCAAATTTTGTGCAGTTCTTCCCTATGACGAAAGAATTCATTTTGTGTCATTCGTTTACACATACAAAGCTCCACACAATCTTGGCAGCTGTCCATACAAAAATATTCGAAAATCTGTAACTTTCGAAGGAATTTTCTGATCGATTTGGTGTCTTCGGAAACAATGTAGGTGATGAGGACTATTCAGAAAAAAAGGTACACGAAAAAAAATCTCAAAAAAATCAATTTATCAAATAATTTAAAATAGAAAAGTACTTTTTTTTATTGGTATAGTTCGCTATTTTCAAGATATAGCCACCTTATTTTAAAGAAAAATCCCCGTTTTTCATTTAAATAAAAATACTGTCTATGATTGTCCATTCCTGAAAATATTTTTTCGAAAGATTCAGAAAATTTCCTATAAAATTGCCTGAGAGACATTGAAGATTGGACCTCTGATTGCTGAAATACAAAAGAAACAAGAAAGTTGAAGTTTTTTTAATTTCTCTTCCAAACATTTCCACATTTTCAAATGCCAATATCTCAGCAACTAATGGTCCAATTTTCAAAGTTGAAAAATGAAACATTTGTGAAATTTTATGATTTTCTCGAAAAAAATATTTTGGAAATTTCAAATGTACGTACTCTACGACTCTACCCTGGAAAATTGGACGCCCTCTTTCGCACATTTAAAGTCTTAAGAAAAGCCAACCGGGGTCGACTGGGATTAAACTCAAGCCAACTGGGGTAAGAGGCAACCACGCCTACTAAGCAAAGATTTCAGTGCCACTCAAAAAAATACTCACGTCGAAGTTACGTGAAAAGCTATGTGGTATTTTTCCACTAAACTTTTCACGTAACTTCTACGAGGTGGCTCTAGTAGAAATGGAATATGCTTGGCCACACTCAAAATAAACCACACGTTGATGCTACATGAAAAATCACGTAACCACAATTTTCCCCTTTCTATGCCTGTTTTACGTGACACACGTAAAAATAATGTGAAAGCGTACTGGCAAAAAGAATGCTTTCACGTTGAAGTTACGTGAAAAACCATATAGTATTTTTCCACTAGGTTTTTCCATGTAGCTTTTATGTGTTTTGAAATGTAACTTCAACGTGACTCGAGTGGGCCATTCGGCCAAATATCTACGTGATTATTTTAGTGTGAAAATTGAGTGCGTCCAGTTAAGGCGTGCTGTCGGACTTGCACTCAAAAAAATACTCACGTCGAAGTTACGTGAAAAGCTATGTGGTATTTTTCCACTAAACTTTTCACGTAACTTCTACGAGGTGGCTCTAGTAGAAATGGAATATGCTTGGCCAGATCATTTCACGTTGTTTCTACGTGTTTCACACGTAGAAGCTATATGAATCGATTGATTAATTCTACACGCAAAACAGCCAATGTGAATTATATGACCATTGGTACCGAAATTTTGACCATCGAATGCTCATAAACGATCATGAGCATTCGATGCGCAACACGAATTGACCATTCGATGTTCAAAGTGCTTTCTGGAAAATTTGACAGCTCGTTTATATGTGTGCGTGTCGTCGCACGCAGAATTTTGTGGTTTCATCTATCCAACACTGGCGGCGCCACCGTACGTCTCTGCATTAGCGATAGTACCGCTTTTCACCACCAGATGGATATAATCGATATTTAGGACGCAAACCAAAATGATGGAGGAAATATTCATCAAAACAGACCATTTTTGTTGTTGTTTAACAAAAATTAAACTAAATCAACTGAAATTACAAAAGAATTAGTTTAATTTAAGGTTTAACAACAACATAAACTCTCTGTTTTGATAAATATTCCTCCAAAAGAGAATACATCGAAACGAACAAAAAATAACTTTTTTTTTATTAGTTGTGTAACATAAGAAATCAATTTTCCTGTTGATTAACAAATTATTACCAAAGTTCCAAGTATATCTTAGTTTTTGGTCATCTTTTTGACACACTTATATCACGAGTCTAGAATCTGATTTTGCAGGATCACGCAGGACTTTTTGCGTCGGTAGTCGATCACGTTTCTGGCGTATTGCGGCCAACAAAAGCGACACCATTAATCGTTTTAGCTGGTGCCGAGCTCAAGTGGCCACCCCCGCTGAGCAGTATCGAAGCAGTTTAACAGAATGTTGCTGTGTAATACGTCGTCTTACCCACCTCCTGAGACGGGTAAATTGATCTGGATGGGTTGGTTGGGGTAGGTCCGCCTGAAAGCGTTTGAGCGGCTAGTACTCGAATTATACCACCTGAACGGGACCCATTTCTGCGAGCTTCATTGAGTGCGATATCAGGTGCCGCTTCGAAAAGGCGTTCGATTTCTCAACGCGGCGATGGCTTTGCCGGCTGATGATGCAGGGACTTCGATTGACCAGTTACGTCGTAAGCTACCGGTGGTGACCGACTTCCTCTTATCTGGCAGCTTCTGCCATGGCGACGGACACGTTGCTCAGTTCCTCGAAGCGCTGGTGAAGTTAGAGAAGCACCCCAACAGCAGTATTTCCGCGTCGATGAATTCGACTCGCACGAGTAGCACTGACTTCTCCGATCTGATGGATGCAACTGATTCCGGCGAAAAATTTTCCCTCTCGAAACCCTCTCGATGATGGTAATGTTGAAAGGGCCAAATCGATGAACCTGGAAAAATGTATTGCTTTGAATAAATTCTAATTAAATCACTAGCAATTTTACCCGCAACAACAGGACAGTGTATGAATCCGTTTGATTGGTTGGTTGTTTGGTCGTCGTTGTCGTGCTGTTCGGCAAAACCCGGACCCAGATCACGGGGCCCGACTAGTTCCGCTATTGAAGTCTTTCCGCGATCGGGGCGAGGGTTTCGGTCAGCGGTGAACCCGACGGATGAGCTGCGATCGTCCTACTTGCGGGGTGGACTTTGTGATCGTGCGAGCGATTCGAAAAGGTTTCTACAGGACGGAGGATCGAGGCGATTCGAAGAGTTCGAACGAACGTTCCTTCTTCTTCTTGGTCACCTTGACCGTGTACATCAACTCGTCGGTCTTTCTCCAACTTGCCTGATTCAACTTCGTACTAACCTGGATTTTTTTCTTCGACCTTTTGTCATGGAGTTCCTTCTACGATCCAAATCGGCGGAATGGTGGAGACTGTCGACGGAACGGCAAAGGACTACGACGTTGGTTGATCAGTCGAGCTTTTCGACACAAAAGGGTTTCGTTTGCCGCAAGTGGTGGCCAACAGACGGAACGCGAGTATCACTGCCGAGACGATTTTCCTTGGATTCGCCGTTCCGTCGACAGTCTCCACCATTCCGCCGATTTGGATCGTATAAGAAACTCCATGACAAAAGGTCGAAGAAAAAAAATCCAGGTTTGTACGAAATTGAATCAGGCAAGTTGGAGAAAGACCGACGAGTTGATGTACACGGTCAAGGTGACCAAGAAGAAGAAGGAACGTTCGTTTGAACTCTTCGAATCGCCTCGATCCTCCGTCCTCGCCCTTCCTGATAATCGGGTCCTCTTTCGGTCGGAACGTGCTGGCTTGGATCTCTTCTGACTGGAGGTTGCCGGAACTATCAGCAGCGAAGATCCCGAACCCGCGAGGTGACAGGCTCCTGCTCCTCCTCCTGCCGGCCCTTCGTATCACGTCGCAAATTGTAGCCCTTTGCGCTCGTTGAATTACTCTTACAGCACCTCGAGCGTTTCGCGCACAAAGTTGAAGAACGTCAACAAAAGCAAAAAAAATGAATAATATTTCTCTCACAGAAACCAAAAACAAAACAAAAAACTTACTGACTATAACACACTGGGACCTGAACTTTTGGAGGAAGATCCGGAAAACTGCGGATTTAATCCGGGCAAAACAAAAAGCTGCGCGAGAAAAAATTCCAACTGTCAAACGTGAAGAAGGAAGAATCTCCGCTATTAAAACAAAGTAGAAGAGGAAGACAGCAGTTCGATAGGGAGGCTCACACATACATTTAAATGGGTTTGATATGTGTTGGTGATGTTTACGAAATTTGAACGTTCGATGTTCAAAGGTATGAACATCGAATGGTCAAAGCCGAATGCGCATCCGATGTTCACCGGATAAGGTTTGCGTGTACGTGCTTGCTGTAGTAAACATGATATGATTTTAATGGTAGTAGTATTTAATATATTTTTTCGAATGGGAATAAGAAGAAATAAAGAGTAATTGCTGAAACTCATTTCCTTTATTAACTTATAAATTTCTTCGGGGTGATTTCACCGTTTGCCACTAATTCAAGAAGATCCCGGGTGACCTTCCACCATGTCGACACTATCATATCGTTGTGCACCAGCGATCAACAATGCGCAATGTGCTTAACCGTGATCTCGTAGTAGAGTCCCTTGGACAGGTGTAAAATCACCACCGATAAATACATGTCCAGGGAACCACGTTTGAGTGCTGCTCCAGTTCGGCTGCGTTGCGTTTGGCCACGTCGCTAATGTGGCCGAGCAGGAAGATGTTCGATCGAAGCTAGCTGATTCCACTGGCCATCATGGTCGCACGGGAACCCGTTTCGAAATCGTTGTCGTAGATGGTCGTGCTGTTTGGGCTTGCGGTACGCTATGAAAAGGTTCAACCCAAACACGACCGCGTGCATGAACTGACCATGTCCGTAATATTTTCGGTGGCGTCAAACACCACGGTAGCATCGGCCACAATTGTAAATAACGGGGCTTACATTCCTGTGACCACCGGAGAAAAAGATGCTGCCTTCAAGGATCGGCTTCTGCAAGAAAAATATTATAAATTATTAATAAAATAATACAAGCTTAATTCAACTTACCGCAATTGCAATCAATTTTTACGGGCACAAGTCCGACAGCACGCCTTAACTGGACGCACTCAATTTTCACACTAAAATAATCACGTAGATATTTGGCCGAATGGCCCACTCGAGTCACGTTGAAGTTACATTTCAAAACACATAAAAGCTACATGGAAAAACCTAGTGGAAAAATACTATATGGTTTTTCACGTAACTTCAACGTGAAAGCATTCTTTTTGCCAGTACGCTTTCACATTATTTTTACGTGTGTCACGTAAAACAGGCATAGAAAGGGGAAAATTGTGGTTACGTGATTTTTCATGTAGCATCAACGTGTGGTTTATTTTGAGTGTGAAACTTTGTCGTTTGTCATAAAGGATAACTTTGCTCCCTGATCACAAATCGTCGCTGTCGTGCTAACTTGTCGCACGTGTTTTGAGCCAAATTAAGTTAAGAACGCCATTTTGTGCAGCTCACAATGCCTCATCTTTTGACCTTCACAGATCCCCAAAATTCGATTTCAATCAAGAGATAACGGAAAACCCCGTGCATTTTTTGCTATCTTGACACACCCTGAAAATTGATGTATATGCGATAACCGGCCAAAGGGATTTCATGTCAGAACGCGTTTGACACAAGTACGAGCTCGACTATCGTAAACAGTTTCAGTTATAACTCGTGACTCCAGCAACGAAATTCACCCAACTTCGGGACAATGCACAGAATGGTCAACCAAACAAAACGTGTTTGTTATTGTTTACAATGCGTGCTCCCGTTTTTGTTCATTCAAGGTCAAACATTAAAACGTGTTCTTCTCGGAACGTCAAAAAGCGACGTACGACAAGTTAGCACGACAGCGTCGAAATGTAAGGAGAAAAACACAAGGCAAAATTGTCCCATTCATACGACTACGCTGCCCATGTTCGCATAAATGTCCCATATGCATTTTCATCGTTTTTGAGTTATTGATGCAGTTTGGTTCAAAATTGTGTGCTCTTTCAAAAGAGCCTATAACATCCAGTACTTTGTTCTGTTTTTCTCAACATGCTGTTTTTGCATATGGGACATTTATGCGAACATGGCAGTACGTGTTTTAGTATTTGTGAAAAAGTGAGATTTTTTAGGATTTCTAGAATAAAGTACCGTAATCTGAGGTGACATTGATAGGATTTCAATTTATTTTCGGAATATTTACTAACTGCTAAGGGTTGTCTCAAGATTTTTATTTTTAAAACATGTACTGGGATAGGCCACACAAAGTTCATGCATTTTTTGAAAAAAAGTTTTTCAATATTAAAAAATTAAAAATTAAAAAATAGTTGCGTTGAAAATTCTTATTTTGAATTCCGGGGTGACTTTGTTAAACTTAGATTTAAGATGTTCAAATTTTATTTTACGTCAAATATACCATCACTAAGGTTGCTGAATGCTGATACAGTTTTTGAGAAAAAAATATTTTTTTTTATATATTCAGTTAATTAAATTTTATAAGCTTTTAAAGAAGATGCATATATAAATTAGGTAGATAAAATTGTGAAAAAGTACGAATTTGGCCTGAAATTCCTAAAAAGAAGTTTTGTTTATAAAATTAGCGATTCGTATTGCATTGCAAAATGCTTTGGAGATTTTTTTTTAAATTATGTTTCAAACACACATAATATCTATTATTTACAATTTATTTTACCTTCTTCTAGTGGAAAAATGCCCAAAGAATCCGAAGTTGCATTACAATCTTCGATTCGAAATCATGTTCTCTAAGAAAATCATGACACTTTGAGAATATTGGAATTCCTCAGCATTTTCTTAATTATAGTTAACTAACTTTTTAAACCTTACAAAATTCTCTGGAAAATCTCAAACCTATCAAAGTCACCCCGTTTTACGGCACTAACTTTTATTAGTTTTCCTGATAGTTTACATGATGTTGAACCAAACTGCAACGTTAACTCAAAATTGTCGAAATTACATATGGGACGGACTTGCTTCGAGTGGTAGTAAACCACGTGGAAACTGTAGGAAGGGGGGGGGGGGGTCGCTCTTGCATACAATACAATTCTCCATACAAATTTTAAAGAAAACCCGTTCGGCACTGTCTAAATATTTTTGGTGTACGTGTTTCTGGGGACCCCAAACTTAAAACACTTCTCGAGTTGAACCTACGAAGAAATTTTGTTGGTCGGTGTTATCAATCGCGGGTAAAGCGGTATACGCACTTCGGAAGGAACCGGTCAAGAAAAAATCAAGAAATCGCTCCCTCTCCTTTGTTCTGCTGTTCGTAAAGCTGTTTCTTGACCCCTTTCCTTCCGATCTGCATACTAGCCTTGACCTAGAACGAACATGATCGACGTCGACCAACTTTTTCAACATTAATTCAACGCAAAGTTAATGGTTAAAGAGAGCAAGTTCATGACGTTCAATGTTACCACCGGGCTGCATGACTCGGTCCAATCTGGAGAAAACTGGAAAAACGATTCGAGTGACCCCTCCCTGTAACGGCCAAATTTATCTTACCATGTACATCTCCCTCCACGACTCGCACTCCTCCTCCTTGCGCTTCTGCGTGCGAAACTGCCTCCTGCAGTGCTGCTCCCACAACACGTCGCTGTCCTCCATCAGGTAGGGATTGTAGTGCTCCAGGTTCATCAACTGCTCCGGCGAGGCCCGATCCAGCACCGGCTTGAGCAAATCGAACGGCACCCCACCGGTCACATCCAGCAGGTCGATGTTTTCCTGCAGCATCCGGATGCACGAATCAAACAGACTTGGCACCTTGCCGTTGTACGTCTTGACGCCGGAGTAAACTTTGGTGCGCTGGTTCTTCGACTGCATGCTGTGTCCCAGGGCTTCCTCCTCGGTCAGGTGTGACCTTGGCGGTTTGCCGGCGGTGCTGCCGAACACGCATCCCATCACGGTTTGATTCAGCGGCATCGGTTTGTAGTGGGGCGAGATGATCGGGAGGGCTTCAACAATCTCGGACGCTTCAGGCAACGGGTCGAGCGCCACGTTGCGATCCAGCAGGGAGGCGGGTGCAGTAGCGGCCACGGTGGACGACGAAGAACTGCTGCTGTAGCCGCTGCTGCTGGCCGTGCTTTGCGGCGAGCTCGATCCCTTATGGCGGGAACTTTTGCTGCTGCTGCTCGATGAGCGTGAGGATGACTTTTCAGATCTTGCTTTGGCTGCCGGTGGAGGCATACTGCTGCTCGAGGATTTTTTGGGCTTATCACTGGAACTCTTCTTCTTGGACGACGACGACGAAGAAGGCATTCCTATCATTGCCAGGGCATCGGCAAAGCTAGCTCCCGCCGAGCTATCCAAACCTTCTTCTTCCTCCGCCTCTTCCTCATTGTCTGAACGGGGCGACTTTTCCTTCGACGACGATTCTCGTTTCTTCTCCGAACTCGAGCTCTTCTTCGACTTATCTTTACTGCTGCTGCTACTTGAGGATTTGCTACTTCTACTGCTTGATTTGGAGTTGCTCTTCTCACTGGATTCATCCTTTTTTACCTTTTTAGAATTGTTCAAATCATCCTGCTCCTCCGTACGTCTTTTCTTGCTCTCTTCCTTTTTGTACCCATTCGAATCCTCCTTACCGGAGGACACTTTCGTACTAGAGTGATGTTTGTTGCTGCTAGAACTCGAGCCCGACTTTTCCCGGCTCGAACTGTGACTGCTTTCCTTCCCGCTCGACTGCTGACTAGACGATTTCCGCTCACTACCACTTTTGTGTTTGTCCTTTTTATCCCTTTCGGAGGAACTTTTCTTCGACGAGGACGACGACGAGTGACTTTTGCTGCTGCTGCTGCTGTGATGATTTGTAGACTCTTTCTCGTGACGATCACGAGACTTGGAAGATGAACTCTTCCTGTGTTCCTCCTGCTTGTGTTTGCTAACCTTCGCAGACTCCTCCTCAGATTCAACCTCCTCCTCTTCTTCCTCCTCTACCTGTTGATACTCTTCCCGCCGCGCTTCCTGCCTCGGTGACTCGTGATTTTCGTGCATGTCCTGATCGGAATCTTCGTTAGCCTCTTCCTCCTGGGGCTGCTCGTCAACCTGCAGGCGGGACTCGTCATAGTTGTCTGTTGGGAAAGGGGAAAATAAAGCTAAATCCGTGGTCGCATTGCTTTTCTCAAGCATCAAACAAACAGAACACATCCAGATTCCCAAAAAAAAATCCGCTTTATTGTGTGATGTCAAAGTAATAACAAAAGTAACAATCTTCAAACTCGTACACGCATCGTCCTCCCACGCTTACCTTCATCGTCCTCGTCGTCCTCGTCCTGCTGCTGGTCGTAATGGTTGTTCCCCCCGGACTGCTGCTCACCTCCGCCCCCGTCCTCGGACTCCTCGGCCGCTACCATCGATTTCCACTTGGACACGAGCGCTTTGGCCGCGACGCCCACCTCGCCGTCGTACTTGCGCAGCCCGTTTACCGTTCGGCCGATGCCGGTCTCCTGCAGGTGCTGGACGGAAACAGGCAGCCGGTACAGCTTGGCGATGCAGTGCAGCAGCTGAAGATGTGGGAAGGAGAAAAGGAAAAGGATTAGAATTGGATGTTGGCTTGTGGTCGAATGCTAATTTGTAGTAGCAGTTACAAAGAAGGCAAAAATCAATCCTAGCCGCAGGTAACATCATTAATTCTGAAAGATCAGAAAATGCTGAATGAGTGACCTGAGAAAACACAATAGGTATGTAGTTGGAGATAAACTGTGAACATAAAAACGAAGAACTTCGTCTAAGGGGTCCAACGGGGTAGCAATCCAAAATTTCGCGAAGCGAAATGAAGGTGAAACACCCTTTCGGGACGTGCTGTTTAATTTTAAAGTTCTTCGTCATGATGGATATCCTTGTTGTAACACTGCTTTTGGTGCTGTTCTATCTTCCATCCCTGAATTTTGTGTGTAGTAAAAATGTGCTAAATTTCGTGGTAGATGGGGTCTCTCAGAGCCGATAATACCGATTCTTAATTCATCAAAATGGTGTTTTAGCAATCTATAGATAACGGGGCGATTGTCCACTTTCCATACAAAAAAAGATTTTATTTGTATGGAAATGATGGAAATGGATGGATTTCCAAAAAAGTGTCCACGTGGTTTGTGGATAGTCCCTATCCAATAATGGGTCACATGATAGATCCGAACAACTTCTTCATCAAAATATTTGAGATCTTAATAATGTTTCAATAGGGCGAATCTGCAGATGTAAACAAACGGTCTATCCCACTTGCTCTAGTGACAGTTCACGTTGAGTAAGAAAGGGATAGGCTGCTTGTTTACATCTACGGATTCGCCCTATTGAAAAGTTAACACGAAAATATTTTTAGGGATCTCAGATCTTCAATTTTTGGACCCGTTGGAAAGGTCTTTAAATACACTCAACCACTCAATATGTGTTAAGTCCTCCCCATAGCATCGTAGCTCGGGAGGCATCGAAATACCAATACCTTATCTTACTAACAGAGAAGCATAGCACTCACGTGATGCTTGAATGAGGTGCTGTGGATTCCACGGTCTCATGTGGTGTCGTCAGGAATGGAGCAACACATTCTATGTCTGAAGAGTCTGCAAATTCAAGTATTGGACTAACATTCCTACCCTTGTAGAACTGCAGGCTTCTTGGGAGGGCGCCGGTATTGACGAACAAGTTGGGATCTTCAGGGGTTAAACGGTGAACGGATTATTGGCTCCCACTGATCATTATTGTTTCTTTGTTTAAGTTCAGCTGATCTGTCAATAACGGAGAAGAAACTCATTTGGCAGTCAACCATGCTCATACTCACAAATTCACCCTTTTTCTCGAGCTTGGGAGTTTAGGTGTTAAGGAAACCTAGAACTCATAAACGTCTGATTATTTCTGAAGATTTATTCGAAAACTTTAAAACAAAATGAACCAAACCTTTTTTTTAGGAGACAACCATCCATACAATTGGTTCTATTCTTTCTTGAATGAAGAGCCGTGATCCTGGTTCTGGAAGAGATTCCTCCTCCTATAATCGTTGTATTTTGACGTAGACTACGTCTTTGTCGAAGGTACTGGGGTGCCATTCCAAAAAACCCGGGCCGAAGGCCCTGGATTACTGCGTCATCCGTCAAACGCTTATATCTTCCTTCCCTCTAATCGAATCGACACGATTTATGTTCCATTCGATTCGAAAATTATTCAGCAATTTGCTATAAAACTTTCATTGTTGGCAAAATAGTTTTACTATTGAAACAATTGAATGTTTTAAAATGTTTTCAAAATGCAGAGATTTTGCAAGCAAAATGAGCGCTTCCCACTCACGGACGGGAATGTCAAGTACCTATTTTGAGGGGAAAATCATCCGAGCAACGCGACCGAGTGTCGGTCGCGAAAAAGGAGGGGAAGTAGCGGGCCGAAATCATATATAAGAAAGTGCGCCAGTTTTCATTCCAACATTCACGTCTCAGACGTCGGACCGGCAGCAGCAGCAGCAGGAAAGCTCAGCCCAGAGCCGCAGCAGCAGGAGAGAGAGGGACCAGAACTGGAAAAGAAGCGCGCATCGCCTTCTCGTCGTCACCGTCAGCCAGTTGCCTCTCGATGGCCGCACCGTTTGGATCTTACGTGGTAGGGTGTGAAGACTTCCCAACTCTTCAGAGTTGCCTCACTCCCCGTCCCTCGTCCCACCCGGGACGAGGCATCAACAAGATGAGGCGCGCGCCTGCTGCCTTCTGCCGAAAAGCGTCTCGTGGGTCAAGCCGTGGTTGTGAAACAATCAGGACATCCAACTAGCTCGTCGCATTCGCGGCGAGCGCTTCTGAAAGAGTTCATCGTGTCCAATTCTAAACTATTGAAAGAGTTGCCCTCATCCCTCGTTCCACCGGGGACGAGGCAGCGAGCTGCAATAATTTCAATTTAAATTTCAGGAACAAATTTTGGTCTTCGGGGGCGACGGAATGCACAGCTTTCTGAGGCTGCTCTCGCCCCCAACCTCTCTGCCCTCCCCCCAATCTGCTCTTAGCATTCTTGCAAAAATTCATCCAATGCTCTCGTTTACCTTCAAAATCAATAATTATGTATTGATTCATGCCTAGAAATGCTAAAAGTTTATTAATCTTTTTAATCTTATTGAAAATTTCAAAGAATTTCATTTTTTCGAAAGTGTCGAAAGTTAAACAATTTGCTACCCGATTTGATTCTCACCAAACGCACACATCTAAACTTTACGTAGTCTACGCCATTCCGGTTATGTCTGTGACATAACTACTTTGACTTTTTTATTTATTTCAAGGGTTTAGCGTGTTGATTGTTATGATTTCAGAAGCAGAATACTATTTTTTATAAAAATAAAAAATCTGATAGCAACATGCAATCACAATCACAGCCATGATATAGAGTTACAGTCACAGTATTACAGATATACAGTTTAAAGGTTATATGTTTGGTCAAAGACCGCGTCATATAAACCTTGAAAATGCCGTTAGATATATTTGCTAAAACAAAGTGATGATATTTTCACTACAATTCGTACATGTAGTGCCGTAAATACAGTTAAAAGCGAAAGATAACACACTTGAATTACAATAAAGGGTTTTGTTGGAAAAATGAAATATTCAATAGCCACTTTAATATGGCATACTCATGAATATTTATTGTATGCAAAATTAAAATTTCTCAAAAATTTAACTCAACTAATAGTACCTTAAGTCTTGAGCCTACTAAGCTAAGCTTTCCCAGCAGCAGCACCCTCTCTATCAGTTACTTCTCGTCATGCACCCAACCACAATTTGTGGATTCTCCCACTATCATCAAACCCCGCGTTGCTGCCTGCTCTCTGCACCCGTTTCAACCCGTTTGTCTGCGAATCCCCTCTTCTTCAACACTGTACCATATGACTTGGCTCTCCCCCTTCTCTTCTAGCCCCGAAACCAGCTGGGTTGAAAATGAAAAAAGTGCTTCCCCCTTCCCCAACACACACACTCACTTACCCTGCTCTCATCGTTCAACGCCCTGTCGATAGATTTCTGGTAGTGCTTGATGTTCTCCACAATCGATGTCATTGTTACGGGCGAAGGAAGGTGTTCCGTCCGAGGTTGGCCAAAGTTAATCCTGCTGCTTTCCGCACGACGAATAGAAAAACCACCTTGTCCGCAGCACACACACACGCACTCGCGACGACGGAAAGTGGTTCGTTTTCTCTCCCTTGCCGAAAGGTGAAAATCGTCGGGGAAACCTGCAACGTCAATCCGGACGGTCGACGTCACCTTCTGCAGGCACAACAACCGCACCCGGGACACAGCTGGAGCAAACGCGCAAACACCAGCAGCCGAAACAATTATTCACGGTTCCACACGTCGTAGCGATACGCCATTATTTGCTTACGTCGAACGCGGTGGAAATTTCTTTACCTTTTGAAATTTCTTTGACCTATCTCCTCCGCTCACCAAACCAGCTGCTGCAACTTGAACTCTCGCGGAAACCGACGACAGACAGACCAACAGACTGACAGCAACTGCATCGTGTGCGCGAGAGAGGCGATTAGATGTTTTGACGTTTGTGCTGAAGTGCTGAATTCGAGCAGGGGTGGGATTTTAAGGGGAGGTTACACGCTCGATTAAATCTAATCAGTTTAGAGTTTGAATTCAATCCTACCCAAAATTACTGAAATTTCAACGATAAAGCTTATTTTTCCAGTGTTGGTATTATCGAGGCTCTCGCGAGAAAAATTTCTCTCTCTCGAGTTCTCGCCGCGAGTCTCGAGCTGCCGAGAGAAACTCACCAATTGCCCGTGCTCTCCTCCGCTCGCGAACGGGCTTTCTCGCGAGCCAGAATTGCCCGTTCGCGAGAAGTTGAACGTGTTAGAAACGAACAAAAAACAACACAGCGATTGAAGTTACACTTCTATACCATCGCCTGGTTCGTATTCATAAGCCTGATACACAAATTGCTAGCTTGGGACGAACGTCTAGCACGAGGCGCTCGCGAGCGCTCGCGGCGAGAGCGAGAACGCGAACGAAAATGCGAGCGCGAGCGAGAAGAGAAAAGTACTACAAGTTCTCTCCCTCGTTCGCGAGCGAGGAATGCTTTCCTTCTTCTCGCTCGAATTCCAACAATGTATTTTTCTGAATACAATGACCCTTTGTCTCAAAGGATTTTAAATGAATTTTTAAATCAAGTTTAAAAAATTAGCTTCACGGCCCTTCTGTACAGAAAAGGTCCTACTTGGCAGCTCATTCCGACACACAAAAAAATATTACGGTAATGACAAAAGTAACTTACTTTTGAATTAAAAAGTTGTTAAAATTTGCTACATTAAAAGTTTTTTTCTTGTTTTGAAAATGAAAACTTTTACTGCTACAGTTTTTGAAAATCTCAATGCTCACTGGTTTAAAAGTTTTTACTTTTAATTCGACTGTAAAATTTCTTTCATTTTGACGTTCTCGTGTAACCGTGTACAGTCGCAAATGTAAACAAACACTTTGGTGGGTCCGGTGCTGCTGGTGAGTCTAGGACGCAAAGCAAAGCCGACCGCGGCAGCAGCCAGGACTCGGACGCGGAAACCTTAGTGAGCCAAACAGCAGCAGCGGAATGCCTTTGAAGGAGGGTGGTGCAGGAGCGGGACGAGGTCGAGTGCTCGAAAAGGACAAGGCCAGCTTCCTGCAGGAACTGCAGCTGTTCCACGGCCGGAATGCGTAAGAAGGAAGCTTGGGTGTTTTGTGGGGTTTGTGATTGATTTTGTTTGTTTTTGTAGGATGAGAGGTAGGAATGTGGATTCGCACCGGTTGTATTGGGTGGTGGTGGCCCGGGATTGGTGGTTGAAGGTCAATTCGCGTGAGGACTGGGGCGAGAGATGGCGCTGCCGAAGCGTTGCGTGAACAACGAGATTGCGTTGAAGAAGATTAACTTCCGGTTTTTGGACAAGTACGCGAAAGTTTATTTTCACGATGGGCCTCCGACGAAGAGGAGGAAGACGAAAAGCTACATAATCGGAGGTGGTCAGCGCAGATGTTGCACTCGGTGCCGGCGGTTTACAGCACCGGTGAGTATTAAGAATGTGTGCAGTGGCTAGCCAACATCACTTACTTTCAATCTCTTTTAGCAACTTCCCGCCCACAAACACTCACGTCGCGACGGCGCAGCTTCAGCCGAATGAATCTGGACAGTGAGCCAAAAAAAATCTGTGTCATTCTCGAAGTAGGATTACGTGCTCAAAATCGAACTCCGTTCCGAGGGCCTCATCAACCCAATCTTCCGGATGCGCTTCCAGGATCGGGAACTCCCCGTTCAGGCACTTTACTTTCCAGCCGGGAAACGTCGACGACCCTTCCCGAATCAATGGCCAACTCCTCCAAGACTGTCCTGATTGAGGCCGGAAACGTGACCATCGTGTTACACTGCTGTCGCGCGTCGAAGCCTCCATCCGGAACCGTCCAGCCTGGGGTATTCCGAAGTGACCGGTGGCGTACCGTATGAAGCAGAAGCTAGTGGAGAACGTTAAATACAAAAAAAGTGTTTTTCTAACATACTGTTTAATTTTTTTTAAATAAATGTAAAAAACCAAGCACATTTTTCTGAAATTATCCCTGTAGTGCTAAATATTGTGTATTCTTGCCATAAAAGGATTCTTTTCCAATTAAAAGTAAAATAATTTTACCAAAACAACGATTTTGTCCCATAAATGCATGGTAGTATCAAAAACTTTCCAACTTTTAAATTGAAAAGTTTGAACTTTCTACGAATATTCACCAACGCGAACTTTTAATCCAACGAACGATCTTTTTAAATTTAGAGTAATTTTTCTTTGTGTGGAGGGGACCGAAGTTGATCCAAAAATGTTGTCTTGTCAATGATTTTTTTTTTGCATTACAATGGAAAAAAGTGATCGGAAATGGTTTTCAATCACGCAGAAAAATGTTTTGTAGAATCAGCCTGTACGAGGTATGAATCAACAAATTTTTTGTTTAGTATAATCAACAACAAAATTGCGTTGAAACAAACTTTGATTTTCTCAATTCCACAAAAGTCTTTTGTTGTTTTGAAAAAGCTGCTTTGACGTTTAGCGTTGATTCAATAAAATCGTGATTTTCAAATCAACAAAACGTTTCGTTGATTCAAATATGCCTTATTTTTCTGCGTGATCGTGTTTTTTAACGTTTTACATAAAAATTGATATAGGGCTTTAAGATCCTATACTGAAAAAAGTGCAGTGTCACACACTGAAATAAATATCATGATAAAATTTAAATGCAAGCTGCACATACTCGAGTCAGACATGAGTCTTATAAAAACCATGACATACACGGAAGCTAAAATCATGATTGATTTTATATGCCAACTGCACATAACTGTATCTCAAATCAGCTTATTAAAACTTATGAGTTGTCATATTGAACCTCATGTACATATAAATTTGAGTAACAATCTTCATAGATTTTATATGCGTATCGCACATAACTTGCTTCCTTCCTAACACAAAATATTGTTTACGCAAATACACTTTGTGAGCATTGCATATAAGTTGTATGTGCGCGATACTATAGATTTTTGCAGTATGCTTTTATACATAAAACTTATATGCAATGCTCACAACATTTATGTATGCGTCTCGGTATGCGTGCATACAAAGCCTTATTTTTCTGCGTGCAAATCTTATCTGATTTTCATAGGAATTTGAGTAAAAACAATTAGGTTTTACGCCGACTCGATTTTTAGGTTAGAAATTTGACAGCTTGGCTGCACTGTTTACATTTTTTGCACGTGTGTCTCTGTAAAAATGTGTGTGCGTGTGCGCTCGTGACGTCACGCTGTAAAACCTAATAATAAATGGGTTATTTCAAATAACAGTGCGAAGCACAGAGATAAATCCGAAAGGCGCCCCTCGTATTCAGCACCTGTTTTTTGACAGCTCTGTCATCCCACCCCTGCGGCACCGTCCCGTCCGTGAACCGGTTCGCGCTTGCGGTTCCTTCAAAAGTGTCACCGGACTGAACCGCTTCGCTTCGGAACATCATTAGCAAAAAAGCTGAAGGTGCGCGAGATTTCTGCGAGGGTACCGCGCCGCTAGATTCCGTCGAAATCCGGATTTCGCCTCCCCGAGTGTGTGCGTGTGTGTACTCCAGCTCTGCCAGTAGAGGCACCCCGCCGGGAAGTGTCCCCACGTCTGTCTATTTCGGAACCTGTGCTTCGAGTTGCGTGCGAACGTGTTTTTTTTCCCCTGCCGCTGCAAAATCCAGTGAAGAACACACCGAAAAGATGCCTTCCAGCGATCCGCTGCCGCCGAAGGAGAGCGCCCTGTTCCGGAAGATCTTGGTAAGTGACGGCACAGGCTCGGATAAGGAGGGCGGAAGTGCGACGACGACTGTTGCCGAGGACCAGGCCGTTCTCGGAGGTGGGGGTCTTCTTTTCGTTCTTGGATGTTTTCTTCTTCCCGCGGGTGGAAGTTTTTTTTTCTTCCTCGGGTTGCTTTTAGCCCTGGCAGTGTTGCCAGAAATAAGATTTAATTTTTTATGAATATTCGCAAAAGTTATGAGATCGAAAAACTAGGTAAACTTTATTCTAATTCCGTTGTGTAAATATTATTTTTTACTTAACATTACTAAAATAATAGTGCTGCTTCGAAAACTATGGATTTCTAGCATGGATACACACGTTTCACCGATTTTTTGTTGTTGTAATTTGTTATGATAACTTGTTAGTGAAAGCTTTTAATCAGTTCAGGGAAGTCCAATATTGTTTCATAAATTACGATATCGCCTTCCTCTCTGACCCAGTCAAATCAATCCGAATTCTGAAACGGAATCTAATTAGAATCGAATACAAATTCCGTTTCAAACGCAACAACCGGTTCGAACACGGAACCGGTTGTTGCATTTGAAACGGAATTTGTATACGATTCTAATTAGATTCCGTTTCAGAATTCGGATTGATTTGACTGGGGAGGTAAGGCTTTAAAATTACTCGAAAAAGTTAAAGGAATTCTGCCGCGACAGAACCGGAATGGCGTTGAATTACGTAGTTCATGTCAGCTCTGTTATGATATCGAGAGGTGCTATAAATAAATTAGTAGAGCATTAATAGCTCGTTTTGTTTCATACTAGCTACTTGAAGTTTACGTCCGTGTTAGGGATACACTCTTCCAGTGGTCAATTTAACGGAATTCAGGTAGGGGAAAGTGGGGCAAGTGTAACAAGCTAAGAGCATCTCCACCAGTGCGCACATAACTGAGTGACTATTTTGTTCACCCACAGCGCTACTATTTTAGTTTAGTCACCCTTCCCACACCGGTCGTTGATAAAACGGGTCGGTAAAATAGTTACAGCCAACCCCACCGGGGGTGAGTATCAGCTTATTTTGACGTTTCGAAATAAAATTTGTTTTAATTTATTGGCATGACCAATTTGCCAAAATCTTCAAAGCCAGAAGTAATTATTTCCAAAAAAAAACTTGATTGGCCGCAACCTGGATTGGTCCGGGTTCCCCGGGGGATGTTCCGTTGGAGGGACATTGGCGGCACCGTATGGATATGGGCAATATTGGTGTCAAAATTCATAATTTTCGAAATCACACATGAAAATTTATGAAAATGGACATTTTCATTGGGCTGGCCACAACCCGGATTGGCCCAGATTCTCCGGGGGATGTTCCGTTGAGCGTACATTGGCGGTACCAATGAATATGAACAATGTTGGTGTGAAACTTCAAGATTTTTTAAATCGCAGATAAAAATTTCGAAAATGGACATTGCGAGTAGACTTGCCACAACCCGAATTGGTCCCAGTTCCCCCGGGGATGTTCCGCTGAGCGGACATTGGCGACACCGAATGAATATGGACAATATTGGTGTCAAACTTCACGATTTTCAAAATCACATATGAAAATTACGAAAATGGACATTTGCAGCGAACTGGCCACAACCCCGATGGTTCCGGTTTCCCCGGGGGATGTTCCGTTGGAGGGACATTGGCGACACCGAATGAATATGGACAATATTGGTGTCAAACTTCACGATTTTCAAAATCACATATGAAAATTACGAAAATGGACATTTGCAGCGAACTGGCCACAACCCGGATGGTTCCGGTTTCCCCGGAGGATGTTCCGTTGGAGGGACATTGGTGGCACCGTATGAATATGGGCAACATTGGTGTCAAAATTCACAATTTCCAAAATCACATATGAATATTGCAAAAACTGACATTTTAAACGGACTGGCCAGAACCCGGACGGTTCCGGGTTCCCCGGGGGATGTTCCATTTGAGGGACATTGGCGGCACATATGAAAATTACGAAAATAAACATTTTCAGTGGATTGGCCACAACACGAATTGGTCCGGGTTCCCGCGGGGATGTTCCGTTGAGCGGACATTGGTGGCACAGTGTGAATATGGGCAATATTGGTGTCAAACTTCACGATTTTCAAAATCACATTAAAATTACGAAAACTGATATTTTGAGTGGACTGGCCACAACCCAGGTAGTTCCGGGTTTCCCGGGGGAAGTTCCATTGAAAGGATATGGCGGTATCATATGAACATGTTGGTGTCAAACTTCACGATTTTCAAAATCACCTATCGAAATTACGAAAATGAACATATTAAGTTTATTCGTCACAAACTGCATCAGTCCGAGTTCCGCGGAGTATGTTTTGTTGAAGGGACATTATCGGCACAAATGAATAAATAACAAATATTGAAGTTGTAAAGAAATATCATTTTTTTTCTACAGTCATCCAAATCAAATTATTCGCTCTACAGCATTGCCTTGGCGTTCTCGATTGCGAGATTCCTACTCGAAACTAGCTGTCCGAAGGCTTGATTGTTGAGGCAATTGCAAACCTCTTTTTACACCTTAGCTTCCATCCACCCCGGGATTCGAACTGACGACCTTTGGATTGTTAGTCCAACTGCCTACAAGCGACTCCACCGAGACAGGACCCAGGGAGACGACTCCTACACCTGGACTGAGCTATCGACCTAACCTCTAGGTTAGACCGGGGCCAACATTTACTTCCCGTCCGACGGAAGGCGTGATCAGACAAATCTCGTCTCGAAAAATGCCACCGGGACCGTCTGGGATCGAACCCAGGCCGACTGGGTGAGAGGCAACTACGCTTACCCCTACACCACGGGTCCCGGCATCCACAATCCACAATTTAAATTAATTCAAAAAATAAATTCCTTCAATGTCCCTTCAACCAAACATTGTCAGGGGAACCCGGAACCATCCGGGTTGTGGCCAGTTCGCTGCAAATGTCAATTTTCGTAATTTTCATATGTGATATTGAAAATCGTGAATTTTAACACCAATATTGCCCATATTCATACGGTGCCGCCAATCTCCGTGCAACGGAACATCCCTGCGGGAACCCAGATCAATTCGGGTTGTGGCCAGTCCACTCACAATGTCAATTTTCGTAATTTCCATATGTGATTTTGAAAATCTTGAAATTTAACACCAATATTGCCCATATTCATACGGTGCCATCAAAGTCCCTCCAACAGAACATCCCCCGGGGAACCCGGATCAATTCGGATTGTGGCCAGTCCACTCACAATGTCCATTTTCGTAATTTCCATATGTGATTTTGAATGTCGTGAAATTTAACACCAATATTGCCCATATTCATCGGTGCCGCCAAAGTCTCTCCAACGGAACATCTACCAGGGAACCCGGAACCATCCAGGTTCTGGCAAGTCGGTTTAAAATGTCAGTTTTCGCAATATTCATATGTGATTTTGGAAATTGTGAATTTTGACACCAATATTCATACAGTGCCGCCAATGTCCCTCCAACGGAACATCCTCCGGGGAAACCGGAACCATCCGGGTTGTGGCCAGTTCGTTGCAAATGTCCATTTTCGTAATTTTCATATGTGATTTTGGAAATCGTGAAGTTTGACACCAATATTGCCCATATTCATACGGTGCCGCCAATGTCCCTCCAACGGAACATCCCCCGGGGAACCCAGAGCCATCCGGATTGTGGCCAGTTCGTTGAAAATATCCATTTTCATAAATTGTCATATGTGATTTTGAAAATTGTGAATTTGACACCAATGTTGCCCATATTCATACGGTGCCGCCACTGTCTCTCCAACGGAACATCCTCCGGGGAACCCGGAACCATCCGGGTTGTGGCCAGTCCGTTTAAAATGTCAGTTTTCGTAATTTTCATATGTGATTTTGAAAACCGTGAAGTTTGACACCAATATTGCCCATATTCATACAGTGCCACCAATGTACCTCAAACGGAACATCCTCCGGGGAAACCGGAACCATCCGGGTTGTGGCCAGTTCGTTGCAAATGTCCATTTTCGTAATTTTCATATGTGATTTTGAAAATCGTGAAGTTTGACACCAATATTGTCCATATTCATTCGGTGTCGCCAATGTCCCTCCAACGGAACATCCCCCGGGGAAACCGGAACCATCGGGGTTGTGGCCAGTTCGCTGCAAATGTCCATTTTCGTAATTTTCATATGTGATTTTGAAAATCGTGAAGTTTGACACCAATATTGTCCATATTCATTCGGTGTCGCCAATGTCCGCTCAGCGGAACATCCCCGGGGGAACTGGGACCAATTCGGGTTGTGGCAAGTCTACTCGCAATGTCCATTTTCGAAATTTTTATCTGCGATTTAAAAAATCTTGAAGTTTCACACCAACATTGTTCATATTCATTGGTACCGCCAATGTACGCTCAACGGAACATCCCCCGGAGAATCTGGGTCAATCCAGGTTGTGGCCAGCCCAATGAAAATGTCCATTATCAATGTCTAGTTCCGTGGTACCGAAAAAAGTCCATTTCAAAAAAAAATCTCGATTCTCCTTTCACTTCAAGCAGATGTCAAATATTTGTGCGCGCTACTAGCGGGCGACTAAATTTGGTCACCCGCTGTTCACCGAGGGTCGAGCTGCTATTTTATGAGCGCGTTTATGAGCGACCGGTGTGGGGATGAGTGATGGTGGAGCGCTTCCAAATCCTTACTGCGCGCGCCCGGTGGAGATGGTCTAAGGAAATGCTCGCCATTCACCGTAAACAACCGATTTGTCAGAAACGACTCGACGATCTTGACCAGGTCGAGCCGAAGAACTTGTAGACCACGGCGTCCTGCCACACCCCAGACAGAAACGGGGGGCGCCTGGCGGGCGTTTTGTCTTGGGCACTGCGCTTAGCTGCGCAAGACGTCTGGCAGATTTTCCCCCCGACTGGCCCAAGATTGTTGTCAGAATTTTGGCGAATATGCAACAAACCGGTCGTGCACGGTTCAACCGATTGAACCGATTGGTTTTTGTGCCAGACAGCTGTGAGTTATCCCGCCAGATTTTCGCCAGATTCGTCGGGCGTCACGCAAAACCTGGCTAAAAGAAATGTGCCAAGTGTGTCTGAACTGCACGACAAACGTCCGCCTGCGCCAAACACTCAAATTTACCAGATTTTTTTCCGACCGGGACGGAGTCGTAGGCCTTTTCGACGTCGAGAAGGATCATGCCGGTCGACTTCCCCGCCAGGAAACCGCGCTTCACCATCTCCGAGATACGGGCGAGTTGGTGCACCGTTGAGTGCCCCGGCTTGAAGCCGAACTGCTCGTGTGGGATGAGTTGCTCCGTCTCCAGGTGACGGTTTATCCGAGTGAGGATCACCCGTTCCAGGAGTTTGCTCAGGCTGCTCAAAAGGCTGATCGGGCGGTAGTTACCTGGATTGGTTATGTCCTTGTTTGCTTTTGGGTTTGCGATCACGTTCGCGTGCTTCCAGCTGGCCGGAAAGTAGCCCAAGGCCAGGCAAGCGTTGAAGATTTTGGTCAGGACGACCAACCCTTTTCTTGGCAGCTGCTTGAAGCACGTATTCCGGTTTCCGTCTTGCCCAGGAGACTTCCGGTTTTTGAGCGTGCGGATGATCGCCTTGACCTCTTTCGTCTTTACAAGGGCGGCCGGAGGCACGGAGGAGTTGTCGCTCGGATGTGGCCAAGCACGTTCTCCACAGCGGCCGATGTTTCGGGATCATCTGGTTGCTCGTTGTTGTGGGCAGCGGCGAACGCACTCGCGAGCGCTTCGGCTTTCGCTGAAGGGCTCACTACGAGGTCTCCGTTGACGTTCAGCGGGGGGCTGTACTTGACCGTGTTCCGGAGGTTGCGGGTAAGCATCCAGAACTTGTTGCTGCCGTTGTCCAGCGTCCTTAGCAAGGAGCCGACGTTTTTGTAGCGGTGTTCGGCGCTTTTGGTGCTGATGACGTTGTTCAGGTGGGTCACCACTGCTCCGATGAGCGGGTCCCGTCTTCGGAAACTGTTATCACGATTATCACTTAAGAGCGAGTCCACGAACAAGGCATACTCCTTTGTATGGGACGTCGTTTGGACCTCACCAATCTGCCTGAAATTTTCAGGGGTTGTTTGTACATATGAAACTAGCATCTGGCCAAAATATGAGCACTCTAGGTCAACGGGAAGTGGGGCAAATCGGGACACAATATTTAAATGTTCAAAAACGTAAAAAATCTTAAAAAGGCTATAACTTAGGCAAAATTCAATTTAATTTCAAAATTCAAAATGCATCTGAAAGGGCTTTAAAAAATGCAACAAAATGCAGGGTAGAGCATCCCAATTGGGTAAATCCAAAGGGAGTTATTGGCATTTTAGTGAAAAAATAGCATAATTTTCAAACTCAAATAAAAAAGTGTTCCATCCAGATATCAACTCGGTTCGACCTGCAGCTTGTAGGGGACATCTGGGACTACCATCTGAGACTGAGAACGCTTTGGGTAAGCAATTTAACATATTTAATAGACACTTTTACTTTTAGTAAATTTTTTGGTTGGTAAATTTTTGCTCGGGGGACCCCTTAGATCCCATTTTCTGGTGATAATCATCATATTCGTGTTCTTGAGACAATTTCACAATAGAAACATGCATAAAAATGTTTATTTTCATCCATTTTAACCCTTTAAAAAATGAAAGTTAAAAAAAATCTTCGATTCACATTTATTGAAAATCAATTCGTTTCCAAGGATACTAGATGACACCAGAAAAAAGCAGCTTCTTAATTTTTTTTTACTTTCATTTTTTAAAAGGTTAAAATGAATGAAGATGAATGAGATGAAAATAAACATTTTTGTGTATGTTTCTATTGTGAAATTGTCTCAGGAACACGAATATGACAAAATTATCACCGGAAAATTTGATCTAAGGGGTCCCCCGAGCAAAAATTTACAACCAAAAAATTCACTAAAAGTAAAAGTGTCTATTTAATATGTTTAACTGCCTTACCCAAAGCGTTCTCAGTCTCAGATGGTAGTCCCAGATGTCCCCTACAAGCTGCAGGTCGAACCGAGTTGATATCTGGATGGAACACTTTTTTATTTGAGTTTGAAAATTATGCTATTTTTTTCACTAAAATGCCAATAACTCCCTTTGGATTTACCCAATTGGGTAAAGCCCTTTCAGATGCATTTTGAATTTTGAAATTAAATTGAATTTTGCCTAAGTTATAGCCTTTTTAAGATTTTTGACGTTTTTGAACATTCAAACTTTGTGTCCCGATTTGCCCCACTTACCGTTGACCTAGAGTGCTCATATTTTGGCCAGATGCTAGTTTCATATGTACAAACAACCCCTGAAAATTTCAGGCAGATTGGTGAGGTCGATGCGAGATGGGTATGCTTTGCTCGTGGACTCGCTCTTAAATACATCAACATCAGATTAGATTGTTTTGGAACGTTTCTTCCATTTTTAGATTTAATAATTAAATTTAACTAAAAATTTGATCGTTTTTACGGAAAAACATTATTACCTAGATGATAAATAGTAAGTTTTCATAATATCACTATATTCTGTATGGACATTTTTTTTACAATTGTTTATGAGTTTTAAAGTATTTTTGAGTATTTATTTCCCAATAAAATATGCTGTTGCAGAAATTCGTAATTTTTTTGAAACTAAAAATCCATATGGTATCCTTGCCCCACCTTTTAAAAGCTATCAACAAAAATAACCAAAAGTTAAATCATACTTTATAATAAGTGCAAGTTATTGGTAGGGACACTACTGGTCTAGGAAAAATAGCATTTTGATAAAATGAGCCTTAAAACGAACCCTAAGCCTTATTTTGTACTTTCCAAATATTATGAGAAAACAAAAGTTTTGAAAAAAAAACTTCATTTAATCTTATGTCCCGAGACGTTTACGTCGTTTTGGCGGTTATGTTGTACTAGAATCAGCATTGCTAGCAACAATTCCTCATACTGGAAAAAATCAAAATTGTAAAAATTACGGCCGTACAAGCGATTGTTCCTCTTGCCCCATATGGTCGTCTTGCCCCACACCTTCCCCTATTTCGAAGTTTACGTCGGTGTTCAGATTGAGCATATTTCGATTGATTGAATGTTTGTTGTTTATTTGAGCCACTGGAATGCTGCCATAAAAAAACTGCTTCTTATCATTATTTTTTTTACAGCAAATAAATAAATACAATTATAAAATAAAAAAAATCCAGAGTTTTTTTTTTTTTTTGAAAAGGTCCTATAAGCTATTGTCTTTTATATGTTTAATAGGTCCTTGAAAAACTCCAGAAATAATTACCTGCGGCTTTTTGAAACTATAGTCCAGACTCGACTATCCGAAGGTCTTGGAAGAATTTTACTTCGGATAATTTTTCATCTGTGACATGTAGAGGGTGACGATTCTCGAGATTTTCAATTTCCCGGGAATCGAGAGTTGAATATGGCCATTTCCCGGGAATTCCCGGGACCCGGGAGTTTTTTTTTTACTATGCCAATAGTGCCAAAATTTAAAATGAAAAGGAATAAATTTGATTCTTTTTAATGAATTAAGTTACAATTAATTCATACTAATTCTATGAAACGTTAATTTAAGCAGCCTCATTAATTTGAGGAATCTTTTGGTCTTTTTTGAATCTGCAAATAAAAAAATGTTTCTTGAGCTTTTTAAGACTCAAAATTGTAGTTTAAAATATTTACGAATCTTAATACGCACTGAGTGATTTTTCAAAAGTTGCACAAATTCGTTATTTGATTTTTGTAAACAAAATAACTAATGTAGCTTATATGTAATTTCTCAGTATCGGGAATTTTGCAATAAGATGAACAATGACTCAAAACAACTAATTAAACTGTTTTTTTTTGTTATTTTTAAGGTCAACTGTAAATATTCATTGAAGACATATTTACAGTTATTAGGAAAATCCATATGTTCACAAAAAACTAGATTATGAGGGTTGCTATGCTTGAGAGAAGATATGGAAATTGAACTTAACTTTCCTTCTTAGAAATAATAAAAAAAAATATTTGAAAATAAGGGGCGATGTTATAAACTCATAAAAGATTTTGAGCATGAACAGATCTCTTTGCACTCTTCGGCAAAGTTGTTTCGTAGAACACGAACTGTAAGCTTGTTCGGGTTTCAAAAAAATTCCCTTGTTTAGGAGGTCATTTTGAGCAACTTTTGTTTTACGAAAAACTTTACTTCTCTTGACAATTTAATTTGATTTGAGAGATGGCAAAAGATTTGAAGGTCGGTGTATTGACAGGTTAAACTAATTCCTACTTCCTACGCCTTCTAGAAATGCTACGAGATGAAGCAGTACAAAAACGGTCTCAAGCTGGCCAAGCAGATCCTGACCAATCCGAAGTTTACCGAGCACGGTGAAACGCTCGCGATGAAGGGCCTCACGCTGAACTGTCTCGGCCGCAAGGAGGAAGCGTACGACTACGTTCGTCGCGGACTGCGCAACGATCTCAAGTCACACGTGTGCTGGCACGTGTACGGTCTGCTGCAGCGGTCGGACAAGAAGTACGAGGAGGCCATCAAGTGCTACCGTAATGCGCTCAAGTGGGAAAAGGACAACATCCAGATTCTGCGCGATTTGTCGCTGCTGCAGATTCAGATGCGGGACTTGGAGGGTTACCGGGAAACGCGCCACCAGCTGTTCAAGTTGCGTCCATCGCAGCACGCCTCGTGGATTGGGTTTGCCATGAGTTACCACCTGCTGGGAGATTACGACACAGCTAACAATATTCTGGAGACGTTCCGGGCGTCCCAAACGGTGGAGACGTACGACTACAAGCACAGCGAGTTGCTGCTTTATCAGATCCAGGTGATCCAGGAGTCGGGCAATTACGAGAAGGCGTTGCAACATTTGAAAAAGTATCAACTGCAAATTTTGGACACGCTCGCCGTGAAGGAGACCATGGGTGATCTGTGCCTTAAGCTGAACCGCCACGACGAGGCCCGTGTCGTGTACGGCGAGCTGCTCAAGCGTAATCCGGAGAACATTGCGTACTACGAGCAGTATCTGAAGGCGCTCAAGGTAAGCGGCCAGGAGGATACTATCGAGGCGTACCAGAAACTCCAGGCGGAACACCAGCAATCATTCTGTGCCAAGCGACTGCCGTTGGACGTGGCCCAGGGCGACACGTTCCGTACGCTGGTCGACGAGCATCTGCGGCGTAATCTGCGGAAGGGCGTACCGCCGCTGTTTGTGAATCTGCGCTCGCTGTACCGTGACGAGCAGAAGGTTCGCGTCATTACCGAACTCGTCGAAGGATATCACCAGAATCTGACCAGCAGCGGGTACTTTGCGGCCGAGGACAAGGAGCAGAATCTGCCCAAGGAGCCGGCTTCGGCGCTGCTGTGGACGCTGTTCTACCTGGCTCAGCACTACGATCACCTGCGCGACTCGGAAAAGGCGCTGGACTTTATCAACGCAGCCATCGACCACACGCCAACGCTGATCGAGCTGTTTGTGACCAAGGGTCGCGTGTACAAGCACGCCGGCGATGTGCTCGAGGCGGTCAAGTGGATGGACGAGGCGCAGAGCCTGGACACGGCCGATCGCTACATCAACTCCAAGTGCGCTAAGTACATGCTACGTGCCAACCAGATCAAGGAAGCGGAGGACATTTGCGGCAAGTTTACCCGCGAGGGCGTCTCCGCGATGGAAAATCTCAACGAAATGCAGTGCATGTGGTTCCAGACGGAGTGCGCACTGTCCTACCAGCGGATGGAGAAGTGGGGCGAGGCACTGAAAAAGTGCCACGAGGTGGATCGGCACTTTTCCGAAATCATCGAGGACCAGTTTGACTTCCACACGTACTGCATGCGCAAGATGACACTGCGCTCGTACGTGGGACTGCTTCGGCTGGAGGACGTGCTGCGGCGGCATCCGTTCTACTACCGGGCGGCCAAGTGCGCCATTGAGGTGAGATTTTTTGGGGTGGTTTGATGAGTTGATTGTTGAAATTTGCTGATTTTCATTGCAGGTCTACGTTCGGTTATTCGACAAACCTCTGCCAGCTGAATCTGCCGAAGAGGAGCTCGATACTGGTAAGGAATTGAACCGTTGATTGTCGGTGAAAAGTGTTGACCTTTTAATCTTTTCAGAAAACCTGCCCCCGGCGGAGCTGAAAAAGCTGCGCAACAAGCAACGCAAGGCCGCCAAGAAGAAGGCCGAACAGGAGAACGCCCAGGCCGCGCAGGCGAATCAGAAAAAGGAAAACAAGCAACGCAACGCCAACCAGGACGGTGACCCAGAGGCACCCCAGCTGGACGAGCTGATACCGGACAAGCTGGCCCGGCCGGAAGATCCGCTGGAGAAGGCCATCGAGTTCCTGCGACCGCTGCAGCTGCTCGGCAAGGACCGCATCGAGACACACCTGATGGCGTTCGAGATCTACTCGCGCCGGGGCAAGCTGCTGCTGATGCTGCAATCGTTGAAGCGAGCCCGCGCCATCGACGCCAACAATCCTACCCTGCACAACTGCATCATCCGGTTCTACAAGGCGCTGGAGGCGCGGATCGCGTCCAAAGAAATCGACGAAAGCGTCAAGCTGGTGATTGACCGCGAGCGGCCCAAGCTGTTCCGCGGTGCCAACTCGGCGGCCGAACTCAACGAGAGCTTCCTGGCGGCGAACCGGGCCAGCAACGACGCACTGTACGAAGTCGCCAAGATCATGTACCAGCTGGACGAGAAGCGACGCGACGAAGCGGTCAAACTGCTCACTTCGGTCGAGCTGAACAACGCCACGTTGGAGGTAAGACGATTGGACACCTGTTTAAAACAACCGAGCCTAAACATTGAATTCTCCCCCAGATCACGACCAAAATGTTCCTGCTGCTCAAGTCTGGCTTCTTCGCCGGCTCCCCGGCCGAGCAGCTGGACAAGTTCAAGACGGCCTGCCAGAAGCGGTTCCCGCTGGCGGTCGTTTTCGCCGATGTTGTCCCAACCGTTGCCACCACCCTCACCACCGCCCAGTCCGCGACGTCCGCTGGTCCCGTGACGACCAGCGTCACCGGTACCACGATGAGCCCGGCGGAACAGCAACCGACGACAAAGACGACGACGACGACGGCACAGAAACAACAAAAGAACGGAAGCGAAATTAAAGCCAACTAACTCTTAACCCGCGTGCGCTCTGTTGAGAACTAACGGTGATGATGATGATGAACAACAACCAACAACAGCAACATGATCGAATAGGCGAGTTTCGTTTGTTTTCTCGATTTTTTTTTGTAGTTGAAACGCACGGAACACGGTAAAATTTTTATGGTACCGGCCTCCACCCCACACACACGCACAGACACACTAAAAAGCTATTTTAGGTTCCACATGCGAGAAGTATTCTAGCAGACAGAAAATGATCAAGCAAATAAGTCAGGAGGAAGCGGCGCTCCCCAAACGGAAATAAACCTGTACTATAAAGAGAGTCAGCAACAGTCGACACTGCTCGCGGTGTTTTCGTTCAAGTGTGTGCGTGCGTGCGTGCGTTTGGCTGTGTATGTGAGTGTGTGAATGCATGTGCGATCTAGCCTCACATACAAAAAAAAACTTCGTCAACTAATTTCAAAAAAGAGTAACACAACACATGAACTATGTTAGAAGAAAACATTACACCTCAAAGGTACACAGAGCCATGAACATTTTGTAATATATCAGTAATAAAGCATGCAGTGTGTTCTTTCAAACCTCCCAAAAAAACAATCCAACCCCATTTTCAAATTGGTGACCCTATCCCCCCATCCTACAGACAGAACATGCAAGCTCCACCCCGCAGCAACATTTCTAATCAATCAGTACAGTGAAATAGATCGATATCGTGGATTAAATGACACACTCAAACAATTACTCAACTCTTTGAAAGTTACTCATTGAAAAAAAGGCAAGCGATTAGCGGATTGTGAAATCGAGACAAATTTATAGGTTTTTTTTTCTCCCCCCAAAAACAACTAAAGTTAAGAACAATAACTAACGTTTTCAGGCGTGTGTGAAGTAAACCAGATATAGAGGAGCTTGAAGAAAGTGGAATGGTTTTATTTTTCTTGTCCGAACGTTTCTTGGTCTAGCGTTTTTGAAGGAACCAAAAATCTTAGCAAGCTTTGCCATCGATTCAGAATAACTGCATTTTTCTGTGGCAACCACGTACTTGAACTAAATATACTTTATTGAATCTTTCTTATAATAATGTCGTCCTTGCGACACATGGGGTCAAACGCTGGACAAGGATCTGGCCTCGATTGGAATGGTTCGAGCAGACCTCGCACATCTGCTTCACGACAAAAACAAACTGAAGAAAGAAATTAAGAAACGTTACTTTGTTCGAGACCCGTCGGACAGTGAACTATCAGAGGAATCCGATTAGCTAACCAAGTGACAAATAAAGAAACCCAAAAAAAAAATATAAAAAAATATAAAAAAAAATAAAACAAAAAAAAAAAAAAAAAAGAACAGGTTTTGTTTGTTTTGTCTTTATAATATATTAAAAAAAAAGGTTTGATCCTCATTAGCGTGCTGATAGCTTAAATACGATAATGTTTAATAATATTTATAAATATATTCATACATTCATTCAAGTAAAATACGATTTAATTAAACGACACTATCCTTACAGCAAACCGCTCTTGAAAGAAGTGTTACCGATGGAGGTACATCAGCAGTTGGAAGTGGAGACCGTTACAAGAATGGCCAACGGAGGACACCAGCTGAACAGAGCTCCACCTAATATCCTTCTGCAGAGAATTTGTGATATTTCTTTCTTAAATATTTCACTATCTTTTTTTTTCTCTTTTTCTTATCTTTCTTTTTCTCATTCAATTTTAACTGCTTCTACTAGAGTATCTCGCGAAATTTTTATTCGAATCCTCAACTAAGTCTCTCGCTCTATAAAGCCTTACCGTTTCTTTAATATTCTTATTTAAAAAAGGTTTTTCACGTCCCAACTTTTCTACTACTATTCGCTTTGTCTCAATCAATAACAAACCACTTTAAAGCTTTTCAGCTGGGTATGAAGGTAATCTATTAAAACAAATATGATATATGATATATTGAAATTCTATAAAATGACTATTACTACACTTGACATACTCTACACAATATCTATGCAATCAATAACCGGAGCGTTTGGTACGGTATGTCCACGCATCCCTCCTCCCCTGTCGATTCTGTGAAATGTGATCCGTTCTCAGAATCCTCTCTGCGGTAAACACAACGCAGTAGGGCTGGCCGCTTTAATTTTTGTTTTACATTTTCGGGTGTTCTCGGATGTACTACAATTATTAATATTGACAAGAAAAGTGCTTGGGGCGTCATCTAATCACAAGACTTTCCAGCATGCTTTCATCGGACTGGCTGCGTTTGTGTTAGATTAGATTAGATTAGATTTATTGAATCTTTCTTATAATAATTACATTTGGTTTACATAATAAGTGGTCAGCTGTGGCTCTTCAGCTTTAGTTTGCTATTCGTGATTTAAACACTGTTCATTTTTATAACTTTAAAAGCATATGGTTTATCATTTTTGTAACACTAGGTACAATGAGGAAAAAAGAAAAAAAAAATGTTAAGAAAACATAACCTAACCTAAAACTAACTTAAACTTACCATAAACTAAACCAATCCTTGAATCAAGGGGTATTCAGATATAGCACATTTTTCCCTGAATTTCAAACATTTTTCTTGAATCTTCTGATCCAACATTTTTACTTCTGCTAATTCATGAACCTCACTTGATCTTGTCCAGCCAGGAACATTCAAAACCATTTTGAGTACCTTGTTTTGGACACGCTGAAGCTTCAATTTATGAGTTCTAGCGCAACACTCCCAAACAGGTACTGCATACTCAATAACGGGGTAAATTATTTGTTTGTATACTGCTAACTTATTTTTTAAAGAAAGCTTTGATTTTCTGTTAATTAAAGGGTACAAGCACCTGATGAGAATGCTGCACTTGTTCAATATTTTGTCTACATGCTGCCGAAACAAAAGTTTCGAATCAAGTATGAGACCTAAATAGACAACTTCCTTTGACCAGGGTATCGAAACATCATTCATTTTAATCAAAACATCATCCTTTGGGACAAATCTGGCCGATTTGGAAAGAGGAAAAATGATGGTTTGAGTTTTGGCTGCATTTATGCGAATTTTCCAGTCGCCAAAGTATTCGGAAAGAACGTCAAGACCCTTCTGAAGACGGCCAACTAAATATCTGGTTATTTTACCCTTATAAATAACGGCAGTGTCATCAGCAAAAAGTGACAACACACCATTACCAGGAAGAGTAGGCAAATCAGATGTAAAAATATTGTACAGAAGTGGGCCAAGAATACTTCCTTGGGGAACCCCAGCATCAATGTTGAATAATCCAGAAGCAATCCCATTCAGAAAAACCCTGAACGATCTCTCCGAAAGATAGTGCTGGATAATTTTGATAAGATACATTGGAAAACCGTACAAATACAGTTTATGTATCAAACCATCATGCCAAACATTGTCAAAAGCCTTCTCAACATCCAACAAAGCCATAGCAGTTGATTTAGACTCAAGCTTGTTCTGCTTGATGATTTTAGTTACTCTCGTAAGCTGATGAGCAGTATTATGTCCCTTACGGAAGCCAAACTGCTCGTTCAAAATTATATTATTATCGTTGGTAAAATCCAAAAGCCTTGAATAGATGACCTTCTCAAAGAGTTTGGACAGACTACTCAAAAGACTAATGGGACGATAACTTGTTGGCGATGTTGGATCTTTTTGAGGCTTCAAAATTGGTATGACTTTGCCCAGCTTCCAATTGGTAGGGAAGTAACCAAGTTGCAAACATTTATTGAAAATATTGGCTAGATGTTGAAAGAACTGATCACTCTGTTTTTTCAACACTAGATTAAAAATGTTATCAAAGCCAGGAGCTTTCATATTTTTCATTTGTTTTACTGCAACTTTGACTTCCTCACCAGAAACATGGGAATCTGCAGGAAATTCAAAGGTAGAGTTATTAATTGTTGAAATACTATTGGCAACTGATGTTTCTTTACGGCTGGTCATGGAAGCGCCAAGATTATGTGAACTAACAAAATGAAGCCCAAGTGCATTTGCCTTTTCCTCGGATGTAATCAAAGGAGAATCCTCAACAATTAAAGGAGGAATAGGCTTTGGTTTGTTTTTAAGAACTTTTGAAAGTTTCCAAAATGGTTTTGAATAATTCCCAAGCTGGCTTACATGTTTTGAAAATTCTTGATTTCTGATATTGTCAAGTCGGTCTTGTATGATTTTGTTCAAATTGTTCACTGAAATCTTTTTGTCATAGTCCCCAGTCCGTTGATATTGTCTCCTATAAACATTCCTAAGTCTTATCAAGTGTTTAGTATCTACGTCAATATCAGTTACCTTAAAATTAACAGGAACCTCCCGAACGTTGGCAGCCTCTGCTTGGTTGATAGCCTGCTGGATCACCTCCAGCGAACGATCAATATCGGCAGAAGTTTCCGGGTGTTGATCATAGTCGATGTTACTGTCGACCACTTGCTGAAACTGCTGCCAGTCAACGTTGTGGTAATCTTTCCGGGTTGGTTGCCGCTGCGGAGTAACGGAAGCTCCAACCTCCACAACCACCGGATAGTGATCAGAACTCAACTCTTCAAACACCTCAGGATGAGCCACGTTCTCAGCCATATTGGTGATGAAGAAGTCGATGAGTGATTCCCAGACCGAGCCACCCTCGTAGGTCGATCAGGACTCACAACGTTGTAGTGTCCGTTTTGCAGATCGTTGTGCAGAATCACTCCGTTCCGATTCCTCCTGCTGTTGCCCCAAACTTCATGCTTCGCGTTGAGGTCACCAGCGATGATGTACTTTGCACTCCGCCGTGTCAGCTTCTGGATATCGCTCTTCAGTTTTGCTGCTGAACCATCTCTGGAATTCACCTGACGTGGGCAGTATGCAGCAATGAAGAGTACTGGGCCAACCGAAGTGGGAATTTCCACCCCAACGGCCTCGATGATGTCCAGCTTGAAGTGTGGCAGCCGGCGTGGCTTGAGATCACGATGAACAGCGACAAGCACACCTCCTCCTCCAGAGGTGGTCCTATCGAGCTGCGTCGCGATCTTGTAGTTTTGCAGATAAACTTTTTCACCGGGCTTCAGATGAGTTTCCGTGATGGCAGCTACGTCGATCTCCTTCTCGCGAAGAAAATCCACCAGCTCTAAGTTCTTCCTCCTAATGGAGCAAGCGTTCCAATTCAGCAGCTTGAGGGACCTACGATCCATACTGGATGACGAACGAGGTCAGCACTTCAATCTGCTGGGTCTTGGTTTTGCATCCACGCAGTGCAGCGGACATCTGTTTGAAAATATTGAGGAGTTCGGTTGAGGTGTAAAGATCATTACCATTTTCCTCAACTGCTGGTTCTTGGGTTGGTCTTGGCTCCTGGCTGAAGCCCGGTGGTGGCGGTCTCGGCTCCTGGGTGGAACCCGGCCGCGGTTGATTCATCTCAGCTCTCTTCCTGGGATCCAACGGCAACGGTGCCAAGTTCGGGACCTGGCGTCGCGGTTGAAGAGGTGGAAAATTTTGCTCCACCAGGGCTGGAGGAGTTCTACGACGCTGAGGCTGATTCTTCGTCGATGCTTGCTGCCGAATTTTCACGAACTCAGCTCTCTTGGGGCACTTGCGGTCGGTTGACGAGTGCTCACCGTTGCAGTTGAGGCACTTCACCAGCGAATCTTGGATGCACTGGGATGTGATGTGCGCATCGGTACCACATTTGGCGCAACGACGCTTTAGGTGGCAGTTCTTACCTCCGTGCCCGAAGCCCAGGCAGTTGAAGCATTGTGTGACGTCACGGTGCACTGGTCGGTATCGCTCCCACGACACGATAATGTTGAAAACCGCTCGGATTGCCTTCAGCTCAGGAAGCGTCGTCGATCCCTTAGCCAAATGCAGCAGGTAGAGCTGGTCACGGTACTTGATGTCTTTGTTGCGTCGGCTCATTTTGTGCACGGCCAACACTTCCAGTTTCAAAACTTTTAGCTCGGCAGCTAATTCCTCCACTGGCATGTCGTACAGACCTCTGACGACGATTTTGTACGGCTTATCCATGGCGACATCATGGGTAAAGTACTCCGCCTCGTTTTCGGTCAAGTAATCCTTGACCAGTTGATAGTGCTGCCTGGATTGCACCAGCACCTTAAATCCGTCCTGACACAGACGAATGTTGCCTTGGACTTTCCCAGACTTGATGAGTTCAACCAGCCCCGCTCGAAAGTCGATCGTTGCTGCTGATTGCCGCACATAAAAAGGAGGCAGTTTCTCCTTTCGCTGTTTCACTTTGTGGGAATCTGCCGGGGATTCCGGTGGGAATAAAATCCGTCGAGGTGATGCTCCTGAATGCTTCTTTATTCCACTCTTACTTCCACTCCTCTGACTGTCTCCCTCAACACTTCCTCGCTACCACAGGGTGGTCCCTTCTCTCTCCCGTCCTATAGTTTATTCTCTTCCACTAAGTAGGCTTCACTTTCTCACCTCGTGTCGAGTACCACATCTCGTTTTTTCTCTAGATACTAATTTGATTCTGTTCGCGAAACGACGTAGTCTCTGTACTTAGCTGGCGGCTTCACGTTTCGGCGGCTCCTGTAAACGTTAGGCGTTTGAGAGTCTTCAACCGGCGGCGATGACATGAGTTCAGCGTGGGCGTCGCGAGCGAGACTTGGGTCGTCTGGCGATAGTTCCTGGTGTGATGGTTCTTCCGGTTCCGCTGGTGGGATTCGTTTCACGTGTGTCACATTTCGCTCGTAGAATTTGTTTGAGACCTTGTTTTGCCACGTAACTCGAGGTCCCTCTTTGTTAACGATCAAGTACTCGCTGGGATCAAAAGTTGGGGTCAACTTGTTACCTGGCAGCAAATTTTTCATCAGCACCGAGTCACCAACCTGCAAGTCAGATTCTTTGGCGCGTCGTTTCCGGTCTTCGGACTCCTTTCCCTTTTGTTTCAGAAGATGGTCTCTTTCACGAACATCATCCATGTTGGGGGTCGATTCGATGTCTGTGATAGAGGGGATCTTCAACCTGATCGTCCTGCCATAGCATAGTTCCGTAGGGGTTTTTCCGGTCGTCGCATGAGGGCTCGTGTAGTACATCATCAAATAATCGTTCAAATCTTCTTTCCAGTTCCGTCCCGTGGCATGGCTGATCTGCAATCGCTTGAGGAGTGAACGGTTCTGGCGTTCCACCAAACCATTCTCCTGCGGCCAGTACGGGGTCGAGTAATTCAGCTGGATCCCGTGAAGTTTGCAGTATTCGTCGAAATGCGTGCTGATGAATTGCCTTGCGTTGTCCAGCGTGATCGTGACCGGGTACCCGAGACGCGTGAAGATCGTATGCAGCCGGCATGTGGTCTCCTCCGCCGTAATGCGTTTCATGATCTCGATCTCCTTGTACCGGCTAAAATAGTCGACGATAACAAGGAGGTACTCACCAGATGGGAGAGGGCCTAGAAATTTCGATGGCGACATCGATCCACGGCCTGGCAGGCATTTCTCGACGACACATTGGCTCTGGTTTGGACGGCAGACCTACCAATCTGCAGCCCTCGCAGCTCGTTACGTATTTCACGACGTCCTTGTCCATTCCAGGCCACCAGACGCGGTCTCTCAGGCGCTTCTTCATCACGGTCTCGCCCGGATGTCCTTCGTGCCCTAGGGCAAGCATCTTGCTGCGCAACGCCCGCGGTATTACCAGCTTAGTTCCACGAACCAGCAGGGCGTCTCCGACAAAACCGAGTTCCCCCTGGAACCTTTCGTACGCCCTCGCTTCCGGTTGGTTCCAGTTGCCGTTCCGGATACACTCGCGGACCGCCGACAGTTCCGTGTCGTTTTGTGAGATCTCCTCCAGTTCGCACGTGTCAATGGCGGCGGATTCTTGGATGACCAAAACAAGGAACTTACTGTCCGGGTCGAAATCGTCTCCACCTTCTACGTTGCAAAGCCTCGAGAACGGGTCCGCTATGTTGCTGCTGCCCTTCCTGTACTGGACTGTGAACCGGTAGGCTTGCAAACGTAGCACCCACCTTTCGATCCGCGGACAGGGGTTTGAGCTTGGAGAAAATATCAGTTCCAAGGGTTTGTGGTCCGTCTCCAGTTCGAAATGTCGGCCCAACAAGTAAACCGAGAATCGTTCGACCGCCCAGACCAGCGCAAGAGCTTCTTTTTCCGTCTGGCAATATCGTCTCTCCGTGGGGCTCAAGCTTTTGCTGGCGTACCCGATGATCCGGACCTCTGAATCGTTCCTGCGATCCGCGAACTGCACAAGCACTGCGCCCAGACCTACAGGGGAAGCATCTGCGATCACGCGCGTGCGGAGTGTGTTGTCGAAATATCTCAACGTTTCCAGATTGCAGATCATGCTCTTGAGATTTCGAAACGCTTCTCCCTGTTCTTGCTCCCAGAGAAATTGTACTCCTTTGTGCGTCAAATGCCTCAGTGGTGCCGTTGCTGTTGCCAGATCCGGGAGGAACCTTCCGATGTACGTCACCAAACCAAGAAAACTCCGAAGCTCTTCAGCAGTTTTTGGTGCACGGAACGCTCTGAGAGAGCTGATTTTATCTTCTGCTGGCCTGATTCCCTTTCCTGAGATGTGGTGTCCGAGAAAACTGATTTCGGTGACCTTGAATACGCACTTAAGGTGGTTGAGGAGGATGTTCTTTTCTTTGATGATGCTCATGACCTTGGCCAACGCCGCGTCGTGCTCCTGCTCGTCCCGGCCGAAGACTAGTATATCGTCGATATAGTTTACCGCGTTGGGGCAGCCTGCCAGGATTTGCTCGATGATTTTCTGGTAGCATTCGGAGGCGTTGCAGATGCCGAACATCAAGCGCTTGTAACGGAACATCCCTTTGTGTGATATAAACGTCGTTATGTGCCGGCACGATTCATCGAGCTCCACCTGATGGAAGGCGTCCTTCACATCCAACCGGCTGAACACGCGAGCCTCTTTGAGCCGTGGCAGGAAATCCTCGAACGTCGGCATCAGGTGTGTTTCCCGCTTGATGGCGAGGTTTGCCCTTCTCATATCCACGCAGAGCCGTATTTCACCGTTGTCCTTGACGACTGCGACGAGGGGCGAAACCCACGGGCTGTACTCGCGTACTTGCTCGATGATGTCTGACGCTAACAAAGAGTCGAGCTTATCTTCGATCTTGTTAGGCAGGGCCAGCGGCGGCCGGCGAGCGTGTTGTGCGACAGGTGTTACAGTGGGATCGATTTCGATGTTCACTTTGATTCCTTTCATCTTCGGGAATTGTCGTTTCTGCTCGCATTGGAGTCGGTAGACGTCCGGGACTTGAGTACTGGGCAAACCCAACGCTAACACACCAAGCTCTTTGGCGGTGGTGCGCCCCAGTAGCGGCTGCTGCCCGCCGGCAATCACGTAGAAGGTCGCTTTGGTGCTGGTTCTATGCTCTTTGTCCTCTACTCCGATTGTCGCGTCGAACACCAGCTTAACCGTAAGTGGTTCTGTGTGACCATAAGCCCGGAAGTTCACGTGCGATTTCGTTCGAGCGTCGGAGACCGCGACTCCCTGGTTCCTCAACTTGTCCCAGGTAGTATCATCGATGATGTTCTTTTGGCTTCCGGAGTCGATTAGCATTTGCACCATGACACCTCCCAGCGACACCCAGAGGAACTCTTCGCCATCGCCAACCGTAAAGATGAAATCTGTACATTTACCTTCATCCGATCGGGTGTCCAACTTCCGTACGTATTCGGTCCTTGGTCGCTTACGCTGTGTTGATGTCTGCTCGTTAAATTTACGCTTACGTTGGTCCGATGTCTGCTCGCGGGAGTTGCGGAAGTTGTGCCGCTTTTGTGTGCGACACATCTTGGCAAAATGTCCGCGCTTGCCACAAGCGCCGCACGGGTACGGTCTCGCTGGACACGAAAAGTCCGAGTAGCTGTGGTCGTAATTTCCGCATCTGCCGCAGACAGTCCGCCCGTAAGCCTCATTCCGGACTGCGTTCACTTCGCGGAACGGTTTGGGCTGTTCTCCGTTGTTAGACATCTGACCGACTTGGAACTTGATCGCTTGGTGTGCACTGATGGTTTTGGACACGTCGTCCATTGTCAGGACTTCCTTTTGGAGGAGTTTTTCACGAAGGTCTGGTGGCGCTAGCTGGATGGCCTTGTCGATCACGCTGATTTCTTTTGCTTCTTGTGCGGTGGCCCCGAAGTTGCACTTGTTGGCCATGTCTGACGCGCGCAACAAGAATTTGTCCAAAGTCTCATCGCTGTCCTTCGGCTGCATGGACCAGAATAGAAATCGTTGGTATGCATCGTGATGTTTCGGCGCGAAATACGAGTCCAGGTGATCGATAGCAACTTTGAACGGGTCGACCCCCGCGCGTTCTTCGACGTCTGCGTCGGGCATGGTACTGAATACATCCTGCACGTCAACTCCAGCCCGAGCGAGGAAAATATTCTTCAATTTGGTCTTGTTTGTTACGGAGTTGGCATTGGCCAGGAACTGAAACTGTCTTTTATACCGAGCCCACTCATCGCGAACCTCGTTCGGGGGCATCTGCTTGAACCGGAATGCCGGAATGTCGAACTTCTCCATAGTGGGGGTTCTAGAACAAAATTCTCAATTGTATTCTTGTTTACTTCCCGTAATTCTTAGTGTTTACCTGGTTGCTTTAGCAACTCTGGGCTGGTAGATAAGCTGTCTTGTTTCGTCCTGGTAGAGCGCCGATTGTTGTCTGTGTGAGACGGGAAATTAAGATTATTATTTGAGTTATTGCCCCCGAGTTTATCAACTGCCGTTGTTAAAATTTGTTGTAGAATTCCCGGTTGGGTTCTGAGCTCGAAGCTCCATTTCAAGCTCGCAGCTCAATGTCCCGAGCTCGAAGCTCAATGTCCCGAGCTCGAAGCTCAATATTCCCGAGCTCGAAGCTCAATGTCCCGAGCTCGAAGCTCAATATCCCGAGCTCGAAGCTCCATATTCCCGAGCTCGAAGCTCAATATCCCGAGCTCGAAGCTCATTATTCCCGAGCTCGAAGCTCAATATCCCGAGCTCGAAGCTCATTATTCCCGAGCTCGAAGCTCAATATCCCGAGCTCGAAGCTCATTATTCCCGAGCTCGAAGCTCAATATCCCGAGCTCGAAGCTCAATTCCCCGAGCTCGTGGCTCAATTTCCCCGAGCTCGAAGCTCAATTCCCCCCCGAGCTCGTGGCTCAATTCCCCGAGCTCGAAGCTCCTGTTTCTGGTTTTTTTTTTGCTTGGGCTTCTCCCTTCCGAAAATGTGTGCTGCTTCACCCCGACCTTCGTTGTTTGCTTTCCGTCCTTGCACCACTCGAAAGGTGTTGAAACTATTCTTACCGTTACCGTTTCGGATCCCATCCACAGTCGCCACTTGTGGGAATCTGCCGGGGATTCCGGTGGGAATAAAATCCGTCGAGGTGATGCTCCTGAATGCTTCTTTATTCCCCTCTTACTTCCACTCCACTCCCTGTCTCCCCAAACACTTCCTCGCTACCACAGGGTGGTCCCTTCTCTCTCCCGTCCTATAGTTTATTCTCTTCCCCTAAGTAGGCTTCACTTTCTCACCTCGTGTCGAGTACCACACACTTCATTCTCCTTTGCTTTCGCTACCTGGTCCTCGTCAGGCAGTCCAGCAAACTTGTTGTTCTTCAATAGCTGCTCCTCGTGCGACGAAGAGTTCTCCTCCTCCTCATCCATCGGTACAGTACCGTCGCTCTTTTTCGTCTTTTTGCTGTTCGATGTCACTTCCAAAAGCACCTTCCTTTTGGAAATCCCCGGTTTTTGGCCATCAGTTGAGGCCTCAACCTTCCTTTTGGAAATTCCCACTTTTTTGCCTGCTTGAGCCGCAGGTAGGGCGATATTGCCGGCGTTTTGCGCCGGGACGCGACGAGTCATGTTGAATCAGACAACCTTCCTCAACGAATGCTCGAATAACAATGTGGCAACCACGTTTGGCGACAAGCCTTCCTATTTTCCTGGAACTGTCTCGAACATTTGGTCCACTCAGAATGGACGCATTTTTTGCAAAGCAGGACCTGATGTCGGAGGAATTACTGGTCAACATACAAACATATCGCCTGGTTTTAGCAGCATCTGAAGCGTTGATCGTTGACAATACCTGCTTTGTTCGCTGCGAAAGAGTAAGTATCTGTCCAAAGGTTTTGTGACTGTGGACAAGCTTCCATCTTGCGCGAAGTTGTGCCATAATGAAAGACGACGAAGATCTTATCACAGTGGACTACGTATAGGAGAGTCGGATCGTAATTTGTCGACTTACCATCGACAAATTACGATCGTAATATTACGATCGAGAAATCTCGATCGTGAGTCGAGAAATTACGATCGAATGCAATAATCACCACGGTAATGGGACGACAGTCCGAAATGAAGTTCATTCTATTGCTAACACTCAACTGAAGTAGCTCGGTCTCTGGCAAATCTCCCAAACGGTTACGGCCTCAGGAAGATTTCAAAAGCTGAACATTTGATGAATTTTGAAAAGCAGTTATTTTTCAAGAAATTTTACGAAAAGCCGAAAGTTTCCCGACTGGAAGTTTGCGATACAGACGTACCTTGAAGTCGAAGAATTTTGGACCGCTGTGAAGCTGAAAAAGAAGGCGTACGGAACTTACGAAGCTGTAGATGCCGTTAAGGATCGCAAGGCAAGAGGCAAGATCATCCTGCACCTGGAACGCCACAATTTTTGTCACGTAAAGGATTCGAAAACCGGAGGAGACCATCTACATGAGGCAGCCTGCTGGATTCACAACCGGAGTCGTCAATACTGTGTGTCGTTGAAGAAGAGTATGTATGGGCTCAAACAATCCGCTCGAGTGTGGAACCACAAGATCGACACAATTTTCAAGAAACTGGGATTCAGCCAGGCTAAGGCTGACCCGTGCCTCTACGTTCGGAAGACCAGAAAGTCGATAGCGTACATCATCATCTACATGGTGATCTCTGTCGAGACTGAGGAGGAGTTTGAAGTATTTCACCGTCACGAACCTTGGAGATCTGAAGCAGGAAGGAAGTTGAGCGAGCGACCGATGGATTCAAGCTGAACCAGCAGAAGTACATCAACAAGATGGCAAGTCGATTCGGTTTGGAGGATGCCAAGAAATCGAAGATTCCCTAGGATACAGTCTACCTACAGCAGAAGGAGGAGAATGATCAGCTTCCTAAAAACACCGATTATCTGAGCTTGGTCGGAGGAAGAGTAATGAAAGACGACGAAGATCTGATCATAGTAGACTATACGTATAGGGGAGTCGGAGGTGTAATGGGACGACAGTTAAGTTCATTCAATTGCTAACACTCAACTAAAGCCGTTCAGTCTCTGGCTAATCTCGCAAAAGGCGAATGGGCATCGATACAAGTTGCCGTGGTGGAACGATGAGCTAAGATCTCTGAGGAATGCCCTTGAATCCGGCGAACAGGTTGACGCTATCTACATCGACTTTGGAAAAGCTTTCGATAGGGTGTCCCTCAATGCAGCCTCATGGGCCCGACCAAATTTGTGTACGAAATCTGTGGGTTTACCAGTTCTGACAAGCTGTTGTACGCCGTCGATCTGAAGCTGTTCCGCATAGTAAAGATGCCAGCCGAAGAAAAAAACAAAAATGTCTGAACACGACAGATTGCTGTGCGCTGCAGATGGACATCAATCTTACTGGAACATGAACTTGCACAATATGCTCTGATAGGTGGAAACGGCAGAACATGCTACTAACGAACTGAATAAGGAAGGGAAGAAACTCAACCACCTAAAAGCCAAACGCTGCTAACTGTTTCAAGACATCCTTCTGTTCTGACACTTCAAATGCGACTATCAATTCAAATTTGACGGCATTCAAACAACCAACGGCAATGAGTTAACATCAAATGTTTGGAGTTATTAGCGTAAGTTCCTATCGTTTATTCTCGCTATGGGGTCCCGTTTCGGTACTCATTTAATTCAAGCGCGGCTGGGTAGTCAAATGTGGCAGTGCGTGGCCGAATGGTTACGCTGTCCGCTTTGTAAGCGGATGATTCTGGGTTCGATTCCCATCTGCTCCAACCTTCCATCGGATGAGGAAGTAAAATGTCGGTCCCGGCCTTGGTTGTTGTTAGGCCGTTAAGTCATTCCAGGTGTAGGAGTCGTCTCCATGCCATAAGTACAAACAACACACCAAACCAAGCCTACTCCGGTGGAATCGCTGGCGGCGGTTGGACTCGCAATCCAAAGGTCGTCTGTTCAAACACTGGGGTGGAAGGTTCCTAGGAGTAGAAAGAGGTTTGGGTGCTCTCCCCATTCAAGCCTTCGGACTCCTAGGTTCGAGCAGAAACTTGCAATAGAGACCACAAAAGACCCGGGGGTCGTTAATGTGGATGGTTTGATTTGATTTGGGTAGTCAAATTAAAATACATCATGGATTATTAAAAGAAATGAATATCTAAGCGTTAATGGTGTGATCCAAAGAACACGAAGTCCGTAATAGAAGTGAAGAAAGTGTAAAGCACTCGGGATGTGTGATTCATCATTCTACGACAAACTAGAAACGCCCAAACAGTAAAATCTTTGTGTGTGTTCGCTATAACCAGCAGTTTTTATTTCTTGTCTTTATTGAGTTGTTGTTGCGTTCTGCGGCGAGAAGTTGAGTTTCAAGAGAAGTTGTTGTTAAGTTACTAGAGTTAGAGTAGCAGGGGGCGCGCGCACGCACACCCGCCCCAAATTGTTTGTGCTTGTGTTTCATAATTTCACTACTTTTGTTAAGTTATTGTATTTTATTGTTAAGCTTGTTTCAACAGTGCAAACTCTGCAAACTTTTTTAATCGTACCAACTATTCTCGACATTGCGTCGAACAAATTAAGCACGCCCTTTTGATTTTCTCTCATTTTCGACTCGCTGCCTCTTTGGGTTTGGTTATCCTCCTATCTATCTACAACAAAGGTTAAGTACCGGAACGCAAGTTGTAGCAAGAGTCGAGGTTCGTTTCTTTTCTTGGGTGAACGTTGAACTTTTGCCTTCAATTCCTTCTTTTTTTGTTTTCTTCGATGTTTTCCATACCTTATAACTTTTCAAGATGAAACAAACCTCAAAGTTGTGACAGCACAATATCTAAGTGTTTTCAGAGATCATAAATAAAAAAAAAAAAAAAATACCAAAACGTCGCTAGTTAACGGTTCTACATGCCAAACATCTACGATTTTTTCTCTCACTATCGCTACGATTTAACTTTGGCGCTGCTCTAATTGTAACTGCTTTTTTTCTGTGTTTCAACATTTTTGTATGGCATTCCAATGGGATACAACAGTTTTGGGTTGCTTGGCTAAAGGATGGCGATTTACGGTTTATGTGCGTGGCATTTCTTGTCGGTATGTTTTTATTTTTCAGTGTTTTGAATTTTTAAAATAGCGCATTCCTCTCTGCAGATGCTCAAAATGTTCCGTAGTAAAATAAGTCTAAGCTTTGTTGTAGTCACGCTTATTTAGCGGGTTCACTCTTTTTTCGAGCACATGTTTTTCTTTCTACCTTGTATTTTCCCTTCTGTTTAATTTTATAATTGATTTTTTTCTTTTAATATAGGCACAGCATTTTACGTGATTAGTATTGATTGCGAAAACAGAACTAAGGAAAGCAATCGTAACACTAATCAAAATTTGAGTCTAATGATATGAGATCATCAATAATTTTCTTTGGTTTAGTAAAACGGAATGAAAAGATTTTTTTGAATGAAAATAATACCTTGCGAAACAGAAAGTAAAAAAAAACATAACTTAAACAAGAAACAGAAAAACCGTATAATATTCAGCTAAACGATCAAATAACAAAACAAATGACGTTCCAACAAAGGAATGAAAAACGTTTCAATGGCCAGCAAAGAACACGCGCGAGGCGGGCGGGGGCGGTGGGAGCTTAGCTTAGCTTGCGGGGCCGTTATTCGGCGGTTGGCCCGCCATCGATTGACTTGAGCGTTTTGCGCAAGTTCTCCAGCAAGCCAACCAGCGTGAGGCAAAATCCGCGGCTGGCCGGAATCAGTGGAAAGTCCGGCATGATCGACGACGATGACGATGATGACTCGGGAATCGAGGGCGTTGATGCGTCTACGGGTAGATTGGACGTTGAACATGATGGAAGATTGACTAGAAGGAGAAACTTACCGCTAGCCTTTCGGTTGACCTCGTTGGACGCGTCCATCCAGCACTTGATGCGCTCGTACATGCCCTGACCACGCGCGCTAAAGTGCGCCAGAATCTGCTCGCTGAAGATCTCCGGCGGGTTGCAGATCAGCTTGGTCATGGACTGGACCAGCTTGAGCAGCACCATTTCGTTATACATGCGCGAGTTTTCCTTACCCTGCTGGGAACCTGTAATTAAACAAGATGTAATCAAGAAACGACCTAAACTGACTGATCAACCAAGTTACCTCTTTGCTTCTCGTACCCGGCCTCGTTAAAGTACGGTTCATCAACCAGGATCAGTCCCTGGATCGACACGATCACCTGCAGCAGCGTACTGTTGGGACCCCACATCTCGGTGCCCCGTCCGGACCACGTCCCGAGCAGCGAAACGCACACCTTGCCGTCCTCGTATAGGTTCGGGTTGAGCCGATCCGAGCAGTAGCTTATGTAGTGGCACATTGGCGGCGCACTCGGGTAGTCCTGCCCGAGTTGAATGTCAAACAGAAACAGCCCATCCTCGTACGGAGTCTTCTTCGGTCCCTCGATCATCACACTCAACAGGTCCAGCCGATCCTCGAACGTTCGCACCCAAACCCCCGGCGGAAGTCCCGTCCGCAGCAGCCGGTGCTCGCGCTGGACCGCCTTGAAGAAGCTTTGTGCGTTGTTCGTCTGGAACACGGTGAGCAGATACTTGTGCGTGCTGGGCGCGCTTTCGAGCACCTGGAAACTCTCGCCAATGTTCCACTCCGACCCGGAATCCTGCTCATTCACGGACTCGTTTAGCTCCTTCTGCTCTACGCTGGGAGTTCCAGTGTTGGACGGCTGCTGCGAGGGAGTCGAAGAAACGGGCTGCGAACTAAACGGCGGAGGCGAAAGCAAAATCTCCTCGATGATGATCTCCTTGAACGGATCTTCCTGGCTGTAGCGTTGGTTGATCTCTTGCAGGGCCTTCACCAGCTGAGCCTTGATCAACGAGCACAACTTGGCGGACACATTCTCCGCCTGCGGTGAAAAGCTAAAGATCGAGCTGGTGTTGTTTAGATCGTCGCTTATGTTCATGTACAGATTGTTGACGTTGTCGAGCTCGGCGTTCAGCAGCGACGTGTTCCCTGCAACTTCCGTAGAACTGTTCCGCTCTGCACCGTCACTTTTGGCGGAAAAGTTGCCGGAATCATCTCCCGCGGCACCGACACCAATTTCTCCCCCGGATTTGGACGAGCTGGTACTCGTGGTAATGGCCGGATTTTCATCAATGCTGGAAATATCCGACGAAGTGGACAGATTGTTGCCGGTAGGGAACCTGAACGACGTCGACGAGGTCGTGTTCAAGCTGGATGGATTTGGGGAAGTTGTGGCCGGTTTCTTTGCGGCTTGAGCGATGCTTGCGGTGACGGCGAGCGGGAATTTCTGCTCAGAACTGGGCGTTTCTGCCGTGGGCGTGGTCGTCTTTGAGCCGTTCTGATTGAACAATCGATTCTTCTGATCCAACACGCGTTCGGCCGTGGTTTGGTTGTTGGATTTGCGAACTCGCTCGACCAGGCCCATAAAATGCTCCTCGTGAAAAAAGGTCGTGTCCATCAGCCGATCCAGGTAGCGACACTTTTTGTACACCATCAACAGCTTACGCATCATTTCCTGGTTTTGCAGGTGCGGATTTATAATGAACAGCTCTTCCAGTCGAGCCATCGCCACCCGAGCGCGTTCAAGATTCGCCGTAAGTTTAGGCTTCGAGACCCGCTGCGGCGACAGACCACCCAACTCCGATGTTTCGTCTTCCGTTTCCCAAGAATTGTTGTCCGAGTCGTTGTTGCCCCAAAAGTTGTTCTCCGAATCGTACTGCCCCACCTCGAAAATATCCTGCGGCCAGCACATGCTCACGTGATCATCAACCCACCAAACCTTAACCATCCCATTCGGGTAGTTGTCGATCACCTGCCCGGCACTGCAGTTCGAGTCATCCCCGTTAAAGTTTGCCACCCGAATCACGATCGTACCGGGCCTGTACTGGAAATCCGGATGATCCTTCAAATCGTACACGCTCACTTCCGACTCCCCGTTGAACGTCGGCTGCGGCTCATCCGTGCACGTGTACGTGCTAAACCACTTGACCTTCGCCGTTCGACCGTGATGGTCCACGTTCTGAATAACTCCGTAATCCCGAAACGAAGGATTCTGCAACGGGTCGGTATTGCCCGCAAGTACAAAATCTCCCGGGAAAAACTCATGATCATCCAGATGATGAATCGGGCACAACTCCGTGGACGGAATGCTGGTTTCGATCGTGCCATCCTGCCAAACCACTGTCGCAATACTGTAAACCACCAACGTCTCCGTTATCACTTCATCTCCCACCGCCGGCATCTTATCCGAACTTGCCGACGACGATCGCTTGCGCAACTTCCGGATCTTCTTCGCCAGCAGCGGCGACTTTTTCGGACTGCCCCTCGGCGTGGCCGTACTTGAGCAAGACGAACCTCCTCCTCCACCACCCCCGTCCGAAACGTTCGACTCCTCACAACCTTCGTCGTCTTCCTCATCCTCCGGATCCGTTTGCCACTCGTCACTCTCCGCCAACTTACAGGCGGCCGTCGACGTAGCGGCGTTCGGACGTCTCGGCGAGTTGCGACGAAGTTTGCCCAGCTTCGCCGAAGCGTCCCTCGGGCACAGCTTGGATCGATCCGTTTCGACCTTATCGCGCGATCCGCCAGTCTCGCCACCGCTCTCCTTCGTCACCGTTATCTTATGACCGTCGTTATCACAGATCACCTTCTCGTCGTCTTCTTCCTCCTTCACGCTGCCCATCATCTTCTTATATCTAGCGCTAAGCTCCTTCCTCCACTGGCTCTTCCGGCAGAACGAATCGCCCTCCTCAATCTTCAGATAGTTCTTGTCGTTGATCTGTAACATGCACGACTCGAACAAGTTGAGCTTCTTCAACCGCTTCAAATCCTCGCCCGTAATGTAATCCGGCGGCTGCTGAATCCCGTTCTCCTTCATCTCCGCCGCCAACTCCTCGCACGACGCCTTGCACTGCCAGTGCACCCAAACGCCCTCGATGTCAACCGACTGGACGGTAAACTTCCGGTCCACCATCTTGTGCTTCCGGCTCAGCTTCATCTCGGCCGACGTGTTCAGCCACTTGGCATTCTCCAGCTCGCTAATCGGCCCCACTAGCGTCTGCCCGGGGTAAAACAGCGTACCGGCAAAGTACCCGCACCGGGACCGCGTGTCGTTGTCCTTCAACGTACAGTAATCGACGTCCGGTCGAACCTCGATCAGCGATCCGCACTGTGACTTGAGCACCAGCTTCTCGTTGACGTTCTTTGTGCTGCCGACCCACGAGTCCAGGCAAACGGCGTTATCCTTCGGCATCGAGAGCAGCGGGCGCAGTCGATCCGAGGACACGTTCCGAACCACCAGTTTGGTGCCAGCGATCTGGAAACGAAAGAACTTCATCAAAATCCATTTTATGTTAAGCATGACTTGTACCGTTCTCAAACCTTGACATCCGCTTTGACCAAAATTTCGTGGCAATAGCCCCGCTGCGTGTCCTTGCCCTTGATCATGCGCCGGACGACATCTCCAGGCATCAGCGTTCGATCGGCGAGACCGACCTGCAAGCGACGAAGATGAATAATTAGCAGATTTACTGACATTTACTAAATCCAAGTCCACCAACCAGTAGAGCAACTTTTTGTGAACATTTCTGTTTAATTTGACTTTTACTAAAAGTTATTCTATTCTTTTTAAAAGCATTTGAAATAGTAGTTTATGCAACAAGTTGCAAAAAGTGGATTTTTTCAGCACGAGTCGTACATTTATCCAACGAGGTTCACCGAGTTGGATAAATACGAAGAGTGCTGAAAAAATCAAGTTTTGCAACGAGTTCCATACAACATTTTTTGCAATTCCGAAAAACACCCATTGAGTGATATTTTAAGTCAAATTTTCATGTATTTTGTCAATAAATCGTTTGAATAAAAAAAATGTTGAAAAGTGTTACTTTTCAAAACAAGTGCTGAAAAGTTCAACTTTTCAGCACCCATTTCAGTGCTGAAAAGTAGAACTTTTCAGCATTTATTTTGAAAAGTGTTGCTATTCGATTCTGTTATTTTTGGTACAGAAAAGTAGGCTATTTCGTCGTTCAAGAATGACAGGAAAAGTAAGTAGTTTCACGACGGAATTGCAAAAATAATATTTCCCAAGTGTATTCTAAGGGGTCGTGCATAAACCACGTGGCTTTTTTTTGGAGAATTTTTGACCCCCCCCTCCCCCCTCATGGTTTTTCGTGGTTTCACGCCAACCCCCCCCCCCCCCTATATGGCCACGTGGCTTTTTCCTCCCAGGTGAAAAATCTTTAAAAAAAAAAGACAAAATAAGTATAGATGTCAAAAATGTTTATCCACAAATGATGTACCGTCAGTGGTGGTGACTTTTGGTCAAAAAACGATATTACTGTTGTTATTTTAACACAATAAAAACATTTCAAATTATATCGAAATAAATAATGTTGGGGAATGCTCCTGAATTTACCAACATTTTCCCAGAATATGGCTAGTATAATCACACCGTTCATAAATGCCAATCGTTTTAAAATTAACTCAAACTCACCCTTTAGAGGGGGTGACATTGGGTCAAATAGAAAACATTTTAATTTGTGTAGGTGCTGTAACACCATTAAAACCAATTTAAAAATATAATAAAAAAAAATAGAAATTCACTTAAAAGTGTGAAAAAAGTATGATATCACAAAGTTTAAGGTACCGTCAGTGGGGGTGACATTGGGTCTGGGGGGAGATTGGGTCAAAGTGATTATTTACGAATTTTACTATTTCTCAGGTTATTCTCAATGAAACTGAATTCTGTTAAAGGGGTTGTGTAGGGGACATCTTAAAAAGACTTCGCTGAAAAACTCTCGTTCCTAGAACAAATCCTGTTATTTTGGCAGATGTCTAAAGTTGGGGTACGTTTTTGGCCAAAAATGACCTCTCGAAAAATCATTTTTCTAATATTTTTGTTAGAATTGCTCGAAAACTACCCAAATGTTTGAAAATCTCCACTTCAAACATTGTAGCGTGTCAATACGATTCCCTCGAACAAGAAACGCTGTTGGATGACTTGTTTTTACCATATCTTTGAATTTCAGCATCATTTTAGTTTCATTTGACCCAATGTCACCCCCTCTAAGGGGTGAGATTGGGTCAATTTTCAAACTATTTCCATTGAAGGCAGTGTTCATCAAAATCCACCATATTTTGGGAAAATGTTAGTAAACTATCTAAGAACAAATGTACGTTGAAAGATTTTCGATGTTAATTAAATTGTTTTTGTTATTAAGAAATTTCGAGAGGTGTTTCGTTTTTTGACCCATAGTCACCCCCACTGACGGTAAATAATAACAGTATAACAATTCATTGGAATGGTACAAATAGTAAAAAATACTCTCAACAAAACAAGCAACTTAGTAAAACATATGTATTCAAAATAATGGAATTGCAGTGCAATTAATTGCATCCAGAATAAATATGCTTTAAGAATTAAAGCTATTTTGATATATAAACAGCATTCATGATTTAATTTAAATGCGCTTTTAAATATTTTCTTAAAATCGAAATTTATTAAATAGAAAAGTTTTGTTTCAGGAAAAAAATATTTTCATTTTATTTTAAGGAAAATATCTAGTTATGAAAGCTCCTAGTTAATATTTATTTAATTCCAAACATTCATAAAAATCCAAACTAAAGCAACTTTTCTTATTAATTAAGCATGATTGATTCCAATGATTCAGTGTGTCCAAAAAAGTCGAGCTGTTTAATTTTTTTCTCCATACAAGAATCAGAGACAGGGACAAACATTCAATATTACGACCTTTTGAAATGTTAGTCTTAATTTTTTTTTGTTGAAAATATTGATTTCGAAAAGATCGGAAAATTTCACGAAAGTTTTATTTATAAACATTGAAAATCGCACCATTAGTTGCTGAGATATCGACATAAGCAAATTATGGGTTGTTTGGGTAGTAAACATCCATTTTTCTGTTTTAAAATCTTTGCATGGCAATATCTCAGCAACAAAGCAACAAAAAAATTTCTCAGCATTTCAAAAAAAAAAATTTTTTTCAAAGTTGGGCAAACATGGGCACTTATTTTTTTAAATTAATAACTGCAACTATTTTTAAAAAAAAGTTACCTAAAAATAGCTATAACTTGAAAACGGTGCACTTTATGAAAATTTCACTAATGTACTTTTAGATTGCAAATTCGATTTTACACCAAATCGACCAAAAATTTCTTCAAAAGATACAGATTTTTTAATTTTCATTGCTGCCAAATTTGTATGGAAAACTATGTTTGACGTAGAACTTGGACTTGGTCGCTGGACCCGGAACGGACACGAAATAAAATACGCCGGAATAACTAACTTACTTCCGCTTTTATTCTTCCTTTTGCTTCGCGTGTTTCAACAAGACTGATGCTGATGAACGCCGATTTTTCTTCTTCTTGAACCTTCCTTTCGTCGCTTGCTTTCTCGAACCTTCCATCCGCCGTTAACGGCGCGTCAAAACACAGCTGAACGAGATGCGCAGGGTTGTGCATCACGCTGGTTGGGGAAATATGGCAGTGCAACCAGAACATACTCCCCCACCTTGAGGCACATGTGCCTCAATCAGTTGGTAGTACACAGATCTTTTGAACGGGGCGCAAGTACTCCACTTGACCTCGTCGCAGCGTTACCGTCCGGACAACTCCAGATGCGTCCGGGTGCAGCTTCACAATCCTGGCCAACTCCCACTGAGTCGGCGGTGCGTTGTCGTTTTTTACCAGCACCAGCTGATCCTCCTTTACGTTGGTCTCGGTCGTCCTCCACTTCGTTCTTGGCTGCAGGTGAGCGAGATATTCATCCCGCCAACGGCTCCAAATATCCGTCGTATGTCTGTGTACCAATTGCCACTTGTCCAAGCGATTCATCGGGAGGTGCTGCACACCTGGTTCCGGGATGAGGTTTAGCGGTTGTCCAACTAAGAAGTGACCAGGTGTCAATGCTTCGTAGCTATCCGGGTCCGCCGAAAGTGGGCACAACGGACGTGAATTGAGGCATGCCTCTACTTGCGTCAGCACCGTTGAAAGTTCCTCAAATGTAGCTGCGTCGGATCCTAGCACTGCGACCAGATGCTTCTTTGCACTCTTTACCGCGGCCTCCCAGAGCCCACCACGGTGCGGTGCTGATGGTGGATTGAACACCCATTTGATGCCCAAATTAGTCAGGAACCGGTTAGCAGCTACGTTGTGCTTCTCCAGCGCACCTCGGATCTCCTTCAGCCACGTGTCTGCTCCCACGAAGTTTGTGCCGCAGTCGGACCACATCTCGTTCGGGTGCGAACGCCTCGAGACGAACCGCTTCAGTGCGCCAATGAAGGTGTTGGTAGATAAATCACTGGCGAGTTCCAAATGGACGGCCTTTGTGGCCATGCACACGAAAACTACGATGTATCCCTTTGTGGTCTTTACGCCTCGCACGCAGGATGCGTGAACCTTCACTGGACCTGCGTAATCCACGCCGACGTGCGCAAATGCTCTAGTCCCCATCACTCGAGTCACAGGCAGGCTGCCCATGAGTTGCGAAGCCGTCCTTCCCTTGAGCCGCACGCACCGGGCGCAACCCTGAACCGCTTGACGAACAGCTGCTTGTAGTCCAATCACCCAGTACTGTTGGTTGACCGTAGCTGTGAGAAGTGTAGGTCCGGCGTGCAGGTTTCGCAAATGTAGTTCTCGCAGCAACAGCTCCGTCACCTTGTGGCTGCCCGGCAAGATGATGGGGTGCTTGACATCGTACGGATGCGAGGAGTTCTGAAGCCGCCCTCCTACTCGCATTGTGCCTTGGCCATCAAGAAACGGATGAAGAGCAGATAGCTTGTCCTTGGCCGGGAGTTCCTCACCTTTCAGTAGCAGCTGAATTTCCTTCTCGTACGCGCCGTGTTGTGCAAATCGAGCCAACTGAGCTTTCGCATCGTAAATTTCGTTTGGCGACAGACCTGGTTCCAAGTTTGCATCCTCAGACTTGAGTGCCAACAGAAATCGATTGACGTACGCCAGTGTACGTACAATGAGCGTGTAGCTTGACCGCCGTGCCAACAGCCGTGACTCGATGCTGTAGTCCGTTCGGATGACCATTGCAGTACTGTGCAACACCTTGAGCTGGCGGGTTTCCAACAGGTCCTCGTCGTCTATCGGTTCGAGTGGTACATTCTTCCAGCTGTCATCCTTCGAGTTCATCTCCTTGGGTCCATGGGGCCACATTGGGTGAGCTACCAGCTCAGCTGGGGTGAGCCCACGAGAGGCGCAGTCTGCCGGGTTGTTCTCGCTTCGCACGTGGCTCCAGCGATCACGTGGCAGCACTTCGAGAATGGCCGACGTACGATTTGCCACATACGTCTTCCACTTGCGTGGGTGCGCCGATAGCCAGTGAAGAACAATGCTGCTGTCCGTGTATGCGTAGAGTTCCACCTCGAGATGCGAAAGCGCCTGCACTATCGCCAGCATCAGATTTGCCAGAAGAGTCCCACCGTTTAACTCCAGTCTGGGCACGCACACTTGGCGTATCGGCGCCACCTTCGCCTTAGCTGCCAGTAGGTTCATCTCCGCTTGTCCAGTTTCGTCAGGTTCCCTCGCATACACCACCGCCGAGTACGCCGCTTCCGATGCATCCGAAAACCCGTGCAACTCGATCTTGCCGTCCTTGTTGGGTGCGAATCGCCGGATGCGTATCTGTTCCAGGAGGTGTAGCGTCTCCTTGATCTCCTTCCATGCTGGTTCAACAGTAGCTGGCAGACCATCGTCCCAAGAGAGTTCGCAGAGCCACAAGTGTTGGTACAAAATCTTGATTTTGATGGTCACGGGTGCCAGCCATCCAAACGGGTCAAACAACTTGGAAGAATCCGAAAGTAGCTGTCGTTTGGTGTTGACACTGTTCGGGCTGAGGTTGACCTTGAACGAGAATTCGTCCTCCTTGGGATGCCACAAAATTCCAAGTGCCTTGACCGCGTTCGCTCGTTCGTCCAGTTTCACCTCAACCGGCGTCTGGTCTGTCTCCGCCGCGTGTTGAAGTAGCTCCGGGCAGTTCGTGGTCCATTTCCGCAGATGGAAACCAGCGGACTCCAGAATCTCCACGACTTGGCTCTTTAACTCCTTCGCCCGCTGCACCGTTTGTGCTCCGGAGAGAAAATCGTCGACGTACGTGTCCAACTCGATCTTCTGGGCCGCCTCCGGATACTTGAGTTTGAACTCGCTGGCTGCTTGCTTCATCGATTCGATTGCCAAGTACGGAGCGCACTTGGTGCCGTAAGTAACGGTGCACAGCCGGTAGTGCTTGATGGGTTGGTCCTCCGTTTCGCGGAACACGATCCGCTGATACGATGCGTGTAGATGGCTTGATTCCCGGACACAATCCACCCGAAGATTGTGTTCTGCGCAACAGGAACCCCTCCGTCGTCCTTGACTTGCCCCGGCCGCAATAGAGCAAGAAAGACATCACATCCCAGGATCAAATCAATCGGCCCCGGCCGCTGGTACGCCGGATCAGCGAGGAAATCTTGAACATCTCTGTCCAAGAGGCTTGGATGCACCTGGCAGAGCTGCGTTGGGAGTGTGGACGTCAGTTTCCCCATGACGTAGGCCATCGTCTGTAGCACGCTAGTATCGTCGAACCGGTTGGCAATTTCGAGCTTCACCACTCCTCGCGTTGTTCCAGCAGCTTGTTGCCCCATACCGGTGACAGCCACCTTTCCGTTGGCGCGTGGCAGTCCGAGTTTGCTAACGCAGGCCTCCGAGATCAACGATGCTTCGGAACCGGAATCGACGAGTGCCCGGGCTTGAATCAGACGGCCGTCAACTCCCCGAATGCGGATGATGGCTGTGGGCAGAATGAATGCTTTCCGTGGCACATCCGCTGGCACTTGCGCCACCATCGTGACGACAGGATCGATCGTGGAGTTTTCTTCCGTTGCGCTCTCGTTCACCACTTGTCTCACCGTACTTTTCGGGCACAACAACGTGTGGTGACGCTGTTTGCAGTCCGCATTCCGGCACACTGATTTCGAACTGCAGGACTTGGCAATGTGTGACGATCGCAAACAGTTGTAACACAACTTTTCCTGTGCCACCAGATCCCGTTTGCACTGCAGGTCCATCTTCCTAAATTCGTCACACTGGTACAACGGATGTTCTTTGGAACATTTCGCGCACTTTTCTTCCGCCGCCGCCGAGTATAACGACTGCACTTTCTTCTCCGACGGCGGTTTCTTCGTGGTCTCCTTCTTGGGACCGTTCGGCGACACCTTCCTCGAAAACGCTGAGCAGGTTTCCAGCGCATCGCACCGGTTGCCCAAAAATTTCAGGAAGTCGTCCAACGAGGGGTTGTCCACTTCGACAATACGTTGCGCCCACAGGGAACGCGTTTCGTCGTCGAGCTTTTCCAGCAGAATGTGGATAAGCCACGGATCTCGTGTGTTGAACTCAGCTCCAAGTGCGTTGAGTTGACGCACGACCTCATCGGAAGTCGTGGCGAGCTTTCGAAGTTCGCCGGAAACTGCTTCTTCCACCGCCGGTTGTTCCACGAACTCTCGAACCAAGGCAAATACGGTGAACTTTTTCTTGTCGTAGTAGTCCGTGAGAGCTGTCCATGCCTCCTCGTAGTGGGCATCGGAGATCGAGTACCGGCCTACTAGCTGCTGCGCGAACCCGTCCACATACGAGACCAAGTACTGCATTTTCAGCGACGGTCTCAAATCGTTCCGGTTGTGAATGGTCGTGGTGTAGATGTCTTTGAAAGAGCTCCAGTGCTTCCGTTCCCCGCTGAACTTTGGCACGTCGATCGCCGGAAGTCTAACGTTCGGTACGTTGTTCCCCGCCGGCTCCAGATTTCCACCTGCATTCCCCGAACGCTCCATCATGGTACGCTGAGTGTTCAGCAGTAGTCGCATCGCTTCGCGCAGTTCGCCGTTTCCATCGATCACCGTGTGGCCACTATCCGTAGAACCTGTTTCATCCGGATTGTTGTCAACGATGTACTTTTCCAAAAGGTTCCGTGCGGCGTAGTACGATTCGTTAAATTCCTCCCGATAGTCGTGGACTGAGGCAATGACCTCCGGATTCTCTTGCTCCTGTTCGATGCTCTCCTGTGTCTGCCGGAACTTTCCGGCGAGTTCTTTGAGCAGCTCCAGCCGATCCGTCGCTTCTCTAATGGACGCTTTCCGTTCGCCGAGCTTCTCGGCCGCTGCAAGCTCCCTTTTCACCTGCGCAAGCTGCGCATTTCGGACCCGTTCCAGTTTGTCCATGTTCACCGGTTCCCGACTATCCGGACTTGAAGGACCATCTGTTTGACGTAGAACTTGGACTTGGTCGCTGGACCCGGAACGGACACGAAATAAAATACGCCGGAATAACTAACTTACTTCCGCTTTTATTCTTCCTTTTGCTTCGCGTGTTTCAACAAGACTGATGCTGATGAACGCCGATTTTTCTTCTTCTTGAACCTTCCTTTCGTCGCTTGCTTTCTCGAACCTTCCATCCGCCGTTAACGGCGCGTCAAAACACAGCTGAACGAGATGCGCAGGGTTGTGCATCACGCTGGTTGGGGAAATATGGCAGTGCAACCAGAACAAACTATATGGACAAACTAATGATGCAAAATGGCTTGGGCACCAAAAAAGGTTTCAGACGGATTAAAAAAATCAAAAATTAAAATTTAAGAATAAAGACCGATTTTGTATAGAATTGCTCGAAAATCAATTTCGTGTCTTTGGAAAAGTTGTAGACAACGCGCTAAAAATCATTATTTTAGTCATGGACATCCAATTTGTTTAAGTCTTACTCTTACTTTAAATTGATTTTGCTATCGACTACGTGTTTTGAAAAAAATTAAAAAAAGATTGAGCTAAAATTTGGAATTTATTTTACATTTTTTTCAGTTGTTTAAATAGGCAATTATCTATGATTTAAGATTTTTGATCCAACTTTTGGTTGCTGAGATAGTGAGATATTACCTCAAAATAAATACAAAAAAAAATTGAATAAGTTAATTTTTCAATCTTTTAAATATCTTTGAAATTATTAACACTGGGACGCCCAACGCATGTCCAATATACACGGATGCCAAATGTCCCGGTTGGTTGAGTTATGCCCGAGAACCAGCGAGTTGAAAATACCGTTCCATCTTTTTTAAGGAGTTTTATTTATGTTGATTTTTAACGGCATTGTATTGAAATTTGTTTCACAAATTGATATCGGCATTTAAAAATTAAGTGAATCTTTAAAACTTAAATTATTTTAATGTGTCTATATATTTGAGTGGTTTTATCTCAAATATGAAGTTGAGGGTATAGTATATTTTCTCAGCTTAAAGAAAAACTAATATTTTCAGGAAAGGGCACCTTTGGCCCCTATTTTTTTATTCTTTTAAATAATTGAGAACAAAAACAATGTTTGCTTGAAGCTCGTTTTTTTTCTCTAAAAATCTAAAATGTTTGCCCATGTTTCTCTTTGGCTCAAGAAATGAAAAACTAAAAAAAAATACCTACAACTTTAACGATGGATAGTAAACGTGTATTTTATGAATTGTTATGTAATATAACAATCCGAATGGTGTAACCCATAAAATAAGGAATATATTTTAGACCAAAATATTCATCAAATTTTTTGGTGAATCTTAAAGTATGTATCGTTAGACGTTTCACTTGCAAATGAGGTAGTGAAACTGAAATTTTGCGCTATGATCCTGAAATTGGGGTTTTTAGTTTCTTTGAACTTAAAAAAATATTGCATGAGAGAGAAGATACAAGATATCTTGAGTTTGTTTTAAGTGTCAAAAGGAAATCTTTCGATTCAGATTCTTCGATCACTTATAGGACCAGCTACAGTAATTAGCTAAGATCTGAGATTTTGAAAATAATTTTTTTCTTCGCAGAGAATCATTTTTAGATACTTCATTTATAATACATATTTAGTTTTTTGCCTTGTTACGAAAATCTTATAAAATTGTCAGCAATATTTATTTTTTAAGTTGTTCCAAAATAGAACTATCGAAGACTACATCTACTTTCAATGCAAATTTGCAAGCACATTTTTAACTACTTGATACCATCAACAAAAAAAAAAGAAATTGTGTTTGCATTTTGGTACGCATTTTTTAGGGTATATTAACTTTGGATACTGTCACTTTATTTTTTAACAGCTTTTAAACTTTTGCAAGACGTAGTTACATGAGTATTAAAAAGTGTACATTCAATAACAGGCTCAAAGTATTGATATGAATCTGCCGAAATATATAATTCAATATTGAATTGGAAAATATTATGACATTGAAATATAAGTAATAATTTTAAACACAATAATTGTATGGTTTTGAAGTGTAACAAAAAATGTATGCATATAAGTAAATTCAAAGCGCGTATTTTTTTGTTTTTTTTTTTTAAGAAAAGATTTTTTTTAAAGGCCACGTGGTCAACCGTCGACCCCCCCCCCCCTCCCCCCCATGGCTTTTCATGGTTTTTTTCGGTCGGATTTCGGACCCCCTCCCCCCCCCCTAAGTAGACCACGTGGTTTATGCACGACCCCTAATCTGACGAGAATGAACTAGGTAGGCCACGCTCATTTTTCTATATTCGGCTGAGTACTTTTTTTTTCCTGCGCTCTTTTTGGGTACTCTTAGTGCTGCCATTTGTGACGAAATTTTAAGCAAACACTCAGGAAAAGTGGCATTGATAGAGAAAGTATCCTGGCATCACTGGCCGTATTCGAACCGGTTCCCAGTTAACTCAATCGGAATTCTGAAACGGAATTCAATTCGAATCGTTTACGTATTCCGTTTCAAACGCAACAACCGATACGTACACGGAATCGGTTGTTGCGTTTGAAACGGAATACGTAAACGATTCGAATTGAATTCCGTTTCAGAATTCCGATTGAGTTAACTGGGTGGCCACCCTTTGTTCTTTATTTGCCTTCGCCTCTCGCTCGGTTTTCATCAGCCTTCGATTTGAAAAGGTATAAACGTCAAGTGACTCGGCGCGTTTGTTTTTTTCGATAGCGCTTGCAAATTAATTCTCGATTAAATTTTCAAAAGGTCCTATCTGCATAGGAAACCCATGAGGGATAGGTTGTTTTGAAAATTTAATCTAGAATTAAATGTTTCGGGATTGTTTTTCAAGTGAGTGAATAACTGATGTGCAAAAAAAAAACATGTTGCCGGTAATTGGAAGCAATTTCATATCTTAAGCGCTATGAAAATGTTGGAGCAAGCAATGAAAAGTGACAATATCTTCAGCATTGTAAATAAAACATTCTTATTTCGATCACTGAAAAGAAGGTTGTTTCTTTTACTACGCAACAATAAGTTTAACGAATAAACAATAAAATCAGAAAAGAAGTGCTCAAGAATAGAGAATGCACGTTTTTTTTGTACAACAACATCGTTTGGCATAAGCAAGAATAATTCTGCAAGTTAATGATAGCAGTTTGGGTGTAAAATTGAATGCTTTCTAAGTATCTGAAATTCTCGTCTTGCCGGTAACCTTAAAGTTCGCGTAAATACATAATAAAAATCTTTTTATTTAAAATAAAATTATTGACTGCTTCGCAGCTCTGAGATTAGAAATTAATATTTATTGCTATCTGTTCATTCTTTTATCGATTGTATGGCAAGCCTGCCGGAGTTACAAAAAGGACGACGAAAAAGTATTTTAGGAAATAAATCGATTTTTTTTTTCGCTCTATCTGTCCCACCCAATGTAAATCCCGATGACTAAATTATGTTGCTCTCGGGCGGCGGCAGAGGCAAAAGAGGTGTCAGGACCGACATCAATAATAAATTCGTTTCATAACCATAATGTGTGGTGCACAAAGGCACTACGACGACCACCGGATCGGCCATTGCCCGCACCCATCTCCACTTACTTTGCACTGCTTGACCACCTCGATTTGGCCGTCCGGGTGCCAACAGGCCCGGATTTCACCCTTTTTCAGCGCATCCTCTTCGAATCCTTCTTCACCTTCGCTGAACTCGACCTCCAGAACCACACCGAACTTGACGCGGCCCTTGCCATCGATGCAGAACACTTCGTCCTCGTAAAAGTATTGATTTTCATCGCCACCCTCCGGGAGTTGGTGGTCCCCTGCTGTCGGATTGCTGCCCTGGCCCTTCGCCTGATGCACTTTTGATTTGGGATTGCTGTTGCCACTGTTTGAAGCCATTACGACGAATGTCGGCACATTGCTTACGGAGAATTTTTAAGAATCGGAACCGAGCACTGACCGCGGAACAAACGAAATCCGATCGCCGATTTCGATGGTGTCCTGCGACAATTTGACACTTGCTTTTGTCAAAAGGTCCTGCGTTTACTGCGATCGAAAAAGACGCAAAAGTAATACAAATTTCTCAGCTTTGTGTTGCGTGCTTTGGATAATTTGTACTCAAAATCCATCTACACTGTTAATAGTTTTTGCGGGTAAAACGATATCAGAAACTCTCCACATCCCAGTCAACTCAATCGGAATTCTGAAACGGAATTCAATTCGAATCGTTTACGTATTCCGTTTCAAACGCAATAACCGGTACGTACACGGAATCGGTTGTTGCGTTTGAAACGGAATACGTAAACGATTCGAATTGAATTCCGTTTCAGAATTCCGACCGTGAAGAACTCAATACCGTTATCAGGGGTGACATTGGGTTTGGGGGTGAATAGAATCCTAAAGCCCTTTGTCATTTTTTATGTGCAACGGTAAAAAACACGATTAAAAACCCTTTCTGATCACTTTTTTTGAATTTTAATGCAAAAAACTAAATTGACAAGACAACATTTTTTCGATGGATCAACTATGGTCCCCTTGGAACGAACTGTCAAGTAGAACCTTTTCTGTCAAGAAGGACCGCAAGGTTAATTTTTCAAAATTAATTTTAAAATCCATTTCAAATCCTTTGCAGTCACACAACAGGTCATTGTACTCAGAAAAATAAGCTTTATCGTTGTGAACAATAATATCACAAATTTAAGCTTCATTTTTGGACCCAATTTGGGTCATACAAAAATGCAGACATTTGTATGACCTAATCTCATCCCAGACCCAATGTTACCCCTGATGACGGAGCATTATTATTTTTATTTTTTTTTTTTGCAAACAGTGACATATTGTAAGATCAGTTCCTAGCTGGACTCGGTCGCTGGAAACGACCGGCGACTCAACGACCGACGAAATAGGCGGCGGGCCAGATGCGGGCATAAAAATGTCAAAATCTCTTCCCCCCTCACTTCGTCTCACCATCCAGCTGCAGCTTTGTTGACAAACAAACGGAGCACGCGGTCGCATGATGGCGGCATCGAGCCAGAATTAGGGGTTATCATTTGATTTAAAATGAAAGTTTTTTCAAAAAAAATAATAATTTTCCGACCGAATAAATAAATTGCGAGCATGTTCAAACAATTATTCCTGATGTCGGAGAAGTGATAAAAAAGCAAAATGTTAATCCATAATTTTTCTATAAATTGATTTTTTTCACTCCAACTGGGAACCCCTAGGTCTATCCACGACCGTTTCCAATGACCGTGAGAAGATGCCAGAAAATCCAACTACGAGCTAAATCCACAATACACACCATCCTTTTTGAGAAAAACTAATTTGAATGTTGAGCATCCATTTTCAATTCCCATTTTAATATAAAAGCAAAATAAGATGTTCTAATGATAACAAACGATGAAAAACGTTGCATTTATTGATACTTGATCATCCAAATTCAATAAAACATTACTTCCGTAATTTTATTTGAGAAAAACAAACATAACTTCTTTTGAAATCACCAACGTCTATATCACCCTGCTGTCATTGAGGGGGACGCTTTGTTATGATTCGTTTTTCTTCGTCGAATGACAATGGCGCTTTTTTCATGATGCTTTTTTTTCGTCACGAGGTTCATGTAGTCTTTTATTTGACAGGTTGACAGGGCTATATAAACAGGAATTGCTGATGGCAGAGATTTTGTTTATGTTACTTTATTTAAAATCATGATTAAATAGACTTTACTTTACTCTTGCGGTCGTATCACCGCGCGTGAACTCTAATTATTAACGCCCGCAGTAATATTTTTCCGACTGAATAAAAAATTTGCGAACATGTTCAAACAATTATTTTTGATGTCGGAAAGGTGATTTAAAATCACAATTATAATCCATAATTTTTCTATGAATTGGACTTTTTCATACCGATTGGAAACCCCTAGGTCTATCCACGATCTTTTTCAATGACCGTGAAGATGCCTGAAAATCCAGCTACCAGCTAAATCCACAATAACTGAACTCGATTTTTGGCGATTTTTACCATTTTTCGAGTTCGCGAAATCACACTTTTTTTTTGTTCGTTTAAGCGAACTGTCAAAAGTGCGATTTCTGAACTCCCAAAAGTGCGATTTTTAGTAACCGTGTAGTTTCTTCAAACAAACACTTTGACAGCTCTGAGTGCGGCACTCGTTCGGAACTAGCCCTTAAACGAACGTACCATAAGTTATACTCCTAAGGGTGCCTACAGAGTGGACGCTACAAGCGATGCTACAAGCGACGCGACTAATTTGACAGACCAAGCGACTATACGCGACAACGCGCGACTGGATTTTTGCCCCAGAGTGGACGCGACTAGAAGCGACTCCAAGCAACGCGACTGAAAGAAGCAATTTCGATGCAAACATAATATCTTTTGATGTTAAATGCAGTATTTGTTGTGCTCTAGTTCCAGAAATGGTTCTCCGAAATAATTTGGTGGCCACTGGCCACTCCAGAACCGATACTCAATGTCCCCCGGGGAACAACCGAAGAGGCCAATATCTGATCAGAGCAAAACCTGTCGTTATTGGAATCTTTTTTTTTTCATTTTGAAAGGACAGACATGGACAACCTAAATAATTGAATAGCCACTGGCCACTTTGGAACCGGTTCTGAATGTCCCCCAGGGAACCACTGATATGACCAGTATCTGATCAGAGCAAAACCTGTCAAAATTGGTATTGAAATTCTTTTTTTTAGAAGAACATCTCAGAAAAAAAATATTTTGGAAGAACATTCTGAAAATTTAGATTGACCTGGCCACTCCGGAACCAGTTCTGAAACACATAAATTTAGAAATTCAAAAATACAAATACAGAGCAAATGTTCGCTAACTGAAACGAATTCGAATTAAAAAGCACTCAAATGTTATAACCAGTTGTCAAACTGGCTTCGACATTTCAACCCCATTGTTCGACGATATCCGAGCACGTTAATTTGCTTTTTAATTATCCGCACAATCCGTACTATCCGGATATTTGTAACAAAACATAATAGTTTTGGAGATTTTGCCTAATATTTTTTACTTTAATCATTATCTGGGGTGGATATGGTAGAGCACCCAGAAATCGCCATGCTCCAGTATCTAGGGGGGTGCCACTTCGGTTCTGGCGGGTTTCTCACGTCTGAAACTGCGTGATCGGCTCCGTCGGCTCCAGATCCGATCCGAACCCACGATTTTTTCCAAGCAAAGTTAACTGAATCCATCTAAGCGTGTACCACTCTGCAGAGCTGTCAATCGTTTTGTTGTTTTGTTTTCCTCCAGTTTCATCACGAGTGCGAACGTGTTCAAGTTGAACGGTGTTTTGTAGGTGTTTGGCCAACTGAGCCAACTTCCACGGCGGCCAGTTCTCGCTCCAGCAATAACCTGCACCGACAATGCCGCTTTGTCGTTATCCGGTCCAAGTGCGAGTGCGTCTGGACGATTTTCAACCAGTCAGCGGGCAGCGGAACATACGCCGTCGGTTTAATTACGCCGCCTCTGGTGAATCGTCATCGAGCAACTGGGGTGTTGTTCCGGTGGAGGTGCTCCGGGCGTTCCCTTATTTCGCCAACTGGAAGTACCGTGCGAACTAGGCTCCGATCGACGTACCCGCCCCGATAGAGAAAATGTTCCAAGCCAAGATCCGGGGCGTGATGACCGAAAGCGGAAAAACAGTTTGTAACGTACTTCCTGTCCACGAAGGAACGCTTGAGAAGTGACGGCGCGCTCGAGTTGTCCAAATTCGACAAGTCGCTTACCCCCGCCGACGAACGCCTCGTCGGGAAGGCGTACGCCCTACTCTACTCGCTCGGACTGTTAAGTTGAAGCTCACCTCGGACAAGAGCTAAATGTCGCAGTTTGGGAACCTGTGCAAGATTTTGCTGGGGGTGGTGCAGCGCGAGCAGCATCAGCAAACGATCGACGAGCTGTCGCACAACCACCACAGCATGAAGTTCAACGGGAGCATGATGTCGGCGTCGATGGTTAGGGGAAACGCGATGAGCGTCTCCGGGAAGCCCAAATCGGCGGCGGAACCGGTGAGCCAGCAGCAGTCCCCTGCTGGCCAGCGAGTTCCGCACCAGCGAACGCCAACCCGAACTCTCGTTCGCCGTTCCGTCATCTGCACCAGTGCCACCGCCGATCACCGCAGTAATCCACAGCCTATCGGCCTCGGACGAGTGTGCCACGAAGGAGAACCGCCAAGAATCTGCTACTACTTAACTGTCGAGTACTACATCGTGCTATGAGCGTAAGTTCATCGAACTTCCAAAAACCCACTTTTTCAAGACTCCACCTTCTTTCCCTAGTGCAGGCAGACAGGAGGTCGGTCGGAGCGATCGAAGCGCTTCAAGGAGGTTTGGTCCAAAGCGGTGTACACGTGCTTCGAGGATGTTGGTGGAATGGACAAGACCTTGTGCCAGCTTAAGATTGGACTAATTGAGATCGCCGCCACGGAGTCGATCGCGGCTTTTCCGGCGACTCGTAGGAACGCATCTGGGAGGTGTTCGAGCAGGCAGCGTACTTTTCGTCGTGCCACCGTGGTTTAGGACGTGTGCGACATTTGGACCTCGAGCTGGGATCACCGCTGCTGCGTCTAAGGTAAGTTCTACTAAGCTTCCGACCTGAACATCTGACGCCAAACAATTATTTTCTTTAGGCGATTTCATCCTCGTCAGTGACCTGATGTGGTTCATCACACAGCACCAGCAGCTGCAGCAGTGGCAATAGCAGTACCACCACCGAGGTCCGCAAATCGTCCTCGATACGATTGCGATACCATAACTGCAGAATCCAGACTACTGTCTGAGCGATGAGTCCGACACGGGTAAGAATAATTCGGTACGGATGGTGCAGGCGAACCTGAAGACCGTCAACAGGGATGGGGTGACGACGACGAATGCGGGTGGCTGAGTGACCTCGGTCAATTCAAGCATGACGGCTGAGACGAGCGAAAAAAAGCACACAGGTGGCAGTATTACCAGCTCCAGCTCAATCCCGCACTCGTTCTCAATGGAGGAGATCTAGAAGATCCGCACCAACCTCAAGTCGTCCAAATTCTACCCCATCCACTTCTTACGGCAGCAAAACGCCCAACAGCAGCAGAAAAATGATGATCGCGGTGAAAGCTCTTCCGGTGTGAGCAGCGAAACTTGCAATGAGATGCCCGCCGACCGCCCGGAAACAAATGGTGAGTCTGTTGGGTTGAGATGGTTTTTGAAAGATATTTACGTTTTTCTTCTCACAACAGCCCGGTACCCAAAGGACGTCACCTCATCTACCCGGCACGACAACGACCAACAGCAACCCTACCTAGAAGATGCGGCTCGCCGGTTACAGCAATGTGCAACACGTTGTTTCAGAACGTGAAATCACTACCGGAAGTCCGGTGCGAGTCTAGATGTAATGTAAGTTGTTGGACCACTAACACCCATTTATCTAATTTTAATTCACTTTACATTTACACAGCATTTCAAGCCGACCGGAAGTGATAGCTCATCAACGACGCCCAGTCCGCTCACCTGTTGCCAATCATGCGGTGCACTGTTCACAATGACCACGTCCAACCGTCCAACAATCCTTCTGCTGCGAACAGGAAGGGGAATTGAAGAAGATGACTCACCGCTGCAGCTGATGGGCACGCTCAACATGCTGCAAACCTAGCAAACCCAATCGCCGTTCATCATGCTGTTCGACTTTGACAGTATCGTCCCGCCGTTCTCCCGCGAGTCTCCGGCTATACATTACATGAGCAATTTAGTGGTGCAGCTGGTTCAAAGGACCGATATTTCTTTCATATTCTTAGTTGCAGAAAAAGAATAAAATTTTATTTACTACAAAAATGCACACTCGGGTAAATGTTGAGAAACAGTTAATCTAAATGTCATGTAAAGATCGTCATTGTGATGTTGTTGAAATAATTTCTTCTGATCTTGCGTACTTTCGTCGCGGAGGTTGGTTTTAGATGGCAGTCGTGACCCTTGTAACAAACTTTGGCGCACTCGGTGCAGCAGCACAGCGAGCCGGTCAGGCTTCTAGTCACGAATGGAGGCGTCGCTGTTGGCGATTTGAGGGTCGCGTTGAACACGATGATGCCGGGGTAGTAGACACGGCACGTTACGGCAAACACAGGGTTTGTCCTTTTGTGTCTTTCGCGCTCAGGAGTGGATTCAGATAGGGCTCTACGTTGACGTTGACGGATTTCTGATTCACGTTTAGGCTGCTCATCAAGTCATCCTTGTGGCCCTGTTGGTTATCACATCAAATCACGTTTAGGCTGCTCAAACTGTCTGCGTCGTCGACGGCCGGATCGTACCCAGGTGGCCAGTAGACAACGGGGGGATCCTCTAGGTGCTTCGTCACACCCCGGGGGGAGAGGAGCAATCCAGCCAGATGAACAGCAGAACACTGTCGGCACAATCTCCAGCGCAAGTTCGATGGTGAAGTGTCCACTAACGACTCGATATCCGTCGGGAACATAATGTCTTGCTCCTGTCTACCGGTGTTCAAATTAAGCGGAATTATCCCCCGAACCAGCGGTAATCAGCGGTGGGAACTTGACCGCCGCGTAGTCACAGTCCACCTTGGACACGCTACCGATTGTATCGACCGTACATTCTCCACGAAGATGACGTCCCTGTAAAGATATAACATTAGTTTCGATACGAACTCAAGTCGCTACTAGATGAATCTTACTGTAGCAGCCGCTGATCCGCGTCCCCTGCCTGAGCTAGAGCTGGGTACATTTTCTTTGACTTCCGATGAAGACAGGAGGTCTTCGGTTCCGGATGAGCTGGACTTGGATGCTTCACGTCAGCCCAACGCCACTAATGCAACTCCCCTTTGCATGTCACTTCGATAACCTCCAAGTTTAGCGAGGCAATCTCCACAAACCGCACCGCCTTGTCTTTCTCCGGCCACGTCTTGAGCCTCGATACCCGCAGTGGATACCCGGAAGCGAACTCCTCTTTCGGATCTACGGTATAGAGAAGATTAACTGTTAGAGATATAGTCCGCTTCTCGTTCTCGAACACTGAAGGTACGCAGACAATTTCGGCTATTGACCAAACGCCAATATCAGCGGTCCTCCCTCAAAAGACACCATTACGCAACCTTTCTGATTTCCCCCACCGGCTCAGGCGCCCACAACTTAACACTCTCCTTGTCCCAGAAGTCCTTGCGACGACTGGGGAACCACAGGCGTAGTCAAAAGTTTCGTCGATTGCGACCCGTCCGAAGCTGTCCGAAGCCTTTCCGCTCAGCACTGTTCAAATTAGATCCGCTTCCACCACTAGAACCGCCTCCTCCTCGTCCCCCGGAACCGCCGGCCGGAAGTCCGGACGTTCCTCCTTTACCGACAGCAGAACCGGACGCCGTATTCTTTGCCGGTTGGTCGCTCCGTGGCTCGCTGCTCGACCCGTTGGAAAGAAACGGTCGCGGATACAGCTGCACACCGATTTTCCCCTTAGGCCACTTTTCCACGAACCACTCAACCTGTGTGCAAGGCACTCCGTGGCCAAAGATTCTTCCGCTGATTAACTTCAGCACAGCTCGCGAAAATTAACTTGAAAACATTACGATTGGAAAACACGTTTTTTCCAAAACATAAACAAACCAAACGAAATGTCAAAACCAACACTCTGAATGGAATTACACAGATTCGGCTAAACAGACGGAGCGAGTCTCAAGGATTTGGAGCGGATCCAAATCCGCTTCGAAAACTCGAAGTGGCACCCCCCTAGTCCAGTATTCACCCACTTACAGAGTTTAAACTGTGTTTAACTAACTTATACCATTTTTGGATAGAATGCAGGTACTTAGCCGGGTCCGGTGGCGCAGTGGTTAGCGTGGTAGCCTCTCACCCCAGTATGGTCTGGGTTCAATCCCAGACGGACCCGGTGGCATTTTTCGAAACGAGATTTGCCTAATCACGCCTTCTATCGGATGGGGAAGTAAAACGTCGGTCCATTAGCGTAAAAGAGGTTTTGAGTGACTCACCACACATAACCTTCGGACGCCTAGAAATGAGTAGAAACTTGCAACAGAGCCCACAAAAGACCCGGGGGTCGTTAAAGTGGATTGCTTTTTTTTTGCAGGTACTTATTTATTGATTTCCAACACTTATCAAACCTGAACTAATTAGTTTATTCATGAAACTGGTAGAGGGGTAATTTATGAAACTTGTTTTATGCAAAAATGGATATTTTATATCGAATTAACACAGCGTTGCTAAGTGGGTCAAAGTATCTCGAAAAGATTTTACAGACTTTTAAAATTTTATTTACTCCACTTAAAGTTTTTGCTTTGAAGGCACAGTCAACCTTATTTTTAAATATTTTTTTTTTAATTTTTAAATTTATAAATAAAAAATAATAAAAAAATATTGAAAAAGGAGCAAAATAATCAAAAGTTTAAAATTTTCAAAAAATTATCGGTTTAGAACATAACCATTAAAATTTTTATCAATGCTATATAAGAATTAAAAAAACGAAGAAATTATAATTTCAAAAAAAATTTAACTTTTAAAAATCAATATTTAAAAAAAAATTAAGTACATTCAAATAATAAGAAATCTCAACGTTTCGTACTCCGCAGTTAATTTAAGAATTTAAGAATTTAAGAATTTAAGAATTTAAGAATTTAAGAATTTAAGAATTTAAGAATTTAAGAATTTAAGAATTTAAGAATTTAAGAATTTAAGAATTTAAGAATTTAAGAATTTAAGAATTTAAGAATTTAAGAATTTAAGAATTTAAGAATTTAAGAATTTAAGAATTTAAGAATTTAAGAATTTAAGAATTTAAGAATTTAAGAATTTAAGAATTTAAGAATTTAAGAATTTAAGAATTTAAGAATTTAAGAATTTAAGAATTTAAGAATTTAAGAATTTAAGAATTTAAGAATTTAAGAATTTAAGAATTTAAGAATTTAAGAATTTAAGAATTTAAGAATTTAAGAATTTAAGAATTTAAGAATTTAAGAATTTAAGAATTTAAGAATTTAAGAATTTAAGAATTTAAGAATTTAAGAATTTAAGAATTTAAGAATTTAAGAATTTAAGAATTTAAGAATTTAAGAATTTAAGAATTTAAGAATTTAAGAATTTAAGAATTTAAGAATTTAAGAATTTAAGAATTTAAGAATTTAAGAATTTAAGAATTTAAGAATTTAAGAATTTAAGAATTTAAGAATTTAAGAATTTCAAATGTTTAGATTTTTAAAATTTCAGGTTTTAAAATTCTATAGAATTTTAGAATGATGATCTCGATGATGATCTGTTTTCCTTGAGAATTAGTGACGGCTTCACCTGAATTGCTTACTACATTACCATAGTAGTCCTACATTTTTACCAATGAATCAAGATTTTGCATTGTGTCCAATGTCCATACAAAAATGTTTTCAAAATACAAATTCAAAAGACGCTTACTGAAAAGTGTTCTGATCGATACGATTTCTTTGACAAAGTTTTGCAGTCCAGCCTCGATTATCCGAAGGTTTCTATGGGACTTTGGGGTTCTATGTGGACTTCCGATAATCGTATAAAATTTTTGTTTTGTTTTTTTTGTATTTTGTTACTTTGAACAAATTTAAGTTCTGCAACTCCATTTTATTAAAATTCAAATGGTTGATTGTCATCCAAGTACATTTTCCTTATGAACGCCATGGACCATTTCCGAGATGTCCTTCCAAAATGAAGAATTTCGATACCAATATTGACCGGTTTTGCTCTTATCAGATATTGGCCACTTCGGTGGTTCCCCGGAGGACATTCAGAACCGGTTCTGGAGTGGCCAGTGGCCACCAAATTATTTTGGTGGACCATTTCTGAGATGTCCTTACAAAATGAAGAATTTCGATACCAATATTGACTGGTTTTGCTTTGATCAGATATTGGCCACTTCGGTGGTTCCCCGGAGGACATCCAGAACCGGTTCTGGAGTGGCCAGTGGCCACCAAATTATTTTGGTGGACCATTTCTGAGATGTCCTTCCAAAATGAAGAATTTCGATACCAATATTGACTGGTTTTGCTTTGATCAGATATTGGCCACTTCGGTGGTTCCCCGGAGGACATTTAGAACCGGTTCCGGAGTGGCCAGTGGCCACCAAATTATTTTGGTGGACCATTTCTGAGATGTCCTTCCAAAATGAAGAATTTCGATACCAATATTGACTGGTTTTGCTTTGATCAGATATTGGCCACTTCGGTGGTTCCCCGGAGGACATTTAGAACCGGTTCCGGAGTGGCCAATGGCCACCAAATTATTTCGGTGGACCCTTTCTGAGATGCCCTTCCAATATGAAGAATTTTGATTTTTTTTATTTTTTATTTACAATTTAAAATTCATTTCGAACCATTTTGCAATTTTTTAATTAAATGTACTTTATTTATTGCATTAAACAATTCTTCTGCTCATTTTGTTCGAAATTTTGAATAGCGAAAAGCTGAACAAAACATCAGAATCAATTTAAATCGCTTGATTTGCAAGCGACTGACCTCGGTTTGCACAGGTCGGTCGCGCGACCAATTTGACAGTTGCTTGTTCGTCGCTTGTAGCGCAGCGAAAAATCGCTTCTACTCTGAATAGGCGAGCGATTTCTGCTGGCCGCAAATGAGTCGCGCGTAGTCGCTTCGCCTGTCAAATTAGTCGCGTCGCTTGTAGCGTCGCTTGCAGCGTCCACTCTGTAAGGGCCCTAATGTGTTATTTTTTTTTTTTTTTCATAAAATTATTTTTATTAGGTCCTTTTCGGTACTGGGACCTGGTTAGGACCGAGTCGGCTTTTGTAATTACATTTGACTTAATAATTACAGAGGATCTTGTGTGTAAATGTTAGTGGGAGGGGAGCCGATTACCCGCGGCCTACTCGGGGTTAGTAGGGAAGGGATTGATGTTAAAGACAAGGCGTAGGAAGGGAAGGGGGATTGTGTAGGGGTCTTGGTTGGCTCTTCTGGCCTTTGCGTTTTGTCCTCAGCCGCAACTCGGTGTCCAGCTGCTGGGGCGTTCTTGCTTTGCTTCCGGTGCAAACCAGAAACGACGGCTTTGTGTGAAGGCGAGTTATACTAACTGAAGGAAAACTAACTGAAGGAAAACTAACTGAAGAAAAACTAAATGGATATTTTGGAATCTAAGAGGAACTGATAGATCGGATAGAGAACATCAAGGTCTAGTTGAGATAACGCGTCTCGCATCGGGATTTCTGGTGGTCTTCCTCGGGCCCTGAGGGTATCTTTTAACTTAATTCTGTGAACATGGTGATCTGGACACGCCCATACGAGATGGTCGATGTCCTGATAACCCTGCCCACAGTCGCAAAGGTTCGTATCACTCATGTTGATACGATAAAGATGAGCCTTGGACGAGTAATGGTTCGACATAAGGCGGGACATCGTTCTGATGAATCCACGCGTCAAGTCCATCCCCTTGAACCAGGCTTTTCTTTGCACCTTAGGTCGTATGGAATACATCCAACGTCCCTTGGTGTCGTCGTCCCATTGTTTTTGCCAATCCAGAAGCGCACGCTGCCTCGGAAAACCGTAACATTCTTGTAGGCTAATTGGCCTTTCAAAAATGTCTCCACTCTCAGCACCCTTCTTGGCGAGCAAGTCCGCTTTTTCATTACCCGGAATCGAGCAATGAGCGCGGACCCACACCACCGTGATGCTGAAGGACTGAGCCGCCAGGTTGTTTAAAGTCTTGCGTATTTCCGTGAGGAAAAACGTAGACTCCCTGGTCGGCTTCAGAGACCGGATAGCCTCAACAGAGCTAAAGCTATCGGTGAAGATGAAGTAGTGGTCAGGTGGCATGGTCTCGATGATTCGCAGTGCGCAGTAAACCGCGGCTAACTCTGCGACGTAAACCGAACTCGGGTCCTTCAGCTTAAAGAACAGCTGATAAGATTCATGATAAACACCGAAGCCCGTACAGCCGTCGAGCTTGGAGCCATCGGTGAAGAATCTGTTGTTTGGAGGAACATGGTTGTACTTTGATGCGAAGATCGACGGTACAACCCCCCGCAGAAGATGGTTTGGGATACCGCGAGTATCGGCTTTCATGGAAGTGTCGAAGCCAATCAGGGTGCTGCTGGTTAACGGAGGCGTGCGCTGTACCGTTGTGCTCGGGCTCCACTCCCACGATGACATAAAGTCATAATATAGAAGCATGCGCCGAGACTCAACGTGAAGGTTCAGCAACGTTTCAAAGTTGTCAATTACCAGTTTATTCCTGTAATCACACCGGATCAGGAACCGGTAAGACAGTTCGTAGTAACGAGTTCGCAGAGGCAACACTCCCGCCAAGACCTCGAGGGTCATGTTGTGAGTTGAATGCATGCATCCCAAGACAATGCGAAGACTTCGGTACTGTATCCGCTGGAGAACCAACAAGCGTGATTTTGCAGCTATTTGGAAGCAGAAACTGCCATATTCCAGCACCGAGAGTATCGTTGTCTTGTACAGTCGAAGCAGGTCAGAAGGATGAGCACCCCACCGGTTGCCAGAGACGCTGCGCAGAAAATTAGTTCTTTGCAGGCACTTTTGCTTCAGGTAGTTAATGTGCTTCCCCCATGTTCCCTTCTGATCAAAGATGGTACCCATGTACATGAAGTGGTCCGACTGCTCGATAGTCTTTCCCGAGAGAGAAAGATTGAGCTGCGGCGGTTCATGCTTCCCCGTAAAAACGACCAGTTCCGTCTTCTCCGGAGAGAATTCAATACCCTTTCCAACTGCCCAATGGGCCAAGTTGTTCAGGGTTTCTTGCAAGGGTTCTAGCAGATCGACTTCTTTCTTGGCAGCGATTGAGACCACTGCGTCATCTGCGTACTGTATAAGGGTGCAGTCTCCGGTCAAGCAATCATCGATATCGCTGACGTAGAAGTTATACATGGATGGGCTAAGGCGTGAGCCTTGTGCCAAACCCATGTAACTTATCCGGGTGATTGCCAGATCACCTTGCACAAAGTGCATGTGTTTTTCTGACAACAGGTTGATGAGGAAGTTGCACATCGTCGGATTGAGACCGCTCCGCCGCAGCTTTACTCCCAACACCTCGATGGAGACTGAATCGAATGCACCCTTGATGTCTAGAAAGACAGAAGCCATTTGCTGTTTTTTACCACGGGCTATGTCGATTCCTGTGGCCAGCAAGGCTAGACAGTCGCTTGTTCCCTTGCCTCTCCGGAAGCCATACTGCGTGTCTGACAGCAAGTGCTCTCGTTCCATCCATGGTTCGAGGCGGTCGAGGATCATCTTCTCCAGCAACTTGCGTAGACACGACAGCAAGCTGATTGGACGATACGAGTTGTGATCGGACGCCGGCTTACCGGGCTTTTGAATGGCAACCACCCGGACCTGTCGCCATTCGTGTGGAATTACGTTCTGCTCCACGAGCGTGTTGAACAGATTCAACAGACGCTGCTTGGCGACGTCCGGAAGATTCTTCAGCAAGCTGAACTTGATCTTGTCCGGACCAGGAGCAGTGTTGTTGCCCGTCAATAGTGCTATGGAGAGCTCTACCATCGAGAAGGGAGGATTAGAATCGCTCCCATCAACAACGTCGAATGATGGTTGTGTCGGCACCGAGTCCGGGCACACCTTCTTGGCGAAATCCAATATCCACTTGTCCGATTTTTCCACACTCTCGTTCGGAACGGAACCTCTACGCATGGCCCTCGCAACGCGCCACAGAGTGCTCATGGACGTATCTGCTGGTAGTCCTTCAACGAACTCCCGCCAGTACATTCGCTTCTTCCGCTTCAGAGTATTACTGTACCTGCGATCAAGAGCTCTGTACTTTTGGAAGTTCGCTCGGATTCCACACTTGCAGAAGTCCACATAAGCTACAGACCTGGCCGCCGAGAGATCGGTACACTCCTTGTCCCACCAGGGAAGTGGAGGGCGCGTTCGGATGTACGGTCCCGGGACGGGTTTCGTCTGAGCTTGTATCGCACTGTCATAGATCAAATTAGCCAAAAACGCATATTCTTCAAGCGGTGCCAACCCTGCTCGCAACTCAACTCCAATGGAGACTGCCTCCGCGTACTGTTTCCAGTCGATATTTCGCGTCAGATCGTAAGGCATCTCCACCGTTGTCGATTGCTGTGGGCCATGGCTAACCAGAATAGCGATCGGCAAATGATCACTGCCACGAGGATCTTGAAGCACGTTCCAGTCACAAAGAACTGCCAGACTGTTGGAACAGAGCGACAAGTCGATGGCACTCGCCTTCGTACCGGACGAAGTTGGCGTCGGTGGTGTTGCAATGCGCGTAACTTGCTTGTCCCTGTTTAGGAGGGTCATCTGGAAGTCGTCGCACAGTTCATGAATCAGATATGCTTGAGGGTCTGTCTTGTGACTTCCCCACTCGGTGCTGTGAAGATTAAAGTCACCCAGAACCAGTCGCGGTGCCTGCAACAGCTCAAGCATACCCCACAACTTTTGTCGAGTTAACGACACCTGTGGAGGAACGTAGACGGACACAATGCAAATGTCCAGTCCTCTGATGCTGGCCTGTACTGCGACTGCTTCGATTCCTCCTAGCTTCGGGAGCGTGACCTTTCTAAAAGTGTGGCATTTCCTGACCCCAATCAGTACGCCTCCACCTCTATTTGGCCCTGCCCTGCTCTCTGTGATGATGTTGTACCCCCGGAAAGCTGGCGTCTCATCTCCGATAAGAAACGTTTCGCTCAGCGCAAACACATCACAGTCCCGTTCGAATGCGAATTGTTGAAAATCGTTTAACTTGGGGGTTAAACTTCTACAATTCCATTGTAGAAAGGAGATGCCGTTTTTCGTTTTTGGTGTATTACCCATCAAAGGAAATGAACGACAAGAGGGGCATCGTGCTAGCAAGCTGTTTCCCGATGTGTCTAGCGAGAGGCTCAAACCGCTTTATGATTAAACGCGTCGGTTCACTCACAAAAGAGCACAGCCATTCCACGATTGTGGAAAAAGGAAGGACTCCTTTGAAGGCATCGGTGATCGGATTCGGTTGAGGAACCGTTTTTAGGGGGATCTTTGGCAGCTTGGGAACGGGCTTCAGCGGCTTGAGAGGAATCGGTGCCGGCTTCGGTGTCGGCTTCGGTGCCGGCTTCGGAGCGGGCTTACCCGACGGACCGAAAGGAAAATCCTCCTCGAAGTTCAACCGCCCTAATGTGTTAAACTGAAAAAAAAAAACAGTAGAAATCTTTTTTTTTTCAAGGACACCCAGTCAAATGAATCCGAATTCTGAAATGGAATCTAATTAGAATCGTATACAAATTCCGTTTCAAACGCAACAACCGGTTCCGTGTTCGAACCGGTTGTTGCGTTTGAAACGGTTCTAATTAGATTCCGTTTCAAAATTTGGATTGATTTGACTGGGCAAGTTCTACGGGTTTCATCTTCATTCACCTTGAAAATCATTTAAATTGTCGTTTTGCCTTTCTTACAAAAGAAAGGTTTAAGGTTTGCTTTTGGAAAAACGCTTTTTTCAGAAATCTTAAAAAATTCGTGCACGGCGAGGATTCGTCCCAGGAAAAAATCCTATTACTAAATTGAAGGTTTAGATGCGCTCTTTCGATTGAATTTTGGCCCGAAACCCGGAACTCAAAGTCTGATTTTTGAGAGCTCTTTTTCTGAAATACATGAGCGATGTCTGTATCCGCTCTTAAAAATTTGTGTCTTCCATCACTGGAAAACCGCTCGTAAAACCCACAATTCTTATAAGTCAGATCTGTAGCCGTGGGGTCGGAGACGAACATTTTATTTTTCGATTCACAATTTTCGACCAGTAAATGTGGTCAAAGCCATTTTTAGAGGTATTTTTTGGACTATTTTACAGATAACACTATCAAATTTAAAGAATTCAGTTTCAAACAAAAAGCCATTCGAAAACATGCGCCATAAACTGTTTGGGCCCAAAATTTGAAGCTTTTCCAAAATGTATTTCCAGAGATATAGCGATTTTAGTGTTTTTCGTCTTATTTTTACCCTATTTTTTCCTATTAAATTTTTGGATTTATACAAAATCATATACTGAACATCAAATTCAAAGTCCCGGCTCGTTCTCGCTCGAAAGCTCGACAAGTCGTCAAGTCGAAGCTTACGCTTGCGCGTTTTACGCTGCGCGTGAAAGTGTTCTTTCTGGCATAATTGATCGACAAAGTGCAATAGCGATACATATTTTTTAAGTTAATCATAGACTAACATTATAGACTGAGTACCCTTTATTTTTTTTCTAATAATGTCAATCCAATATGTTTTTCTTAATTAAATTTAAATGTCTTGCGACAAATAATGTACTTCTGAAATAAAAAAAAATGGCATTTGAGGTTTAACTTAAAAAGATTCGAAGCTTTAGGTAAAATTGTCACTGGATGGTATCATTATGTTTTTGAAAAATTAATTGCACCAATATATTTCTCGGAGTTTCATCATTTTGTAAGAAAGGCTCTATTTCACCTCTGGTGATATTAAATCGGGTTTTTTTTCTTCGATTAAAAATGATTTCAGGAAAAAAAACATATTTTAAAGTAAACGATAAATTATCATCATTCCACAATCAGGCTCCATAACATTATTACTTCAAACTGTAATATATCGAAAACTTTCAAACAAATTGAGCTAACTCTTCTTGCACACAATTCATTTTGAGATATTTAATTCTTCATCCAATTTGATAAAGGTAAACAAAAGCGTAATACAACTCGATTTGCCTTATTGGAAAGCAGTTTTTTATGAGATCAGTTATTTTATTGAAAGCCTGCCAAAAATGAAATATTTTATTTTCATTCCATGTATTTATGTTTTGTATCTTGAAGGTGATGATGAAATGTCTATCCTATCTTGAAAATCATAGAAATATTGTTACCAAGACTAAGCACAATGTGACGAGTACTTCCATACTATCACAATTTATTTCGAAATTATGACAATGAAATCTAGATGGAAATCGTCATTTTTTTTTTTTTTTTTCATAAAATTATTTTTATTAGGTCCTTTTCGGTACTGGGACCTGGTTAGGACCGAGTCGGCTTTTGTAATTACAAAAAACTTAATAATTACAGAGGATCTTGTGTGTAAATGTTAGTGGGAGGGGAGCCGATTACCCGCGGCCTACTCGGGGTTAGTAGGGAAGGGATTGATGTTAAAGACAAGGCGTGGAAAGGGAAGGGGGATTGTGTAGGGGTCTTGGTTGGCTCTTCTGGCCTTTGCGTGTTGTCCTCAGCCGCAACTCGGTGTCCAGCTGCTGGGGCGATCTTGCTTTGCTTCCGGTGCAAACCAGAAACGACGGCTTTGTGTGAAGGCGAGTTATACTAAATAGAGGAAAACTAACTGAAGAGAAACTAACTGGAAGAAAACTAAATAGATATTTTGGAATCTGAGAGGAACTGATAGATAGGATAGAGAACATCAAGGTCTAGCTGAGATAACGCGTCTCGCATCGGGATTTCTGGTGGTCTTCCTCGGGCCCTGAGGGTATCTTTCAACTTAATTCTGTGAGCCTGGTGATCTGGACACGCCCATACGAGATGGTCGATGTCCTGATAACCCTGCCCACAGTCGCAAAGGTTCGTATCACTCATGTTGATACGGTACAGATGAGCCTTGGACGAGTAATGGTTCGACATAAGGCGGGACATCGTTCTGATGAATCCACGCGTCAAGTCCATTCCCTTGAACCAGGCTTTTCTTTGCACCTTAGGTCGTATGGAATACATCCAACGTCCTTTGGTGTCGTCGTCCCATTGATTTTGCCAATCCAGAAGCGCACGCTGCCTCGGAAAACCGTAGCATTCTTGTAGGCTAATTGGCCTTTCAAAAATGTTTCCACTCTCAGCACCCTTCTTGGCGAGCAAGTCCGCTTTCTCATTACCCGGAATCGAGCAATGAGCGCGGACCCATACCACCGTGATGCTGAAGGACTGAGCCGCCAGGTTGTTTAAAGTCTTGCGTATTTCCGTGAGGAAAAACGTAGACTCCCTGGTCGGCTTCAGAGTCCGGATAGCCTCAACAGAGCTAAAGCTATCGGTGAAGATGAAGTAGTGGTCAGGTGGCATGGTCTCGATGATTCGCAGTGCGCAGTAAACCGCGGCTAACTCTGCGACATAAACCGAACTCGGGTCCTTCAGCTTAAAGAACAGCTGATAAGATTCATGATAAACACCGAAGCCCGTACAGCCGTCGAGCTTGGAGCCATCGGTGAAGAATCTGTTGTTTGGAGGAACATGGTTGTACTTTGATGCGAAGATCGACGGTACAACTCCCCGCAGAAGATGGTTTGGGATACCGCGAGTATCGGCTTTCATGGACGTGTCGAAACCAATCAGGGTGCTGCTGGTTAACGGAGGCGTGCGCTGTACCGTTGTGCTCGGGCTCCACTCCCACGATGACATAAAGTCATAATATAGAAGCATGCGCCGAGACTCAACGTGAAGGTTCAGCAACGTTTCAAAGTTGTCAATTACCAGTTTATTCCTGTAATCACACCGGATCAGGAACCGGTAAGACAGTTCGTAGTAACGAGTTCGCAGAGGCAACACTCCCGCCAAGACCTCGAGGGTCATGTTGTGAGTTGAGTGCATGCATCCCAAGACAATGCGAAGACATCGGTACTGTATCCGCTGGAGAACCAACAAGCGTGATTTCGCAGCTGACTGGAAGCAGAAACTGCCATATTCCAGCACCGAGAGTATCGTTGTCTTGTACAGTCGCAGCAGGTCAGAAGGATGAGCACCCCACCGGTTGCCAGAGACGCTGCGCAGAAAATTAGTTCTTTGCAGGCACTTTTGCTTCAGGTAGTTGATGTGCTTCCCCCATGTTCCCTTTTGATCGAAGATGGTACCCATGTACATGAAGTGGTCCGACTGCTCGATAGTCTTTCCCGAGAGAGAAAGATTGAGCTGTGCCGGTTCATGCTTCCCCGTAAAAACGACCAGTTCCGTCTTCTCCGGAGAGAATTCAATACCCTTTCCCACTGCCCAATGGGCCAAGTTGTTCAGAGTATCTTGCAAGGGTTCTAGCAGATCGACTTCCTTCTTGGCAGCGATTGAAACCACTGCGTCATCTGCGTACTGTATAAGGGTGCAGTCTCCGGTCAAGCAATCATCGATGTCGCTGACGTAGAAGTTATACATGGATGGACTAAGGCGTGAGCCTTGTGCCAAACCCATGTAACTTATCCGGGTGATTGCCAGATCACCTTGCACAAAGTGCATGTGTTTTTCTGACAACAGGTTGATGAGGAAGTTGCACATCGTCGGATTGAGACCGCTCCGCCGCAGCTTTACTCCCAACACCTCGATGGAGACTGAATCAAATGCACCCTTGATGTCTAAGAAGACAGAAGCCATTTGCTGTTTCTTACCACGGGCTATGTCGATCCCTGTGGCCAGCAAGGCTAGACAGTCGCTTGTTCCCTTGCCTCTCCGGAAGCCATACTGCGTGTCTGACAGCAAGTGCTCTCGTTCCATCCATGGTTCGAGGCGGTCGAGGATCATCTTCTCCAGCAACTTGCGTAGACACGACAGCAAGCTGATTGGACGATACGAGTTGTGGTCGGATGCCGGCTTACCGGGCTTTTGAATGGCAACCACCCGGACCTGTCGCCATTCGTGTGGAATTATGTTCTGCTCCACGAACTTGTTGAACAGATTCAACAGACGCTGCTTGGCGACGTCCGGAAGATTTTTCAGCAAGCTGAACTTGATCTTGTCCGGACCAGGAGCAGTGTTGTTGCCCGTCAATAGTGCTATGGAGAGCTCTACCATCGAGAAGGGAGGATTAGCATCGCTCCCATCAACAACGTCGAATGATGGTTGTGTCGGCACCGAGTCCGGGCACACCTTCTTGGCGAAATCCAATATCCACTTGTCCGATTTTTCCACACTCTCGTTCGGAACGGAACCTCTACGCATGGCCCTCGCAACGCGCCACAGAGTGCTCATGGACGTATCTGCTGGTAATCCTTCAACGAACTCCCGCCAGTACATTCGCTTCTTCCGCTTCAGAGTATTACTGTACCTGCGATCAAGAGCTCTGTACTTTTGGAAGTTCGCTCGGATTCCACACTTGCAGAAGTCCACATAAGCTTCAGACCTGGCCGCCGAGAGATCCGTACACTCCTTGTCCCACCAGGGAAGAGGAGGGCGCGTTCGGATGTACGGTCCCGGGACGGGTTTTGTCTGAGCTTGTAACGCACTGTCATAGATCAAATTAGACAGAAACGCATATTCTTCAAGCGGTGCCAACCCAGCTCGCAACTCAACTCCAATGGAGACTGCCTCCGCGTACTGTTTCCAGTCGATATTTCGCGTCAGATCGTAAGGCATCTCCACCGTTGTCGATTGCTGTGGGCCATGGCTAACCAGAATAGCGATCGGCAAATGATCACTGCCACGAGGATCTTGAAGCACGTTCCAGTCACAGAGAACTGCCAAACTGTTGGAACAGAGCGACAAGTCGATGGCACTCGCCTTCGTACCGGACGTAGTTGGCGTTGGTGGTGTTGCAATCCGCGTAACTTGCTTGTCCCTGTTTAGGAGGGTCATCTGGAAGTCGTCGCACAGTTCATGAATCAGATATGCTTGAGGGTCTGTCTTGTGACTTCCCCACTCGGTGCTGTGAAGATTAAAGTCACCCAGAACCAGTCTCGGTGCCTGCAACAGCTCAAGCATACCCCACAACTTTTGTCGAGTTAACGACACCTGTGGGGGAACATAGACGGACACAATGCAAATGTCCAGTCCTCTGATCCTGGCCTGTACTGCGACTGCTTCGATTCCTCCTAGCTTCGGGAGCGTTACCTTTCTAAAAGTGTGGCATTTCCTGACCCCAATCAGTACGCCTCCACCTCTATTTGGCCCTGCCCTGCTCTCTGTGATGATGTTGTACCCCCGGAAAGCTGGCGTCTCATCTCCGATAAGAAACGTTTCGCTCAGCGCAAACACATCACAGTCCCGTTCGAATGCGAATTGTTGAAAATCGTTTAACTTGGGGGTTAAACTTCTGCAATTCCATTGTAGAAAGGAGATGCCGTTTTTCGTTTTTGGTGTATTACCCATCAAAGGAAATGAACGACAAGAGGGGCGTCGTGCTAGCAAGCTGTTTCCCGATGTGTCTAGCGAGAGGCTCAAACCGCTTTATGATTAAACGCGTCGGTTCACTCACAAAAGAGCACAGCCATTCCACGATTGTGGAAAAAGGAAGGACTCCTTTGAAGGCATCGGTGATCGGATTCGGTTGAGGAACCGTTTTTAGGGGGATCTTTGGCAGCTTGGGAACGGGCTTCAGCGGCTTGAGAGGAATCGGTGCCGGCTTCGGTGTCGGCTTCGGTGCCGGCTTCGGAGCGGGCTTACCCGACGGACCGAAAGGAAAATCCTCCTCGAAGTTCAACGAGTCACTTTCCTTACCCTTGCCGCCAGTGGCTTTCCTGGACTTGGAAGCCTTGTTGCGCTTCGGGTTTGGTCCGGAAGAGTCACTTTCCTCGTCTCTCTGGAAGAGGACCTCCACATCGGAATCTTCGTCCCCCGAATCTTCGTCCGCCAAAGGAGCGAAGCGATTGGGGTGGGTCACCTGACTAAGGATTTCCGCGAAGGACTTCTTGGAGCGTTCCCTCAAGGATCGCTTCATCTTGTCCTCGCGCTCCTTGTACTTTGGGCACTGTCGAGTTTTGTGCGGTTCCCCGCCGCAAAGCAGGCATTTTTCAGCCTGCTTTTGGCAATCCACGTCCTTGTGGGGGCCGGCGCACTTTGAGCACTTGCTCTTGTTGCTGCAGTAGGTCTTGGTGTGTCCCAACTGCTGGCAGTTTTCGCAGCTCATCACTCGCGGAACGTACAATCGAACTGGAAGCCGAAGCTTGTACAGCTCAATGTAGTCCGGCAGAGCTGACCCTGCAAAAGTCACCCGGAACGAGGCAGAAGGAATGAACTTCTTCTGGCCACCCTCGGTGGTGACGTTGCCCAGTTGCCGGCACTCGAGTACCTCCACAGCTGGAAGTTTAGGGTTCTTGAAGCGTCCCACCGCCCTTGAGAGGTCGACAAGCGACAGACTGTCATCGGTCACCACGCCGTCGATCTCGACTTTGTGGGCCGGAATCCAAACACGGTACTCAATGCTGAACCGCAGATCAGTTACGATCTGATTAGCTTGCACCGCGGAGTTCACGATCACGCGGAGCTTGCTCTTGTTCAGCTTGGTACATTCGACCACCCCAGGATAGTGCTTCTGCAAATCCTTGGTGATCTGCACAAAGTTTAACGGCTTCTGTTTGGGCCGGAAGAAGACCACCCATTCCGTTTGCGATCCCTCTTGATATTGACGAGGACGAGGAATCGGTTTTTGGGAATGAGGATTCAGGAGCGGTGGGGGATTTGGATCCGGATTCGGCACCGGTGTTTTAGGAGGAATTGGATCTGGATTGGGAGAAGGAATTGGGTTTGGAGTCAAGGGGGGAATCGGGTCTGGAGTCAAGGGAGGAATCGGTGGTTGAGGGGGAACCGGATTCGGATCTGATTTAGGACGCTTTCGCTTCTTCCTCTTAGACCCGTCCGTGGATCCCCCTTTACCGTCAGCATCCTTATCCTTCAGGAAGTGGTCCCTGTTGGTGGTGTTTGAAGGAACTCCCGAGACAGAGTCCTTCATTTCCACGTCCTCGTCACCCTCAAGGGTTGAATCGGAGTCGAATTCCTCATGGTCCGACTCGGTCGGATCCATGTTTGCGAAGAAACGCGATAAACTAAACGAAAATGAAAGTGATGAAACTAATCGCAAAAGTAAAAAAGGAGAAAGAAAAAAAAACTAACCGAAAAAAAAACTATGAGAAAAAAAAAAAAAAAAAAAGACTAAACGCTAACAAAAAACTCGCCTTTCACACTCACCGCCGAACTGGCCGCACTGGCTGCCGCCCGCAGCGGGATGCGCGGGAAGCTCGTTTTCGCGCGCTTGTTGTTGTTGTTGTTGTTGTGCTGCCTGCTGCCAGCCACGTAAACAACGGGGTTGTCTCCGACCTGGCCTGGCCGAAAACTGGTCCGCCGACCGCAGTCGACTCTCCGGGGCCGATTCCACCGGCCAACGACTGTCTCTCGCCTCAGCTGCCTCCGCAGCCGCTGCTGCTGACTCCTCCTGCTGCTGCTGCTCGGATGCAGGAACTCGTTCCTCTTCCACTGCTGCACCGCCGCCGTGTCCACGACGACCAGATTGTGGCCTCTCTGACCACCGGAACGGGCTTGTCCGCTCGCACACGCCTCGGAATCGCCGTGAAAAACGCGCCAAACACACCGCGAAAAAAACACGACTACGCGCTGAGACTTCTGATGGAAATCGTCATTGCAATCAACAATTTTATCAATCATGTTGGTCAGATTTAATAAGATTATATGTTTTGGGTATAAATAGAATATATATTTATTAAGAGTATATGTTGTCTTTTAAAGGAAAACAGCGTTACAGTGTGTAATTAAGGCAGTAAGCATATTAATTTCCTGAGACAAATCGGTCATGTGCGGCGGAGTTTCTATGAGCGTTGGGGCAAACACCGTTGCCAGATTCTGTTCATTCATTTTGTTTATTGCATGGTGTGAAGAGATCCTATTTAAATGTTCCAAGATGTACTTCAAGCAGTTAAAGTGCGCCACTGGCAATTTTTTCAGTGCATCACGCATTGCCAATATTTTTTCTCCGACATTTTTATTAGCTACAACAGAATGAAACATGTTACTGGAATCCGCGGAAATTTCCAACAAAACGCTTACCCATAGCTTGCATAAACGCCGGATAGCAGTCAGACGTGATTAGTGGGACTGGTAGAAGTCTGAGGTACATTTTAAGCACCCCCGAAATCACGTTTACATTACTGTAGGCTAAAGCAGACATGTCTGCTTTCTCACCATCCTTGTCCAAAGCCATTTTTAACGCTTCAATTTCATCAGCAAAGCCTGATATTCGATAAATGCCCTCCTGCAGCATTCCATGTTGTTCAACCTCTTCGACGCACTTTTTCACTATGAACGGAATTTTGCACTTGTGTGCAGTAATTAGCAGTGTCAAGTCTACGCCAAATATTCCACGAAGTCGCTTTAAATCGGGCACGCATTTCGCGGGTACCAGTTCTGAGCATTTGTTGTGTGCTACAAAACCGCAATCTGCAAAAAGGGCACAATTTATTGATGACTCAAAATGGGAGTTTCATTTAACCCTTTCAGGCCTGATGGGTCCTTATGAATCGATTATCAAAATTTTCTAAACTTGCTGAAGGCCTGACAAGGTTAAGAGAGCGTTTTTTTATTACATACCTTCGCACTGAACTCCTTGCGATGAAAACCCCCAAAGGAAATTTGCGCAATATTCACACCAATTCAGCCCTTTGAAGGTGCGTGTTTTAAAAACATGACACTTTTCGTAAGCTTCTAATAATTCATCGTCAGCATCGTCTATAAGCTTTGCGGTCAAATCGTTCCCGGGCTCATCAATGCTCAATGTGGATATCTCATCATTGAGCATCGATAGTTTGGATGATTTCCTTATCTCGTTCGACAAGACTCGTAATTTACGTCGGTTAAGTGTCATGTATGGACTCTGTTCGTAGCAGTTTTTCGTTTGGCTCATCATCTCTTGAATGATTGGGCCGGCATGTAATCGCATGTGGAAATCAACCAATCCATCAGCTACCAGATCTTGGACGGTATCAAATTTTTTGAAATTTTCCTGGAGATAATGTCCTTTGTCTGGAGAATAGTAAATTTTGTAATGTTTTGTCTTCTGATCGAACCGCAGACTCAAAGTGTAATAGCTATTGGCACCCGGACTTCGTCGTACGAGGTACGATCCGTCCCGCTTATCCTCCAAGATGCTTTCACTCTCCTTATGATTTATTGTCCCATGATATTCAAGCCCATAAAAGTCTGGGCGTTCTTCATTGAGACTATCAAAGTTAATTGGCTTTGGTGATGGTGCTCCAAGTTGAATCTTGTATACTGCAAATATAAAATACAAAACATGTTATTCACGCTCACAACAAAATAACATAATATTAGTTTACGTTCGGGTTTCCAAACTTTTTGACACGATAACGGAAGCTCTTTCGCCATTCTGCAAACTGGAATAGTGAGTAAATTCTTAATTTTACAATGATTAAAGTCAGACTTAGAAGCGGTATGTATCGTGGTTGTTTCAATGAAGAATCTTCGCAAGAAGTTACTAGTATTGGTATGTTCTTTGCGGGCTGGGAAATGTAAACAGGGGTATGTTTACACATTACTGAACGCATGTCATGGTAAATGTCAAGTCATATGTTAAGGGAAAATTAACTCACCATCAGATGTCTTTTTTTTCGATTTCGAACAGGTTCAAGTTCTAACTACAATAACATAGTGCTGCCACCTGATGGTAGGGTTTTCAATTAGTTTCCCTTCATACAAACCTTCACAGTACCGTCCAGGAAGGTAAAATCGAAACTAGATTCCTGTGTGAAGAACGAATCAAAGAGCAAAGCATAGGTGAAAACTGCAAAAAAGATGGTGGATATCTTCGGTGCACATCGCGCGAGGAGCAAACTCATTGATAATCGATTTGTGTGCCGTTTCCATCTTCCCTGAAGCCGGTCGGCGAGGCGTTGACGCTGGAAGGGGGTGGTGCTGGCCCTGAGAGCAACCTTACCAGCGTGAGTATTAGGCCGGTTTTAGCGTTTTGTAACGCGTGTTAGTAACTTTGCTCCCACACCGGTCGTTGCTAAATGGGTTGCTAAACTAAAACGTAACGCGTCGGTTGGGAGCGAGTTACCAAATCTAGCAACGCGCTAGCAACGCAACTAAAACTTGGAACTGTCAAAGTTCAAAACAAAGTTTGTTTAGTTTTTATGTTCGAATGTTGTTTATGTGTTTTTTTTCGTCTTTTGTCGGTCGAAGTGACCAAACCGCGCAAAAATTAAGAAGGAGTTGGATTGCGGCAATAGAAAATCCGGTAAGTTCGTGAAAAATGGCCTGGATTCCGGGTTTACTGGCCACGGAACCGGCTACTGAAGGATTGACTGTTCATGAGAATGGTTTTCCCAGTTTTCTGAAAACAGCATCCTTCCTCTAGCGCAGGGAACTCCTTCCGGATGGTCACGGAGCTGGCAAAAAAATCCGGCAGCATCATCTCATGCGCAGGGAACTCCTTCCGTATGATGTTTGCTGGTTCCGTAACCATCCGGAACGAGTTCCCTGTGCAAGAGGGAGGATGCTGTTTGGACTTCCGATAGTCAGAGCCGGCAAAAACATCCGGAAGGAGTTCCCTTTACATCAGGGAGGATGCTTCTTTTTTTTTGCTGGTTCCCACATAAGGTATTGGGGTTCGTCGACCCCAAACTTTAAAAAATCGTCATAAATCCAGTTTTTGACCGATTCCGGTTCTTTTGGTCACAAATGAAAGCTTAGGACGTCCCCTTTTCGAAACCGACATGGAAAACCGGATTTGGACACCGGTGGCCACGGGAATCGGCTACAACCGAAAAAAGACCTTTTTGAGACCCCAACTTTGACGACCTGTATCTCCGGTAAATTTCAGCCAATCAGGATGCTCCGGGTTGCATTAGACAGGTATTTACCTGTACTTTGACCACAAATATTAATATCAGGGCCAGGTGACCTACCGGTTCCGGAAATCCGGAACATCCGAAAAGTTCATGTTTTAATGTTTTACACATATATGTGATACAAATACTCTCACAATGGTTGAAATTGATCCATAAAACTTACTAAAAATACAATACACGATTGCCAGAACCACTCTGGAGTGTTAGTGGCCACTTCCGGGTATCCTGGAACCGGTTCCCGGGTACCCGATGAACGGCCAACTTGACTTTTTTGGTGAAAACTCATCATGTTGCACTTCAAACTCCATGAAATTGAAAGATATGTCCATCTTTGGTAATGCCGTTATTAGCTGAGCCATCCTGGCCAATCTGGAACCGGTTGCCGGTGGCCCCTTGGGGACACTTCCGGAATATGAGAGAAACCCTATCATCCGATATATCAAACTTCATAAAATTGAAAGATATGTCAATCTACGGTCATGCCGTTGTTCACTGACCCATTCTGGCCAATCTGGAACAGGTTACCGGTGGCCCCTTGGGGACCCTTCCGGAATATGAGAGAAACCCTATCATCCGATATATCAAACTTCATAAAATTGAAAGATATGTCAATCTACGGTCATGCCGTTGTTCACTGACCCATTCTGGCCAATCTGGAACAGGTTACCGGTGGCCCCTTGGGGACCCTTCCGGAATATGAGAGAAATCCTATCATCCGACATGTCAAACTTCATGAAATTGATAGATATGTCAATGTACGGTCTTGCCGTTGTTCGCTGACCCATTCTGGCCATTTTGGAACCGGTTCCCGGTGGCCCCTTGGGGATACTTCCGGAATATGAGAGAAACCCTATCATCCGACATATCAAACTTCATGAAATTGATAGATATGTAAATAAACATCGCAATATCAAACTTTATGAAATTGAAAGATATGTCAATTTACGGTCATGCCGTTGTTCGCTGACCCATTCTGGCCATTCTGTAACCGGTTACCGGTGGCCCCTTGGGTACACTCCTGGAATATGAAAGTAACCCTACCATCCGACATATCAAACTTCATGAAATTGATAGATATGCCAATCTTTGGTCATGCCGTTGATCGTTGACCAATCTTGGCCAATCCTGAACCGGTTACCAGTGGCCCCTTTGGGACAATCCCGGAATATGAGAGAAATCCTATTATCTGACATCTCAAACTTCATGGAATTGAAGGATGCAGGCACCTAGCTAAGGGGGTGGGCTTCGGGCAAACCCCCCCCCCCTCTGAAATTTTTTTTGGAAGACATATGGGAGAGAGGGAAGAAGAAGAAAAAAGAAGAAAATATCATGTTCAAGCCCCCCCCCCCCCGGACCAAAATTCTGGCTACACTTCTGGAAGGATGTGTCAATCTACGGTCATGCCATTGTACGCTTATTCATTCTGGCAATTCTGGAACTAGTTCCCGGTGGCCTCTTGGGGACACTTCCAGAATATGAGAGAAACCCTATCATCCGATGTATCAAACTTCATAAAATTCATAGATATTTCAACCAACGGTCAGCGATCAATTGCATAACCGTAGATTAAGGTAGTTTTCAATTTCATGAAGTTTGATATGTCGGATGATAGGATTTCTCTCATATTCCGGAAGTGTCCCCAAGAGGCCACCGGTAACTGGTTCCAGAATGGCCAGGATGGGTCTGCGAACAGCGGCATGACCGTAGATCAGGGGTGCTCAAAGTTTTTGAAGGCCGGGCCAAATTTGAAGCTCAAATGAGCTTGCGGGCCAAATTTACAAAAAAAATGTTGTTAAAAAAATAAATTACGTTATTTTAATGTAAATAATCGGACATTTCTGTTATTTAAAAAAAAATCTTTTCAAAATAATAGGAACCACAAAATAACGAGTTTCTATCGGTATTGTTGTTTCTGGTATTTGAAAAAAAAAGTTCTTAGCTGAATGTACTTGCATCTTCAAAAAAAAAATGTTTTGTTTTTATATTTCGAAAATTGTGGTGACATTACATGTTGAACAATTCTTCTATAAGTTAAGTGTGGCTAATGAAAAATCGTTGAGATCCAGAATTTCAACATTTCAATGAAAATTTTTTTTTGGAAAATGTTTTAAGCTTCCGTATAGTTAACCTGCAATCATTATTTTCAAAAAAAGCGAAACAACATTTATTTATTTCATCGAAAATTCACTAAAATTCAAATTATTTTTAATAAACCCAAACATGCTCAAATGATTTTAAATGCAAAGGAATGCATATTTAATTAATTTCAGCTGAATGCTCTTAAATTTATTTTTTTAAGTTTTTTGAAAATTTATTTTTGCTCCTGGTTTTTCGAGTCAATATTTTAATAATGGTGGAGGGGTGGGTTGATCGACGAAAGCTTTGTAAAATATTTGCTGCAAACTTGATCCTCCGATTTCCACATTTTGTCTGCCTGAATCAGTTGATAGTCAATCAGATTCGTTATCTAACTGTAATGAGTTCCAAACCCCTAATGAAGTGCAATGTAAGATTGAGGGTGACTTGCAAATTAATAAAGAAAACTTTTTTTTTTTGCATCTATTACAGAATTCTACCAAAGGCAAACTTGAACGTCTTTTTGATATTTCTAAAAATGTTTGATTAAAGTTTTGACGACATTTACTAGTTTCACTCACATTGAAACGTGTGAAATTGTTTTAATTATAAAATATTTTTAACATATTATTTGTATCCTAAAGTGGGGATCAAAATATTGATAAATCATAAGTTTTTTTATTAACAAAAAAAAAATAAGCTTAAAATAAACCATAATTTTGAAAAAGTATAAAATCACTTTACAAGTGGTCAACGGGCCATTTTACATGATCATTCAAAATGGGTATCTTTCAATTTCATGAAGTTTGATATGTCGGATGATAGGTTTTCTCTCATATTCTGGAAGTGTCCCCAAGAGGCCACCGGTTCCAGAATGGCCAGAATGGCCAGAATGGATTAGTGAACAACGGCATGACCGTAGATTGACATAACTATCAATTTCATGAAGTTTGATATGTCGGATGATAGGATTTCTCTCATATTCCGGAAGTGTCCCCAAGGGGCCACCGGTAACCTGTTCCAGATTGGCCCGAATGGGTCAGTGAACAACGGCATGACCGTAGATTGACATATCTTTCAATTTCATGAAGTTTGATATGTCGGATTACAGGGTTTCTCTCATATTCCGGAAGTGTCCCCAAGGGGCCACCTGTAACCGGTTCCAGATTGGCCAGAATGGGTCAGCAAACATCGGCATGACCGTAGATTTACATATCTTTCAATTCCATAAAGTTTAATATCGAACATGACAAGGTTTCATAAAAATAATCAAGTTGGCAATTTTTCTGGTATCCGTTTCCATGTTAACTGGCCATTTGGCCAATAAGCATCCAAAGTGGTTCTGGAGGGCGCCTTCTGTTTTTGTAGTATGTTTTTTGTATCAATAAAAAAATATAATTTAAAATGGTGAAAGCTTTTATATTTTCTTCAAACAATGATTTCGAATCATTTTCATGAAACTGCCATACAGCAACCACCGGTAAGGTTGCCGGGTAGTAAATTGCTAACCCAATTTAGCAACGACCGGTGTGGGACCGGGTGACTAAACTAAAATAGAAGCGTTACGGGTTAATAAAATAGCAACAATTTCCGCAACGCACCGGTAATGATGCTCTGAAGAGCTGGTTTTGTGTTGCAATTCAGAACATCGGAGAGCGTGTGGACGCTGGTCAACGTCAATTAGCGCGTAATTTATGATTCTAATGAAACAAAAGCGATTGGAGTTTTACACTTTTATGTCTTTTCTTCGCGCGCCCTCTCGTTTGTTTTGCAGGTTTTTGGCCAAGATGGTCGTCTTCGGGGTCGACGATTACATCTTATTTGGTTGTTTTCCTTTTTAGGGGCCCCTGATGCAACGACGAGTGCGGTGCAGGTCAACCGGAAAGGATTTGACCCGAACTCGGGCTGAGCGGAAACGACCCCACAGGACCAGTTGTCGCCCAATCGATCGGTTGTCGCCGGTGATTAACACCGCGCGGTCAAGCTACCTTATTTATACACCTACTTGAACCTGCTTTATGGTTTATAACCTATAACAACCAATCTTCGGCATCGGCGGTCCGGGTAAGGCATGGCGTGGCCAACGCAGCAGCAGCAGCATTTCCTGTATAAGGTCAGACCCCGCGCGCGGCACTTCATGAATATTCATTTGGCCACGCAGCCCCGGCAACCCAAGGAGACCCGGAGGACCGCGTCGAAAAACTGGTGACCACCTCGGCCACCATTCTTAATAAAATAATGTCCCACCAGAGATCAATCCAAGCAGGCTTGGCGCGCTAATTTACATAATGGTACCGATAATGGACTCTGGACGGATGGGAGTCTGGTCTGATCCCGACGGTGGGCCCCGGATGGTGGGGCGTGAAATCAATCCTAGGAACCCGTGCAAGAACTAATTAGTTTGCCGATCGTAACGGGTTGCTAGATTGGGTAATTGTGCAGGATTGCTCCCGAGGAATTTAACCATATAATCATTCTGGGCTGCTGTGGTAAGTGGTTTTAATGGTTATTGGATAGCTGACCATACTGTGAAAATGCAGTGTAGAATTATTGCTTGCAAATGAGTTCTGGAATGTTGATTAATCATTTGGATAAGGAATGGGAGACAGTAATGAAAGGGTTCAATGGTCCTAGAAGCTTTGTCCACGATCCATACAAAAACGTTTTTTTTTTGTATGGACAATTGTCCACGAGGGGGGGAGGGGGGGGGGGGGATTACAGATTCCCAAAAAAGTGTCCACGTGGTTTATGGATGGTCCCACTGTAAAGTGAAATTATTAAACACAATATGGGGTTGCAGAACTTGAATTTGATGTAAAAAGAGAGAAATTAAGAAATATGTTTTTGACAAAGAACTTTGTCCTAAGGGCTCTATTCTGGTGAGGTGTCAATCCAGAAAACCGAAAAATGTCGCGCGTTACGAAAATGTTGCATGCTTGGTACTGGGGAAGAGGCCTGCGACGCAACAAGGCCCTGTTGCGTGGAATTTTCCACACAGTTGAAACAAAAAGCGAATGATGAGGTTTGGGATAACCGGCACAAAAAGGCGAGGCATCCGTCACCATTTCGAGCCAATATAAACCCCGTTCGATCAGCCCAAGAAAATCATTCTATCGCTGGACGCCGAGAAGTGAACAACAACCTGGACCTGGAAGCAGATGGCCTGGAGGCCCAGAAGCAGTTGGCCGAAAAGCAGCTGGCCTGGAGCATGGAGCAGCCCAAGCGGAGGCAGGCCAGCCGGAATATTCTGGCCACAAGACACGGAGTGGCCAGAACTCTCAGGGGTGTTCCGATGGAAGGCCATACGAGACTGGGCAATATGGGTATCAAACTTCTTGGATTTTGATACTGGTGATGAAAATGGCCATTTTGACAGTATTGGCCACAACCTGGAGTGCCGGTGCCCTCAGGGAGGTTGTCCCGGGAGGACATTTACCGAACCATACGATTTTGGGCAATATGGGTATCAAAATTCTTGGTTTTTAGTACTCGTAATTAGAATGGCCATTTTGACAGTATTGGCCACAACCTGGAGTGGCCGGTGCCCTCAGGGAGGTTGTTCCGGGGAGACATTTATCAAACCATACGGTTTTGGGCAATATGGGTATCAAAATTCTTGGTTTTCTGGTACTGGTAATTAAAATGGCCATTTTGACAGTATTGGCCACAACCTGGAGTGGCCAGTGCCCTCAGGGAGGTTGTCCCGGGGAGAACTTTATCAAACCATGCGGTTTTGGGCAATATGGGTATCAAACTTCTTGGTTTTTGGTACTGGTAACTAAAATGGCCATTTTGACAGTATTGGCCACAACCTGGAGTGCCGGTGCCCTCAGGGAGGTTGTCCCGGGAGGACATTTACCGAACCATACGATTTTGGGCAATATGGGTATCAAACTTCTTGGTTTTTGAAACTGGTAATGGAAATGGCCATTTTGACAGTAATGGCCACAACCTGGAGTGGCCGGTGCCCTCAGGGAGGTTGTTCCGGGGAGACATTTATCAAACCATACGGTTTTGGGCAATATGGGTA